>NC_052048.2:64458115-64758115 GCF_903992535.2 Arvicola amphibius
GCCAGAACCCACAGCTTCCCACCTCCGCCTCCCTTGGTCACCCGCTGCTGGCTGGGGGAGTTGTCACTGGGTACACTGTCTCAAGAGTGCGCATTGGGAATGTTAAGATCATGAGGCGAACTCTTCTGTCCCCCAACTCCGATGAAAGCAGGACAAAGGATCGAGGCAGATGGGGTGGGGGGTAGTGCTGTCCTCTGTACCTACCCCCTGCCTGCCTGCCTGCTGTGGTGGTGGCTCTTCTGGCAGACCTGCTTCCTTGCACTCTGCTAGGGTGCTCCCTCCTTCTACCACCTGTTGTGCTGCCCTGGATCTGGTCGGAAGATCTTTTGGAGGCTTCCAGCCTAGTACCCCAGCCGCAGTGTTAGGAAAACCAAGGGCTTCCCCTTCCCTGGGCACAAGAGCTCCATTCCTCCTGCTCTGAGCTTGGATCTGTGCTTGTTTGTGCTGAGTTGCCTGCCTGAGAACCATGGCTTCCTTCCAGTCTTGATGCCACTAGAACTCAGGTCTGAACCCCTGTTTTGTCCCTATCTTTTCTGCACATTGGATTTTCTCAGGTGGCCTGTTGGGGGTGAGAGAGTTTTGCCCAATCTGTTATCAGGTCATGGAAGAAGAGCTCCTCCTATCAGGATGTATTCATGTGTGTATGTGTACAAGTTCCCACAGGACGGGCACGGGAGGGGTAAGCCCCAAGGGTGAATGGTGTCCAGCAGCCAGAAGAAATAATGCATGTCTCATTGTGCGCTAAGTGCTGCCAGGAATATCCCGATGCGTGGGTGTGCACTGTGCCTGGCATGGCCACAAAGCTGCGTTTGATGAATGTAAGTTGTTGGTTTACTGTATATTACGCTTTATGTCATTTACCCGTGATATCCCAGGGAATATGCCATAGCATAGTCTCCTGTTGCTGCCTCCTCACCTCAGCAGCCTAGACAGAAGAGAGTGGTCAGTGCCGAGAGTACCAGGCTGCCCTGCTTTGGGGCTCCCACGCTCTGCCTCATGGGAGCACTTCATTGGATAAGGATGTCTGGAAACTATTTTGGTACTGGGCCCAGGATCTCTGCCTTCTGCCTTTCTTTTGACTATTTCAAAAATGCCCTGTTAAGAATCTGCTCCTTGACTCTATGCATACTCTTGGTCACTCCCGTCTGATCTTTTCTGCCTGTGCTTCAGCTCTTTGGAAGGTCGGGGATCCCCTTCTCTGAGGTCACTTACAGGTAGCAGTGACCTGTCATGCTGGAGCCAGAAAGGAACCAGCAAAGAGGATGGCAGGTTTAAGTTGGAATGGAGAGATTGCTTCCCATGCTGGGGAGGAGCCGGCGTTAACCACAGAGCTCAGTTCTGCCTCTTTGGCGACCCCAGTCATTTTTGAATGAATGTCAGAGAAGAGGAGGAACTGTGAAAATAGTGTTAGCTGGAATGGGAGCCTCCTGTCCATCACAATGCAGGAACCTGGGACTGCATTCTGAGACCACCATGACGGCCTGTTGTCCTTTTGCTGGGCATGTGAGGAGCGGGGTCTTGGGTGTTCATCTGCTTCTAGCTACAGATGGACGTTTCCACTAGAAATGGGCTTTGTGGTTTTTGCCAAGTTCCCTCCCATACCCTGGAGGCTGTGGCAAGTGGTTTGGCTGGCTGGGGGGTCAGAGTTGGGAATATGTCAGAGGCTTTGTTTTGGCTCAGCTTTTGGGTATCCCAATCCTCTTAAGACCCCTTCCATCCCTGACCTCTTGGAGTTTTTGGCCTCATTTCCTTCCACATCCAGACATCTGGCAGTCAGCAGGACTCCCTGTTCGCAGCATCTCAGTGGCTTCTGAGGAGGTAGGCAAACAGGACAGGGATGGCTTGCATGAATAAAACCCGTAGCTTACAGTGCTAGCCAGGACTCTGTCCTCATCCATGCCTGCTTTTATCTCCCGTTCTTTGTCTCTCACCATTGGCTGAGCATTCACCTGTCCCAGTACTAAGTACAAAATAGGAAAATAAAAGTTACTATTCGAGCCTTACAAAGCCATTAGACGTAAGAGATGTGACTTAATTGCTTCAGTCATAGGTGAGGAAACCAGCGTTGCCCGTGTTTCCGTGCAGTTAATATGTTTGAGCTCCATGGTGTTTGGGGCACATGAACTTGCACACACCATAGACAGAACCTCTCACCCCATGTGTGTTTGGATGTATTAGGCTTTCTTTTTGGCTTATTGAACCTCAGTGGACTTGGAATGAAGAATCAACATGCCAGCCTTGTTTTTAAGGTTAGTGCTTCCAGGATCTGTGGTGATGTTGTTAGGGTCCTGTGTTCTGAAATGGATAGGGTGGAAAGAAAACTTGGTTTTGAAAAGAAAGTGTTGGCTTTGAGATGCAGAGAAGGCTAGGTAAAATATTGTGCCCAGGCTGTCCGTGTGAACTTGAAACCACTTCCAGCTCATCAGGAGCGAGAGTCTCCTGGCTGTGGTAGTGCACACCTTTAATCCCAGCATTTGAGAGACACAGGTGAATTGCTTGAGTTGAGACCAGCCTAGTCTGTATCGTAAGTTCTAGGAAGCCAGGGCTACATAGTAAGACTTTATCTAAAAAAGTTTGGGTTCTAGAATGGGAATAATGTGGCTTAGTCGAAGAGCATTTGCCATAGACTCTTGCTCTCTAGAACTGCCAAAAAAAGAACAGAAAAAGTCACCTTGTAAACATTTACCTGGATATAGTGATATGTGCCTGTAATCTCGCACTTGAGAAGTAGATGCTATCCTCGATTATGTAGCTAGGTTGAGGCTAGTGTGGGCTATATCAGACCCTATCTTTAAAAAAAAATAAGGTTCAGGTCTTTATAGACTTTACTGCCTAACTAGCTGAGAGCGAAAGCAACAAGTAGCTGAGTTTCTTACTCAGATCTTGGGCTTTACCGTTAACTGGGAGAGTCCCTGGCCATCGTTCTTCTGTACAGCAGAGGGTTTGCCTTCCAAAGTTAGTTTTTCTCAAACTAAATCTAGAAACAGACCAGATTGTCTTTTTAGGTTTTCTTCCTTTTATAATTTCTAAGACTCGGTTCTGCTTTGTAGAGTTAGCCAACAACTTGTACGGTTTGTCTGGGGTATTCATCCAGAGCATCCCGTGAGCTGTTCACAGGGCGGTTCCCATGTGCTTGCTCTTGGATGTCCTGTAACTGTGTGTGTGATGGGACCGGGTCAGACTGTGGACAGCAGTGTTTGAACTTGCTCCTGGCAGTGCACACCCTTTCTGGACAGCACCTCCTCACTCTTCCTCACAGCACGTTTGTTGCAGAGTCTCTTAGAGCAGCCAGAAGACTTACTTGTACCTCTAATCCTGTAGATAGGCTCCTTCCTGCATGCCCAGGACTCTGTTGGTGTAGTTTGAACCCATGAGACCCTGAAGGGTGTGCCCACCCCCACCCCTTTGTGCGGATGTGTGTGTATTCCTGGAGACCAAACTCAACCTTATACATGCAGGGAAATCATCTACTGTAGTATCCTCAGGCCTCTGGAGCCCAGCAGGCCTTGAACCTTAGAATCTTTCTTTCTTAGTCTTCTGAGTAGCCAGGAATACAACCCTGTTTACCAGGTCCAACTTCATTTGTGATTTTTTTAAAAAAAGCTTAAGCTGTCCTCTGCGGTGATGCTGAGGATTGGACTCAGGACTCAGTGTGCAAGCGTTCTACCGCTGACATCACACGATGAGCCTGCTAACCTAGCGGTGCAGCCCTTTCCTCTCGGGCTGCTCTAATCCTGTGATTGCAGTAAGAATGGATGCCCCAGTCATCTTGGTAGCTTGAGTTGAGTGTCTTGGCCCTACTTCCCCCAGCTGAGGCTCTTCAACTTTTTGTTTGCATTGTTAAACATTCAAGCAAAAATGTGAATTTTTATCTTAGCTGCTTAGAGAAAAAGGGCCCAGATTGTCTTGCTGCAGAAATATTACTTAAGGAACCAAAATGCTGAGTGTAGGAGGATTAGGGTCTAAGCAAATCCTGGTTGTGTCTGGCCAGGAACTCTTATGCCCTTGGTGCTTAAGTAATTGGATTTCTGAGCCCCGCCCCCACACATCTTCATGAGTAATCCTGACCTCATGAGCTCTGCTTGGAAACAAAGGCACTGAGAGGGTTTGCAGCTTGTCTCTATCAGCGAGCTCCCCAGCTCTGCCCTGGCGACTGACTTTCCCACCTCAGCAGCACCCCCTGCCCTCTCTCAAATGCTTATCCCAAAGGGACATTTTTTTCCCCTGACCTTCAGGCTTTGTTCCCAGTGCTGCTAAACAGTTTACTAGAGGGACCGATGCCTGGCCTGTGGACTACCTTCCTGCCCCTCAGGGAGGCTCCATCTCAGACCCTGCTAACTGCTCTGCAGAAGGGGACAAGCAGGGAGGGCAGACACACCTGTTACAGGCAGAGGTCATGAGAAGGGCTGTGGGCGGGGAATCTGCTCTGACTGCAAACCTTGGGAATATTCCTAAGACCAAGTCATGTCTGCTGGCTTGACCAGGCTGCAGAGAGTTCTCTCTGACCCTCCTGGTCCTATGGAGGGGAGACTAGGTCTTCAAAATATGAGTCATTGATTTCCTGTCCCAGCCTCTAGGTTAATGGATTTTTGGTGGAGCTGGAGATGTTCCTGTCCACATTAAAATATATATGTTTTATATATTATAAATATATATAATATATATATACATATATAATCTTAAAGGGTCTAAGCCATAGTTGATTCTGGAGCCAAAAACATGATCATGGCCTAGGAGCACAGGTTTAGGTAACCCCAAATTCTGTGGCCCAATGTGGTAACTGTTCCATAAAGTTCTTTCTACAAACTGAGCAACGCCATAAATCAGAAACCTTTACAAATGTACTGGTGGGACCAGCAGACAGGCTGCAGTGAGGTGGGGAATCTCTGCTGCAGGTCTTGGATGCTATCTGATTACATTCTTGGGTTTGGGGCTTGTTGTAATCATATATTCCTAAAGAATGTCCCTAGTAGTCAGAGGTTGTTCGGTCACAGAGGAGGTCAGTAAATGGCTATTTAGGGGCTAGGGTGGCTCAAGATACTTTAGCAATGGACCTGCAACATTTCCAAATTCAACTGCCTTTGAAGTGTTCTAATCAGTCAGGCTGATAGAGTGTGCAGTGTAGATATGGTTTCTTTCTTCATGTAACATGCCCAAGAGCTGTCCACCTGGTTTTCTCTGCGTTTCTCTAGCCTACTCTTCTCTTCTCTGCACTAGAACATTCTTTAGGGCCTCAGCCCACCCTTGTCCCCACTGCTCATGCTTTAAGCATTGCTCTCTCCCTAGTCTGAGCATGCTTTGTGACATGACCAGGATTCCTTGGGTCAGAATCATCCAGGAAGAGTACCGTGGGGCTGCCTGGCCAAGATAACCATATGTTGGATCAAACTTACGGGTATGGGTATTCTGTAACTTGCGGGTATGGGTATTCTATAACTTACAAGTATGGGTATTCTATACTTATGGGTGTGGGTATTCCAGGCTGAGACAGACAGAAGAACGTGGCATGGGGTCCCAGATAATAGTGCTGGAAGGTCTCCGTAGGTGGCCATGTGGGCTCTTTCTCCTTAGTGGCCTCATCCCACATCTCTGAATCTAGTCTTATCCCATGGTGGAGCTCTCTCTGCTTACCTCTGCCCTATGGCCTTTCCTTCTGTTATTTTTCACTGGTTTCCTGTTTTCCAGCTGTGGGCTTCCAGAGGCATCATTTGGCCCCTGGGTAGTAGTTAGGGCTTAGCTCTGGGGTTGTGTGGTTGCAGTGGCGTGTGTCTTGGGGCTGTCCTGGCAAGGAAACCAGTCTGAACTCCTTGGCTAGGAGCCAGAACGCAGGGTTCTGTGTCCAGCATCATTGGCCCTAAAGTCATTTAGGAAGACTGGTGTGTTCCACATTTGCATGCCCAGGACTACACACACGTGCACTTGCATGCATGCGCGCGTGCACACGCCAGCACACACACACACACACACACACACACACAAACACACACACACACACACAGAGTTATTAGAATGATACCTTTGTTTCCTGCTAGCTCTCCGACCGAGGTCTGGGGAAGTGGGATACGGAGGAGGAGCTGGGTGGGTGCCAGGACACTCCGTCCCTAGACACTCCCACCCCAGCTTCCACCACAACAGGCAGGGCCTTGCTTCAGCTTGTCTTGAGAGTCTACAACAGCCAGTCCCTCTGGTTTAACAAGTTTAGCAGCTCTTGGCCCCTGCTGCATTTTAGAATGATCTGAGCAGCTCTTCAAAGAAGGGATGTTAGTGTTAGTGTCTGCGCTCAGAGACTCTGATGTTGGCGGAGTGGAGCAGACCCAGGCGCTTCTTGAGGCTCTCCTGATGGTTATACTATGCAGTCGGGCTTGAGAGCAGTTGCCTCAGTCAGTTTGGCTCTGTGTGTTTCCCATACCTGTGGGTTACACCCAAATGATAGGAGTCTGGGAAAGTTAAGATCAGATCATCAGACACTTTGTACAGGATTGAATGTCCTGTCCCACGAGACTGATCTGTGAGCTTAGCGATTATTAAAGTGTGATGTTTAGAAGGAGGCTCTGGAGCAGGTCATGGAAATAGAATTTTCTCATCTCAGCCTTTAATTTTTAAAATCTTTTTTTTTTAGTCTGTATATGTGTTCTCGTTTTTGCAGGTGCGCATGCATGTGTGTGCATGTGTATGGAGGCTGGAGGCTTACTCTGGTTGGTCTTCAGTCTGCCTCTACTTTTCATATCAAGTCAGAGCCTCTCCCTGGGACCTAGCGCTTGCTGGTCTGGCTCGTCAGCAGCCAGCCTGCTCGCTCCATGGGTTCCCTCTCTGCCTTCAGAGTGCCAGTGTTGCGGGCAGGCATGGCATTTTAACTTTTAATCTCTTAGCTGAAGTCTAGTACATACGTAGGAAGAGAAGCATGTTATGTACAGCGTGGCAGATTCTCACAAACACACCTTATGTAATCAACATCTGGCTCTGGAAATGACTCTTGCCCTGTTCAAAGTATTCAGAGTTTCTGTGGCACTTGGGCAAAGTCAGGGTGTGCCGTAGTGTGGCAATATATGCTGGCTTTGGGCCTGGAGGGTTTTAACTTGGCCTCTGCTGGGAATACCTTTAAACACCTTCACAGAGCTGCATGCTCACCCTGGCGCACGCAGGCGTCTTGGCCACTTAGTCCGCTTTTCACCTGGGAATTTATGCTGATGCTGATCCCCGATCTTGACTTAAAAATAAAGCCTATATCCTTTCCTGGCCCTTTATTCTATTTTTTAAAAATTATACCAATAACAATTATTCTTTGGAAAAACTAGAGGATGGCAGGGGAGGGAATTTGCTGACAACCTTACCGGGCGGTGAGTTAGTTAACTGGAGTACCTGCAGAGACCTTGTTCTCCGACCTGTGTCCCAGTGTGGTGTGGGTGACAACTTGCCCCCGGTCATTTATGAGCACACTGCACATGCAGGGGTGAGCACATGGGTAAAGCGGTTCATAGTTCTGCCCATTAGTTCTAGTGGTGAGTCTGGGTCAGGTGAGGTAGCCAGGATAAATTGGGCCAAGAGCTTGACACAGGAGCTGATGTTTCATGGTGGACCGAGCTGGGAATGTGTCCTGTGTTATGTGTTTGCTAGGTACTTATTAGCTTGAGAACATCTTTCTCTTTAGTGGTAGTGTTTCTCTTCTCACTTTACTATGAATGACTAGGGTTTTGCCACTAAGCATGGTGGTGTAGATTACTGAGGTCTCGGGGTTATGTGATTTCTTTCTATGTCATGTGAAGAAGTGCTCTATTCCACTTTAATTTCTCCCATGAAAAGTGGTTAATTTTGTCTATTGAGCATGGCTTGAAGACCACATAGTTTTCTTGACTGTTCACACTCTCTGATTTGTTTACATTGTGAGATTAACTTGTGGCCTTTGTATTTCATGATTGGGTATTGGTAATAGACAGTAACTCCATACAGTGTATGGGGAAGTTTTTTATACATTGGTACACTTTTAAGTGATATAGTTGAAATAATTCCATTCTTGTAGAATTTGAAAATATGTCACGAAACCACGTGGTTTGGTATTTTTTTTCTTGGAGTCGTACACACTGCCCTTGCTCCACAAGGTCTCCCTGGCATCTTGAGAGATGGGTGTTAGCTTTCTTTTCTTTGGCATGTGCCTGTTGATATAAAACATTTACCAGGTATTTTCTGTCAGTGATATATTTTAAAATTATTTACATAATGTATATGCAGTTAAGTGCATTTTATTTCTTCCATACTATGATTTTTTTTTATTCTCTGCATTTTTTTTGTTTAGATTTGTTTTATGTGTGTATTTTGCCTGTATGTAAGGACATGCTCCATATATGTACCTGGTGTTCTCCAAGATCAGAGGAAGGCATTGAATCCTTGAACTAGAGTCCTGGATGGTTGTGAGGCACCTTGTGGGTGCTGGATGCTTCTTCAAGATCAAGTGCTCTTAACGATCAGGTCATCTATCCAATCCCATTTTTGAAATGTTTTTATTAGCAAGGGCGAGGGGGCGTGTCAAGACCTCTCTTTGTAGCTCTCTCTGATTGTCTTGGAACTCTCTGTGCAGACCAGGATGGCCTTGAACTCACAGAGATCCGCCTCCCTCTGCCTCCTGAGTGCTGGGATTTAGGGGTGCCCCTGTGCCCAGGGAGATGCATCTTTCTACCTGAGCCTCCTGGGTTTCTGCCAGAGCTTTGAGGTTTCCCTGGGTCTGTGTACACATTCTGCGTCATCATTGCCGTTGTGAGTGTGCTTTTCCCACCCTCTGCTTCCCACTATAGTGCTAGTGATTAGACTGGGACCTCGCCGCTCCCAGGCAGGCTCCATCCGGCTGAGCTACACCCTTAGCCACTGTGGGGCTTTTGTTGCTTTGTGTGAGTGTGTGTGGTCCACTCACCTGGGTGCGCGCCTGTAGAGGCCAGGGGATAATATCAGCTGTCCTATTGCTCTCTTATTCCCTTGACACAGGGGAGGCTGGCAGTCAGCAGGTCCCAACAGTCTTCTGTCTCTGTACCCCACACAGTGCTGGGGTTAGAGGCATGCATGGCCACGCCTAGCTTTCTTGTGTGGGTGCTGGGGAGTTCATCACAGGCCTTCATGCTTGCATAGCGAACACTTCCCTGCTGAGCCATCTTCTCAGTCCCAGCTGTTAGGCTTTTAGCTCACTGCTGAAGGCACATTGGAGTTGCCTGTTTTATATCAGCGTCTGTAGTGCCTTCCTGTCTCTTTGTCCCTCTGTGGCAATACTGTAGTACTTGGGTCTAGGTTCCTTGTGGTAGGGTGCCCATCAATTTCTCATCCCCAGCACCTGGCACAAAGCCTAGCATGCAGTAAATGCTTTTAATAAATGCTTGTGGGATCAAATTGGTGAGGGAGACAGTGAGCTTCACATCTTCAAAGTATGTTGCCTGGGCCAAGGCCAGGAGTGGAGCCTGAAGCAGCTCTGGCTCCAAGCCTGGAGGCTGGGATCTGGGTAACAGATGGGGCATCCTTCCCTCCTTGTCCTGGGTAATTTTCCCACAGGAGACTTCAGGGAGGAGTCTACACCTCATAATTACCCATAATGACCAGTAACCCTCTTGTCACTCCCCCGATCAGTGCTAATCGTGGGGAGACCTGTGCTGTCTGTTCCCAGGTAGCACAGAACCAACTGGTCCTCCGCTGGCCGCTGGAAGCCAAGCCTGGGAGGCTGCTGGCCAGGTGTGCTCCCAGCTCTGTGTGCAGGAACCTTGGTCAGGGCCGTATCTTACTTCCTGCTGGTCTGTTCCAGAGCCTGTCCCCCACCCCACCCCCATAGCTCTGAAACCAAATTTCTGCCTGTCAGTGTGCTAGTCTTTCCCATGGCCATTGTATTTTAAGCTTCTATTGGGAATCAGGAAATGGGAAACCTTTGTTTATTTTCTCTTTTTCATTTGTATGTGCTCATGTGGCCTGGTTTGTGGAGGTCAGGGGACAACTGGACAGGTCGGTTCTCTCGTTCTATGACATGGGTCCTGGGGATTGAACTCAGATCATCAGGCTTGGCAGCAAGTACTCTTTCCCAACTGAGTAATCTCACCAGTCTGGAAAGACACAGTCTTCATGTGACTGTACTGGAGTGCTTCTCTGTCCCTTGCCCTGCTAGTTGATGAGGTTCAGTCCTCAGGTCCTGGTTTCTACTGTCCCGAGAGCTAAGGTGATGATGGAGACACTGCCCTTGCCTAGTCATGGTAGGTTGCCTGTGGCTCGTGAACAGAGGACCCTCATCTCTAGGGGCTACGTAGAGCCCACAGTCTCAGATATGTGGGAGCTTCCAGTGCTGTGAAGCAGGGGTCAGGATGTCTGTCCTGATGTGCAGAAGGTGGAGTTGGAGGTAGAGACGTGAACAAGTCCTCTATTTCTCTGCTCGGGCTGTACTTCTTGTTTCTGGGATAGCACTTTAACCATTGTCTGGGAGGCCCTTTCTTCTTGTCCACTGATCTCTCTGGCAGGGCAGCAGACTTAGGTTTCTCCAACTCTTTTGCTCCTCTGTTTTAAATTTTCGGGAACAGCTGAAAGCAAGAGTACACCAGGAATGCTGGGGTTTGGGGAAGGAGCCCCACCCTTTTCTGTCTGTGAGCACCTTGTTCCATCTCCATGCCCACCCGAGTGGGAGAGATGCTGTGTGCCAGGCGGCCCCAGAGGGTCTTCTTCTGGCAGCCGCTGCTGTATCCCTGCCAGCCTTGGAGGTGCCGATCCCTCAGGGTGCAGAGCAGAAACTGACAGATGAACCTCCGTGAACTTGTGGAGTTGATCCAAATGCTTGCTCCTGGGCAGAACGCATTCCGACAGAGGCGCTGTGGTGCTGGGCCACTCTGCATGGGTCTTACCGTAGGACGAAGCTTGCTTCTACCCTTGCCTCCTTGTGCACACATTGCCCTCTCTCTGACTGGTCAATCCTGTCTGTGCACATGGGTGATAAACCATTGTCTTCTGCCAGCCTGTGAGAGCCATGTTTCCTTAGCTCTCAGCCATCGGGAACCTTCCCCTCACTGTGCTCGTCTTCACTGGGTCATGGAAGGGGGGCTCTCAGGGCAGTTCCAGTTGAATGGGTCCCCCACTGTCAGTAGGAAGCTGACTCCTATGCCCCTGGGAGTTTGAGAAACAGGTGGCCTGGGAGCTGACTTGTAAAACACGTGCATATGTAGGAGGGTAAGTGTGAAAGCTGTCACACTTGAGGTCCGGCCAAACTCTGGAAATAGTTCAAAGGTTTTGCTGTTGTTTTTTATAAAGAATGTAAATTCATTGCAGAAAAGAAAAGTCCAGGAAGAGAAAAGCTATCCTGATTTTTTTCCCCATTTATAACTCATTAATATTTTGGTCTTTCTAGAACAATCTTTTTCATTTTAATGTCTTTATTGAAATTTTTTACATTATCAAAGTCATATATGTTTATTGTATATACTGTTTTGTAATGGGATAAAATGATATAAAAAAGTCTGCTTTTTTCCCCCTACATTTAGTTGGGATATGTGTGTGTGTGTGTGTGTGTGTGTGTGTGTGAGATGTGTGTGTATTATTTGTGAATAGGGGTTTTTTTTGCTTATTTTTATTTTATGATGATTTTTATAAATAAGAGACCTTCATGTATTGTTGGTATCAACTCTTTACCTCAGGAAATAATAGAAACGTCTTTTTTGGTTTTTTTTTTGTTGTTGTTGTTGTTGTTTTTTCAAGATAGAGTTTCTCTGTATGGTTTTGGAGCCTGTCCTGGAACTCTCTCTCTCTGTAGACCAGACTGGCCTTGAACTCACAAAGATCCACCTGTCTGTCTCTGGAGTGCCAGGATTAAAGGTGTGCACCACCACTGCCCGGCTGTAAGTGTCTTTAAGTAAGAGTTTGGCTTTATTCTGCCAAACTTCTTAACAGCAGACTTTTAAATGTCTGTGTGTGGGCACATGCCCCAGAGCACATCAGGAAGGTCGGGGACTTCTAGAAGTCGTTTACCCTCCACCACACTGGTCTCAGGGATCCAGCTTAATCCCTTTGCTGTAGCATCGAGCAGGTGTTACATGCTGAACCATCTTGCCAGCCCCTACTCTGACTGTATGATCAGTCAGTCAAGCCCCATCAGCTGCTCCCCCCCCCCCACACACACACACTGGGTTGTGACAGGCAGGACAGAAAATGGCCACTACTCTAGGAAACTAGTGGGAATTAAAGGGCGATTGGGCAAGTAAGGGTTTCACAGACTTCTGGTATTTTAGTGTTTATCCAGGTAATCTGGGACTCTTGGTTCATTTTCTAGTTCAGGCCTGGGCTTGGGCCTGGGGCTCTGCGTGTCTCATGTGCTTTCAGGTGAGATACCGCTGCTGGCTTCTGGACCACCTTTTGTATAGGTAACAGGGTGGATGGGGAGGATGGACAGAAATGCCCACATCTGACTGCTGGTCAGAGCTGCCTCAGGGGCATATTGTAACACTCTTCTAAGCTGTTTCCTGGGGACACCAGGCTGTAGGAATAAGTCTCATGTCTGGCTAGGTGTCTTGGCTAATAGGTAGGCCTGTCTGAGCCCCTAGATTCCTTGTCTACAAATGTGGAGAAATTCTATTTCTTTGGACTCCATCGAAATAGATTATTGCTGTGTGGCCCCGAGTAGCCCCAGATTCACTGTGTAGCCCAGGCAGGCCTGGAACTCCTGGTGATCTTCTTGCTTCAGCTTCTTGAGTGGTAGGGTTCTAGGCTTGTGGTTCATCTGTTACCGTCTCCTTTTGAAAACGACCCGTCTCGTCGGAGGTGTGCTTGGTTGGACTTTGGGGCAGCCATCACTTAGGCTCATGCAAGAGTCAATGTGTTTGTTTCTAGCCAGCTGCTGCAGTCTTTATTTCTGGGGATTCATCTTTCCTACTTCTCTTCCCTTTCCTCCATACCTCCTTGGATTAAAACTAATTTTCCTCCTTATTTTGCAGAAGTACTTCTGAGATCAGTTTTTGTTTTGTTTTGATTTGTTTTTTTTTTTTCTGGTGCTAGATATTGTTCTCATTGATACTAGTTTATTTTTGATTCTGCAATTGCAGTTTTGATTTTCCCCCTTCTGATCCTAGAGCTATTTAGGCAGCTTGTTGATAATGCTTTCCAGATGTTTCTGGGGTTAGAGGGCTTTGAGGGTTGTGCTCCTGGGCTACTCTGCTCAGCATCCTTAGCTGTGAGCTGCTCCATGTGGGCCTGGATGTTCTGGCCAGAGCCACTGCCTGTGGATGAAGCATCCAGCACATCCTGTAGGGTGCCAGAAGAGGAGTGGCTGCTGCCTTGTCGTGGAGGGAGGGGAGCAGTCTTATAAGCAGAGGACCGTTCCCTGTTTCTACACAATGCTGCCACTGCTCAACTGCTGCTCACATACCAGCCCTGGGTGCGAGGAAGACATGAGGCCCGGTGGGGGGGACTGTCTGTTACAGATTTAGAGTTCTTTTGTCACTTTGGCCACTGGCCTTTTTCTTTATACAATGCAAGAAATGTAACCTCATCTCAGAGACTGTCAGGCTTTTAGGATCACCTATTAACTTGCCTACAATTTTGGCATAATTTCAGTTTCCAAAAAGTTAGAGGAAGACTATAAAGAACTCTTTTCATCACACTTCCTCCCCTCTCCTCTCTCCACCGTGCTGGCATTGAACCAGCATCTTCTCAGTGTTGGGCATGTGCTGCAGTACCGGGTCACATGCCTGGCCTGTTTCTCCGTAATTTCTGAGTGATTGGAAACAAGCAGCAGAAGCGCTGGTGTCTTCTGAAATCACGTCAACAGCCAGAGCTGTGGTTACAGCCACTGAGTGCTCTCACAGAGGACCTGGGTTGGATTTGCTGCACCCGCATTGTGGCTCACAGCTGCAGGTGATCCGATTCTTTCTTCTGATGTCCCCAGGCACCTGCATGCACGTGGTACACAGACAAAACATTCATGTCCGTAAGAAAAAGGAAAGAGTTTGGCTGCAGCGGCCTGTGACTCTGCAGAGCCCACGCTGGTGCCGGTGCCGTCCTTGTGGAAGACATTTTGGCCCATCACATACCATGTTCCCAGTCCCGGATTTTTTTTTTTTAACCTAAGTTGCTTAGGCTGTCCTCAGACTTGAATTTATGATTTTTTTTTTTTTTTTGCCTTATGCTTCCCAAGTGGCCGGGTACAGGTATAAGCCTGTATTAGCAGGCCTGGTTTTTATTTTCAGATTTATTTTATTTTATTTTATTTTGAGACAGGGTCTCACTGTGTAGTCCAGGCTGTCCTGAACTCGATCTGTAGACCAGGCTGGCTTCAAACTCACAGAGATCCAGCTGCCTTTCCTCCCAGGAATTAGGATTAAAAGCGAGCACCACTGCCACTGACTTTTATTTTCATGTTTTTTCTTTAAGTGTCCTTTCATCCAGATTGTTTTTCCTTTTAAAAGAACCACCCGATCTTGTCTCATCATCGAAGGGCAGTGGAGTTGGTTCTGGATGGTACTTGGCTGGGAGGAGTTGTTTTGTTTTTAAGTATATAATAATGCTGATAAAGAATAGGGGCCCGGCTCAGTGAAAGACTTGCTCTGGGGCGTGCAGCAGGGCAGTGTAAGCGGAGCAGAGGTAGAGATTGGGGCCTAGAGTCTGGGTCACCAGCTAAAGTCCACAGGTAGAGGGGTGGGGCAGGATCCAGCTCCAGGAACTGCCTTCCCTGTTCTTGCCTTCTGCCCATCTGTCTGCAGCGCCTGCGCCGCACCCCTTCCCTGGCTGACTTGGTGTTGGCTTGGGATCAAGGCTGAAGCTTGGGAGGGGAGGACTTTAAAGCCCTAGGGTCCCCCGAGAGTGGTGCTGGGGACAAAATCTCCACCCTGAGCCAGCGCAGTTGTCCTTCCCAGAGGAGGAACACCCTCGAGTTAGGACTGGACTTTGAGCCACACTCCTCCCCAGCCCCCAGTTTGGGGCCTCTGGTCATCCCTCACCTGAGAAATCTGTCTAAGCGCTGCGTCTGGGCTCAGCTGCGGCAGGGCTCACCTGCTCTGTCTTCCTCCGAGACTTCCTCCGGGTGCAGGACCCCTGGAGCTGGACATTTGCATTACAAAAGGTCAGTGGCAGTTGACCTTCGGGTTCTCCTGCTGCAGATCTCACCTGGGTGGTGGGTGTTAAAAAAAGAAAGGAAGCAATTTGTAGGTTTTTTCAGCGAATGATCACCCTCTCTTTCTTGTCCACACCCCTGCTGAGAGGGCTCCCTCCCTTCAAAGCCCTGTTGTGGGCTGTGAGGAGGTTTATCTTTGGTCGGAAAGGAGCCTTCCTCTGGGCGGGCGGGAAAAGCCTTGGAGTTGACACCACTTCTTTTTCCTGGTGCTCCAGCCCATCTTTCTGCTGTTGCTGTTCCCGCACTTGTGATTGTGAGCTCACCCCTACAGCAGATCCCCCCCCCCCAGTCCTCTTCCTCCAAGTTCTGCTCCTCTAAGTCCTCCCCACTCCTTGAGCTGGTGCTCTGCTTCTGCTTTTTGCCTTACAGCCTCTTATGGAATTGGAAAGAAAAGGTTTTTGTTCTAAAGGCTTTTGCGTGCGTGCGCGCACACACACACACACACACACACACACACACACACACACACACACGTGCATATGGGAGTCAGGATAATCCCTGGAGTTGGTTCTCTTCTTCTACCTTGTGGGTTGAATTGCCAGGCTTAGTGGCAGGTGCTTTTTACCCACTGAGTCATCTCTCTGGCCTGACTTTTTTTTTTAAATAATACTTTTATTGAGGTAAAATTCATGTAACGTGAAACTGAACCATTTAAACTACACAGTTTAGTGAGGTTTTAGTATGTTCAGAGTGTACACGTCATATTGCTTTCTTTCATAGGTATCGTACCTCACCCCCAAAGAGATCCTGCAGAAACAGTCCTCAGCTCCCTGGACTCTCCTAGCCCTCTGAGTCCCTGTCTGCCACTAATGATGCTCTACTGTGGATTTGCCTAATCTAGACATTTTTATATAGATGGAGTCATAAAGTGTGTGACCTTTTGTGTCCCTCATTTTTATTCTGTGCGTTTTCAAGGTCTGCTTTGTATAAAAGTTCACACTTGAGACTATCTCGTTGGATGGCCAGCCCACATTCTGTTTGCACATTCGCAGTGGGGTGTCTCAGACCTGTTTCCCAAGCAGTCTTGGCGGCCTCGTTAGTGTCAGACCCTGGCACTGTTGTCCCCTCTGGTCTTGCTAAGGCCACGGTGTCTGAGCTGTCATTCGAATGAGGTGAGCGCCTGAGAGAAGCCCCACCTGTTATCAGCGTTGCTTCCTACAGTGTCTATGGCCAGTTTCAGTTTCCCCACGGCCCACCTGGACGGTCAGGGTGTGCTTGCGGACAAGGCACCTCGGGACACGTCTAGAGATTGAACCACAGGCTCTGCGCATGCTGTGGTGGTCGAGGGAGAGTGGGGAAGTACCAGAGGCAAGGTTCTTAAATAGTTTAGAAAGTATGCAAAGCTTTATGACATGTTAAGGAGAAATTTAATGTAAAAAAACCACTGGATATACTCAGTGATCCCAGTTTGTTTTTTTTTTTAAAATTAAATGTATGCTGCATTAATCTATGGTAAACTCCTAACTAAATAGAAAAAAAGGCACCAAATCCAACCCAGGCATCCTCAGTCTCCCTGTGTCACCTCTTCTTCCCACCTGACAGTGAGGAAAGCCTCCTGTTCTACAGCTCCCAGCAACTTCACTGAACTGGTTTTTCTCTTCTCTTTCTCTGTGTCCTCACTTTATTCCCCGGAGTTGTGCACTAGAGTTTTCCTGGCTCTGTAATGAGTTTAGCATGTGCCTTTGATATTCTCCCAGTTGCCACATGAAAAGCAGATTCACTCAGAGATGAGCCCAGGGTCAGTGGCCCTTTCGTTACGTATTCAAAGCCAGGGTACGTGGACGTAGGCATGTGCGCTCCTACACATTTTAGTGACAGAGATGCAGTGTGGGTGTAAGACACTGAAGCAGCTAACCAACGCCAGCCAGTCCATGAGACAAGGACCCTGCCCCTGTGGCCACAGTATCCCCAGTGCCTAACAGCAAAGCTGATTGTATCCAAGAGATGAATGGTTTATACGTCTGTATGGCTAGATGGAAGGCGATGGTTTTAATGGGCTGGTTGCACTCGTAGGTGGAGTTTTGTTGTTCGTGGGAGCGGCTGCAGCTATGTTTTAACCTCTGACATTCAGTTATTTGTATGCATGGTTCGATGTCATAACTCGCATAACGTAGGGTGTTCTGCTAGCTTCATCCGTCTTTTCCCTTGGTATGTAAGGGTTTCAGTGAGTATCTAATCTTCTGCTGTATTGTCTCATAATTTATCTCAATGTTCTGCTCATAGCGAACCAGCTTTCACTAATCTGTAGAAAAGACGTTTTAGAAATGCGGATCTTTAAACCTAAGTTCCTAGGCTCAGCATTATTATGGGAAGGGTCCTTCTCGCTCCAGTTACTCATTTATTTACATACGCAGTCACCAGTCTTCTAGTATCTGAAATAAAGGTCCATTTGTGAGAGGGCACCCTGGCCGGGGAGCTAGGTCCATGGCTTGGGATCAGTGGACTGGAAAAACCTTGTAGCTAAGCCGCTTATCTCTATTTCCCCAGGACCGCACACCCATCTTTTTTTATATGGATTCTAGGAATCAGAGGTGCCATGCAAGCACTGGACCAACTGGATCTGTCTCTCCAGCTTTCCTTTACCTTCATGGAAAAATATGGATCCATTTGAGTCCTTGAGAAAGGAATACACAGGGGAGCAAGCTCTTTGAGAATTTGAGAGAGACAAAGTCTATTAGTAACGTTGAGACCCTTCTGCAGCTGGGGGAGTTTGTTCTCCCAAAGAATTATAATTGAATAGCAGGGGGTAGGCATCAAGGAGGCTGTGGGCTTCCACATTGCTGCTGTTGATGTTGGAGTCAACTTTAATACCACTCGCCAATTTTGAGCTTGGTTAGTCTGTGCCTCGTTTGGCTTGTCTGCCAAAACTGATGTGGAGCCAGATGCATTGGAAAGTTACATTTAAGCCGGAATTGTTTGCTTCATGCGTGCAGTTTGTACCTTCCGTCAAAACTGTTAGCTTCCTTTTCTTCCTCAACCCTAGTTTCTCTGACATTCCTGAATCCCCTGAGTTTTGAGGGGTTTGGGATTCCTTCAGTAAACAGTCATGAGGCCATTCACCTAGGCTGACTCTGTCAGGGGAATGTGGTGGTAGCAATGTTTGCTTGCTGGTTTCCTGAGCCTTTTAAGAAAGCTTTTGGGGGCGGGAGGTGGTGGAGAGGCTGGCTGTGAGCAGAACTAGGCGGGACCTCACTAAGCCGTGGGTGTGCCAGTCCAAGGACATGCACTGTGGGGCTGGCCCGAGGGCCCAGTGGCCAGGAGTGCAGGCTGTATGCCTGTGTGTGTGTGTGTGTGTGTGTATGTGTGTGTGTGTGTGTGTGTGTGTGTGTATTTTTGCACAGCAGGGATGCAGAGGAGTCCAGTTGTGCCCGAGAGCCCCCCTGACAGACTGGCCTGGCTGTAGTGTGCTGGAGACTTTGCCTTCTACTAGTCCTTTGATGTGGTTGGCTTTGTTTCCTCCATACTGGCTGGAGACTGTGGCCTAGTAGGGCCCCCACAGCCTGGGGCTCTGCCAGGCGCTGCAGCAGGTTGGGGTTTGAAGTTGGCAGCCATGGTACCCATGGCTCTTGGGTGAAGGTTTCCGTTCCTTCCAGGGCACTCTTCATCTCCCAGACACTCCTGGTTTTCTTACTGGAGTCGTGGATGAGAGACCGGTTTGTAGCCACAGAAACTGCACAAAAAGAGCCCACAAGCCCTGTCTCTGAGCTTCCCTTTATGTTCATAGACTTGCACATGGTGTTTGTTCTTGAGGCTCTGTCCTTCAGCCTTTCCTCCTAAAGAAAAATCAAGTATGATAAGCTGAGCAAGAACATTTTCTCCATGCTTCCTCTGTTGCAGGTGTATGTACGTCATACATACGCAATAATGAGTAATTTCTAAAAGGAAGTTTAATATTGCACACTCACCGGAGTCAAGCTCTTTTCCTGTGTGTGCCTGCAATATCAGATCTCTTGTGCTGTGCACTGTTAAAGAGATAGAGTCAATAAGTCAGGCAGTGTTTTGAGTTGTTTTCTGCCCCGCCCCCGAAAGTATTCATTTCTCCATCAGGAGAACACCCTAAGGAAGGGGGTGTGTAGCTCAGTTGGTAGAGTGTTTGCCCACATCCAGGAAGCCTTGGGCTCAATTGCCAGCATAAAACTGGGTGTTGTGGCACATGCTCAGCGTTGATGTGTGTGTGTGTGTGTGTGTGTGTGTGTGTGTTTTGGTTGTTAGTATTTTTCATGTTAATTCCCCATTTACTTTCCGTGAAGGTAAATCGAACACTTTAAAACCACTCCTGTATTTCTGGACCACTCAGGTTGTTTGTAGTTCTTTTCTATTAATGCTTATGGAAGCTGTGTTGGCATTTGTAGCATTTTAATTTCTTCTATTGCTTTATTGGTTTTTTTTTTTTACATTTATTGAAGTGAGATTCAGAGTACTTGGTGATTAAAAATGGCAGCACTGTATAATCAGGAAATGATACTGTCTCTGTGCTCGGTGTCCTTATGTCTGGTGCCTATAGAGCTTGAGGTTATGAAACAGGGATGAGTGTGGGGGTGCCGAGTGTGACGCCCAGCTTGCTCTGAGGGTGCTCCAGGAGATAGTTCTACAGGTTTGCTTTCAGCTTCAGTCTCTTCCTTTTTTCTTTGCAACCAGAGGGCAGGAACTCCCATAGTCCTGTTCTCTGCCAAATACAGCAGAGGTTGTCTGTCACAGACAGGACAAAGTTTCAGCATTGTCTTGAGCATCACCCAGTTGCTGAAAGCTCTGTATTGGTCCGTTTTGTAATAGGAAAGCCAGGAGGTTTTCAGATGCTTCATTAATAACATGAATAGTAACCATGAGAATCATGTCTAACCTCTCCCGACAAGAAATGACTCTGCCATTGTGTGATGGGTCAAAAAGGTAGACATAGCCTTCTTGGGTTTCTAGTTTGCAAACGTGACACACCCCTGGGTCTCACTAGTGAGTGTGCACGTATGTACACACACTCTTCTGCCAAAGTGGGCAGCTGTATGTGTCCTCTGCCAGAGCCCCCTAAAAGCCTCTCCATTACAAATCAGCTTTGTCAGCAAACCTCAGGAGAGGAGGACCCTCTGAAGAGATGAATAATTGATTATCTCTAGATAGGATATGTCATAAACAGGATCCCTACACTATGAGAGTGTAGGGCTAGTTTTCATTTGGGAACTCAGCTGATGGAGAGGGTGGGGCTCAAATCTCAAACCCTCCAACAGCTGCTAGCCTGGCAGAGTGGAGCTGCTGAGCTGAGGTTAGGGTGGGAGGATCCGGGTGGGGAGGCAGCCTCTATTGCCTCAGATTCCAGGAGAATTCACCCTAGAGAGTCCACCATGGAGAGATGGGTGTTTGTGGAGGTTGGGAGCTTGCTCATTCTGGCTGCAAACACCCTGGATGAGTTTCTGCTAACGTGGTGTGTAGCTTTACAAGCAGCAGGCTAGCTCTGTGGCTTGTTCCTCTTCTAACTCCTTCCAAGACTGAAAAAGGATGAGCAACAGCAGTTTGCTCTCATGGTACAACTCTGCCTAAGCACCTACCTTTGTTTCCGTCCAGTGGAGTATCGCAGAGACCATGTGTACTTACTCGAAAGGTCAGGAAAAGCTTGAGGCTGGAATTGGGTCTGCAGCCCTCGCTGGTGGTGTTGACTGACTGACTTATCTGGAGAGCAGAGAATCCCACCCTTTCCCAGCCTTACCTAACGTAGCTTTTCCCAGCATCAGAGGTTCTGGAATCCCTCAGGCTGGGGGGCTGCTGCTGTTGAATTCCTGCAGTTGTTTGAGAGACAGTGGTAGAGATTAGGGACCCCAGAAGGGAGTTTGCTGAAGTCCTGGCCAGGCAGGATGCAGAATGACATGGGAGGCAGGAGTGGTGCAAAGGTGAGCTCTAAACTTCGGGTGCCCACAGCTCCTCAGAAGGAGACATAACTTAGGTCATTTCTATGCCCCATTGATGTTTATCCTGCTGGTTCCCCAGGGACCAGATGAGGGGAGCACACCCTAACCTGGGGAAGACCTAACGGGACCTGGAGACTTGTTGACATCGAGTCAAAGAAGAGACCTAACAGGAGTAGGAGGCCCCAGCACAGTTGAGTGGGGTTTGTACCCAGAAAGTAGAGAGGTCATTAACTGCTTGGAGCCTCAGCGGGTCTTCCAAAGCTTGGGGAGGATCAGACAGATGCCAGTCAGCCAGCTCCACAGGAGGTGGAGAGGCACAGGTTCCAGAGGTGCCTGGAGCCTCATCCCTTAGCAGCTCATGGCACAGTTGACTATGAATCCCAGCAGAATGAGACTATGTGCATGGTGATTCAACTCTGGCACAGACTCATCTCAAGTAAGCAAGGATCGGCCAAGGAAGACTTCACCCAGTAGAAGTATTTTGTTTCTTGTTTCAGGGTTACTCTTTTACCCCTGTGACTTGTTTCTTGCCCATTCTTCTGCTAGTGCCTTAGCTCAGGCCTGATGTCACAGATCTGGAAAGTGACAGTTGTGTCTGCTTAGCCTTTGGGTCACAGCCTTTGGGACTTACAGGGAATTTTCCCTCTTATAACGAATGTTAGTCTACTCTGTGCCTTGTCTGTGCTGCTGCCCGCATACCTGTTTCCTTCCACTTAGGATCCAGTGCGTGGTTGGGAATCAAACTCAGGGCCTTATACATGCAAGGTAAATGCTCTGCCAACTGAACTCAACAGCTTGCATGCCCAGAGGCTGGCTGGTCTCCTCGTCACATACCTGCTTGATCCTTCCATCTGTGAATTCTTCTCCCTCCTTCCCTCTTCCTAAATACCTGTCTGTCTTTCCTGCCTAATGGCAAAAATTCCTCTGAGAGGAGCCTTTCTAGACTCTGCCATACATACTTGTCTCTACCAGCTCCAGTGCTCCTGAGTACACAGTGCTATGCTTTAAGGCTGCTTTCAGGCCTGTTATCACCTTCCATCTGCATCAGGAATGGCAGCTTACTGCAGCTTCTTTATGTTTGTGACTTCTGAGGGAAGGAAGCCTGTGTTCAGGAAAGGACTGTTCCCTGTTTAGGTTGTGTTGCCGCCTTCGGGACCCACTGGTAAAAGTGTACTCAACTTAGATTTAAGGGAAAGGCAGGAAAGAAGGGAACAGGACATAGCATAGTAGTTGAGCTAGTAAGAGCTGTTCTGAAAATCGCCCTACGTATTTCTTACTTTGGATTATGATCAGAAAGTCTGAGAAAGCCACGGGGCTGTGAGACCCTCTGAAGCTGCTGTACCACATTATGGTGAGTGTGGTCATTAGCTGTTAGTCTTTCGTTTGAGTGCATACTGCTGGGTCTCCCGTGTATACAGGGTTGTATTTACTCAGTTTGATTTTCTCTCTCTAGCCTCTTGACCTTTTGGCACCTGGTCCAGCCTGTTTGTCCTTCTGGCAGGTGACATGTTACTCCACATATGAATAGTATATTCCTCCTGTTTTCAGCATCTGTGTCTTCTTCAAGAACAGCTGTGTTGCTGGTGGTCAGGGTCTGGCCTAGGTGTGTCCAGGTTCTTGATCTCTTCTTAAAAGACATTGAAATAAAGGCATACTCAGATTGCAGGAGGAGCAAGGAAGCTTTATGCAAAGGAAAGTGGCAGAACAGGCAAGCGTGGTGGCAGGCCATGTGGATGAAGATACTGAAGGGCACTGATAATTGGAACTTCAAGAGAAGGATGGGGTTTGGGCACTAGGGGCTTTGGGTAGTCTGTTTATATTGACAGCTTTTTATAGAACCATTTCTCTATTTTGCGTGTCCTTCCTCATAGTACATATATATACATATCCAGTTAGGCCTAAGATGGTAAACAGGGGATTCTCCTTAAAAGTTCACAATGACAACAATTTAATTTGTTTTATTACACACATATTTCAAACCAGTTTAGCCTCTTCTGTACCCAGACCCAATTCAAGTATGACTGGATAGGATCTAAGATTGATGGTCACTGAAGGCGAGGAGAAACTCAGTCTCTTGTTCAGAGAGGGCTGTATGTGCAGCTAGGTGTGAACCAGGTTCCCAGGTTCAGAGAGAGGTGGATATATATATAGTATGCGCAGGTAAGAGAGAGGGGGGGTGTCTAGTGCCTTACTAGAAGAGAGGATGTGCATAGCCCAAACTAAGTGGAGTTCCAGGTTGCTAAGTCATTTGCTATGTCTGCCTGCCTCACTGTGGCAGACTGCTAGACCCCGCCCCTGTCAGCTTGGCTTACCAATTTGTACTCTGAGTGTGGCTAGGCCGTGGTGACAGGCACTTGCAAGCAGCACTCTCCATAGCTGGCCTCAACAGAATTGTGGCAGACGTTGTGAAACTCGAACATCCTCGGATAGAATTGTAAATCAAAAGCCTGCAGGGACTTTGAAGGTAGCACAAGTGAATGAAGTTATAATTCATTCGGGTGTGATGAGTAATCAATCTCTGATCCCGGCCTTGGCTTCAGAAGGCTATGCTGGTGTTGAGATGGGGAGGGTGCTATATTCTGTATAAGCAGTAACTCCTCTCTGCTATAGGTGAGTTTGCCAGGTAGAAATGTAGAACCTCAAGAAAATCAAGGTTTCATGTACAATTTGAGCTTTAAAATTTGTGAAAATAAATAAACAAACACTAACTCTGAACAAGGCAGCCACGCTGGAGCTGGCAGCTCTTGTGGCTCTGACCTGGGCATCATGGTATCAGTGTAACTCCCCTGCTTTATTAGTCACAGGACTAATGGTAACGTAGGCTGTAAGCTGTTGAGCTGACGGTCTCCTCCGGAACCTGGGTGCTGGTGATACCTCTGCCCATTCAAGAACCTACCAGCTTTCCAACTCGGGAAGTTGCTCAATGGCAACTTCCGCTGGCAAGTTTGCTCCTGGCTTTCCAGCAGGTTTTGAGAAATTTATCAGGGGGGTTCCTTAGCAAAGAAATTGGAATTTGGGGTTTTCTCTCTCCCACCACGCTGGCTTTTCTTCCTTTCCCTCTATGCCTATATCTCCTTTTCCCTTTATTCTCTTTTTGGTCTGAAAAGCATTTTTCCTTCTGAGGGAACTGAGTGGCACATAGCCAGCCGTAGTTAGTTCTTATTCACACGCCAAAAATAACTTATAAAATCCCTTTTCGTTGTGTTGACCATTTTGGGGAAGCCTCAGCTCATGTAGCATTAGTCTTCCTGCTGTTGTTTTTGTGGATCCCATAACTCTTTGATGGTTCTTCCTGGTTATGCATGCTCCTCCTCCTGTCCCTGTACATGGAAGCACATAAAATTGGGTAGCTTCAGGTCTAAGCCACACTTGTATACATTTCTAAAGTATCTTCTGGGCTGCTGCTCTAGGTATCTAAAGATAGTTTTCCAGCAGATATTATATGGCCTTTGGGGGATGGGAGTCTTTCCTTGTCCCAGGAGTGTTCTTCTGTACCAGCTGTGGGTAGGGAAGGCCCAGGAATCCTTAGGATTTAGACATTGCCTTGCCTTAACTACCACCACTGCAGAAGACAGTTGCTTAGTCATATAAAAGTGGTGGTGTGTGATAAATACAAGGGACCTGGGAGAGTCCTGGGGAAAGAGGCACAGCTAACTCTGCCACCTGGGTGAGAGCAGAAGTGATGCTTTAAGAATAAACTACAATGACTCCAAGGGCCACGTGCTCAAAGCTGAGACATTAGAGAAAGCCAAAAGCAGTAATGAGATGGGATCTGCAGGCTGAGACTCATTGCCACAGCCTGATTCCTAGCAGCCACTGCTAGTGTAGAGCTGTGACCGTGTGTGACCGTGTCGGGGACTCTGGAGCTGTGAGCGTGTGTGACCGTGTTGGGGACTCTGGAGCTGTGGCCGTGTGTGACCATGTCAGGGACTCTGGAGCTGTGACCGTGTGTGACCGTGTCGGGGACTCTGGAGCTGTGACCGTGTGTGACCATGTCGGGACTCTGGAGCTGTGGCCGTGTGTGACCGTGTCGGGGACTCTGGAGCTGTGGCCGTGTGTGACCGTGTCGGGGACTCTGGAGCTGTGACCGTGTTGGGGACTCTGGAGCTGTGAGCATGTGTGACCGTGTTGGGGACTCTGGAGCTGTGGCCGTGTGTGACTGTGTTGGGGACTCTGGAGCTGTGGCCGTGTGTGACCGTGTCGGGGACTCTGGAGCTGTGGCCGTGTGTGACCGTGTCAGGGACTCTGGAGCTGTGACCGTGTGTGACCGTGTTGGGGACTCTGGAGCTGTGACCTTGTGTGACCGTGTCGGGGACTCTGGAGCTGTGACCATGTCGGGGACTCTGGAGCTGTGACCGTGTGTGACCGTGTTGGGGACTCTGGAGCTGTGACCTTGTGTGACCGTGTTGGGGACTCTGGAGCTGTGACCTTGTGTGACCGTGTCGGGGACTCTGGAGCTGTGACAATGTGTAACATTTTTAGGGCTGGTATGTTAGTCATTTTAAAGCTTTTTTTGTGTGCTACCTAAGGATCTAATGCATTTTTTAGCTTTGTATTTTGGCAGGATCTTAAAACTTATACAAAGTTGTAAGAATTATACCTGGAACTCCCATGTCCCAGAATGTTTGTTTGGTCTCTTCTGCTTCAGCATTTTCTCTATATGTATATTTTCAGATATACATACAAACATTTTATGACTACCTGAGATTAAGTCAGAAATATTGTGTCCCTTTACTGCTAAATACTTGTGTGTGTTTGTACTAACAACTAGGCAGTCACTGTTTCTAAGAGACTGTGTATGTGTGAACATGGATGTGCCGTGGCCATGGAGGCTAGAAAGAGGCTGTCAGATCCCCTGGAGCTGGAGGTGCAGGAATTTAGGAGCCACGCAGTGTGTGCTGGGATTTGAGCTCTAGCCTTCTGAGAGAGCAGTAAGTGCTCTTACCTACTGAACAATTTCTTCAGCACCCAAACTAAATTCTTTAGTTATTTAACTATTACCTTTTGGAGGGGGCAATACAGGTGATCAGCCTAGGGCCTCACACATATGCTTGGCGTGTGATCTACCACTGAGCTACATCCCCAGAAGAATTTTCTTATCTAATTATAATGATCCAAGTCAAGATTAGTATGGTCAAAGCAGTATCTGGTCTGTGTTGATACCGGATCGCATCCGTAGGGCGAGTGCTACTCTCCCCTAGTTTGAGAGCTAACCTATAAACATTTATTTTCTCTATATAAGTTGGAAGGGGTTCTTTCTTGAGTATTGAGAGAACACTTCAGGTATTGTGTAGAACACTGCAGCTCCGTTTACCTGATAGTCTCATCATGCGTAGATTCAGGGTCTACATTTTGGCGGGAGTTCTCTGAGCTGTCAGTCTCCTGTGTCCTGTGCAGGCCACTGTGCAGATGTTGCCATATTGTAATGATAACTGTACTGGGTAGTTTTGATTGAACTAAGAAACACCTTAGGCCTTAAGACACACCCTTGAGTCCATCAGGCCTTTTCTAAGGAAGATTACCTGAAGGGGTAAGATTCCAACTGTGTTCCTATACTGAGTAAAAAGGAAAAAGCCAGTTAAATGTCAGGATTTTCCTCTCTGTGTCCGGTCTACTGACCTCACACTTTACTGGCACCGCTGTGTGAACCACTGCCATCAAACTGCACCTACAGTGATGGACTGCACCCTCAGACTGTGAGCCAAAATAAACTCCCTTCCCGTAAGTTGCTTCGTGCCAGTTACCCGGTCACAATAATAAAAAATATTGTAAGCCAGGCGGTGGTGGCTTTAATCCTAGCACTTGGGAGACAGAGGCAGGCAGATCTCTGTGAATTTGAGGCCAGCCTGGTCTACAAGAGCTAGTTCCGGGACAAGCTCCAAAAGCTACAGAGAAACCCTGTCTTGAAAAACCAAAAACAAAAAAAAAGGAAAAAAAGAAAAATATTGTTATATCTAATGCTGATTGTTTGGTGAAGGTGGTGTCTTTACTAAGATTCTCCTTTTTTGTCA
Organism: Arvicola amphibius; assembly: GCF_903992535.2. Classification (NCBI taxonomy): domain Eukaryota; kingdom Metazoa; phylum Chordata; class Mammalia; order Rodentia; family Cricetidae; genus Arvicola; species Arvicola amphibius. Next base: position 64,485,127 of record NC_052048.2, read on the forward strand.
GTTACCTTTCCATTGCTGTGGAAAAACAAAACAAAATAATAGAGATAGGAAGAAAAATTTTGAAAGTATTTTTAACAGTTCCACTTGGCTTCATCCATGTTTGAAGCAGAGCGTCATGGTGGCCAGCAAGTTGCAGAGCCAAGGGGCGTGCCTCGTGGAGCCAGGAAGTAAAAAAAAAAAAGGAGCTGGGGTCCCTTGATCCACTTTGACCTACTTCTCCCAATTCGTCCTAGTTCCTCAGTTTCCACAGCTTCCGAGTAGTACTAGCCACTGTGGACTGAGGTTCTAAGACATGTGCCTTTGGGCGTGCTGCCGAGCAGACTGTTGTACTGTGCAGCAGCTGCTGTGGCCCCTGCAGGGAGGTTCTCAGCCATTGTCAGTCCTGCACCTCTCCAGGCTCTCACCTACCACCTGTGACTTGGAATCTGTCATTCCTTCTGGGGTTTTCCTGGCCTTCCCCAGAACCGAAGGATTTTCCAAGGGATATTGAGTCTTGCAAACTTAATGTCATGCCTTTGTATTTCCTTTTGCCTTTCCGAGCTAGGTCCTCTGGGCCTACTTCAGCCTCACCTTCCCTTCCGTATGCTCTTGTGGGCATGAGTGTTCCTTGGTGAGAGGCCTGACTCTTTCCAGGCAGGCTCTCAGATGCCATCGCACAACTGGCTCTGATGGAGCAGGGCTACTCTCAGCGTGAGGCAGGGTCAGTCTCAATATGGGACAGAGTGGCTCTCAGCGTGGGGTTTCCCTCAGGCCTGGGGCTGTGTTTAGGAACGTGCGCTAGCTCTCCTAACAAGATGGTTTAACAAGGAGAGAAGGGAGCGGTGGGTATCCTCCTTGGTGGGAAGCTGTGGCTGATCCTACCCACGCTAAGTGGGAAAGCTGCTTCCCTAAATCGTGCACTTTCTAGCTTCCTATTTACAACACACCATTCCACATTCGGTTTGTTAGCTTTCTTCCCGCGCTGACACACAAACAGTAGACAGGGCCCTGGGATGACCTTGGTTAGTGGAAGCTTAAGGGCCTTTTTGAGTGTTCGTGGTTTTTGTAATTGATCTGAGTGAGTCTGAGAATGCCATGTAAGACCTCTTTGTGTGTTTGCATGTATGTACACCTGTGTGTCTATGGAAGTCAGAGGACAGACAGCATTGGGTGTCATAGCTCAGGAGCCGTCCACCCCCGCCCCCACGGTCTCACTCTAGAGCTTGCCAAGTAGGCCAGGATGGCTAGTCTGCAAACCCTTAGGGACTGGCCTGTCTCCGCTTCCCCGGCTCTTGAGATTATAAGTGTGTGTTGGTGTTGGTTTTCTCTTTCTTTCAAATGTGAGTTCTGGAGATTTGAGTTGGGTTCTCATGCTTGCAAGGGAACTGTTGCCCTGCCCCCTTTCTGGTCTTTTAAAGACCTTTCTATTGTGGCTGGCAAAGCCAGCTAAGTAGTGGGGATGCATGAAGCTAGACTGAGGCACGAGTACCAGGGAGAGAGTCTGCAGGAAAAGAGGGGTTTGGAAGTCTGTGGGGGTAGGGTGAAGCGGGGTGATACTTTACAAATAGTGTGGTTTATGGTTTTCCTTTTCCCCCGCCCCTGTTCTCTCTCTCCAGACAGGCTCAGAGCTCAGCCCAGTTGATGGACCTGTTCCAGGTCAGATGGACTCAGGGCCAGTGTACCATGGAGATTCAAGGCAGCTAAACACCTCAGGGGCGCCGGTCAATGGTGCTAGAGAGCCCGCCGGACCCAGTCTGCTGGGAGCTGCAGGTCCTTGGCGGGTAGACCACAAGCCCGACTGGGACGCTGCCTCGGGCTCTGCTCACACTGCTCGTTTGGAAGATGCCCACGATCTGGTGGCCTTTTCGGCTGTGGCCGAAGCTGTGTCCTCTTATGGGGCCCTTAGCACCCGGCTCTATGAAACCTTCAACCGTGAGATGAGTCGCGAGGCTGGGAACAGCAGGGGCGCCCGACCTGAGAGCTGTGCCGAGGGCAGTGAAGACCTTGACACGCTACAGACAGCCCTGGCCCTCGCGAGGCATGGCATGAAACCACCCAACTGCAATTGCGATGGCCCAGAGTGCCCTGACTACCTCGAGTGGCTGGAGGGGAAGATCAAGTCTGTGGCCATGGAGGGAGGGCAGGAGCGGCCCAGACTCCCAGGCACTCTGCCTCCTGGTGAGGCTGGCCTCCCAACCCCAAGTACCAGACCACTCCTTAGCTCTGAGGTCCCCCAGGTACCTCCCCTGGAGGGCCTGCCTCTGTCTCAGAGTGCCTTGAGCATTGCCAAGGAAAAAAACATCAGCCTGCAGACAGCCATCGCCATCGAGGCCCTCACACAGCTCTCCTCTGCCCTCCCTCAGCCTTCCCATTCCACCTCCCAGGCGTCCTGTCCACTCCCCGAGGCCTTGTCCCCTTCTGCCCCTTTCAGGTCTCCCCAGTCCTACCTCCGGGCCCCCTCATGGCCTGTGGTTCCCCCAGAGGAACATCCATCCTTTGCCCCCGATAGCCCAGCCTTTCCTCCAGCAACTCCAAGAACCGAGTTTCCCGAAGCATGGGGTACTGACACCCCTCCAGCAACACCCCGGAACTCCTGGCCTGCGCCCCGCCCAAGCCCTGACCCTATGGCTGAACTGGAGCAGCTATTGGGCAGTGCCAGTGATTACATCCAGTCAGTATTCAAGCGGCCTGAGGCCCTGCCCACCAAGCCCAAGGTCAAGGTTGAGGCCCCCTCTTCCTCCCCTGCCCCGGCACCATCCCCCCTTTCCCAGAGGGAGGCTCCCCTGCCCTCCCCAGAGCCTGACGCCCACCAGAAGGCACAGACGGCGCTGCAGCAGCACCTCCACCATAAGCGCAGCTTGTTCCTGGAGCAGGCCCATGATGCCCCCTGCCCTGCTCCCACAGAGCCTCAGGCTCCTGGCTGGTGGGCCCCACCAGGCTCACCGGCCTCACGGCCTCCTGACAAACCACCCAAGGAAAAGAAGAAGAAGCCCCCTACCCCAGCTGGAGGTCCTGTGGGAGCTGAGAAAACCGCCCCTGGGATCAAGCCCAGTGTCCGAAAGCCCATTCAGATCAAGAAATCCAGGTCCCGGGACATGCAGCCTCTCTTCCTGCCTCTCCGGCAGATTGTTCTGGAAGGGCTAAAATCCCAAGCCTCAGAGGACGTGCAGGCACCTCCGCCTGCACAGCTCCCTGCCCCGCCTCCCGCCTCCCAGGGTGCTGCCTCCCAGAGCTCTGCTGCCCCTCTACCCCCAGAACCTTCTCTTGCGCTATTTGCACCTAGTCCCTCTGGGGACAGCCTGCTGCCCCCTACTCAGGAAATGAGGTCCCCCAGCCCTATGACAGCCCTACAGCCAGGCTCCACCGGTGGCCCCCTTCCTCCTGCTGATGACAAGCTGGAAGAGCTCATCCGGCAATTTGAAGCCGAATTTGGGGATAGCTTTGGGCTTCCGGGCCCTCCTTCGGTGCCCATTCAAGACACAGAGAACCAATCAACATGTCTCCCAGCTCCGGAGAGCCCTTTTGCCACCCGCTCCCCCAAGAAGATCAAGATTGAGTCTTCAGGGGCTGTGACTGTGCTCTCCACCACCTGCTTTCATTCGGAGGAGGGTGGCCAGGAGGCCACGCCCACCAAGGTTGAGAACCCACTCACACCCACCCTCAGCGGCTTCTTGGAATCGCCTCTGAAGTACCTGGACACGCCCACCAAGAGTCTTCTGGACACACCTGCCAAGAGGGCCCAGGCTGAATTTCCCACCTGCGATTGTGTCGGTAAGTCCATTTGAGAGTTAGGGACTGACAGGAGAGCAGCCTGTGGGCTTGGGTTTGGTTTACCTGCCTCTCTGCTGTGTCCTGGGAAATGAGCTGACAGGCAAGTGGACAAAACCCTGAAGGAAACTGGGGTCAGTCTAAACTGAAAGCCGCCGTCATGGAGGCTGTCTTCTTTTCCTGTTGCTGCAAAGTGATTTAAAGGCAAACAAGTTCATCTTGGCTCACAGTTTGAGGGTGCAGCCTGACTTGGCAGGGAAGTGAAAGAGAGGAGTCTGAAGCAGCTTGTCACGTGGCAGCCGCAATCAGGAAGCAGAGAATAATGAATGCGTGTGCTGCCCAGATTCTGTTTCTGTTAACGTCGGGTGTCAGCCAGGGAATGGCGCCACCCACAGTGGGCTGGACCTTCACCTCAATTAATATGACCAAGACTACCACCCCCATAGCATGCCCAGAGGCCCATCTCCCAGGTCACTCTTTCTAGGTTCTGTGGTGATGTCACTTCCTGCAGGTGATGTCTTTGCAGAGCCCTGCAGGGCCATCCGCTAGAAAGCAGCTCTTCTAGATGTCAGGAGTTGAACTTGATCCCAGGGGAAGTAGTAGGTTCTTAGGGGTTTGAAAGCAAGTGATGTCTGTTATCTTGAGCTTTTAAAGGACTTCTGGTTTATGGTGTAAGGAGAGACTATCCAGTAGCTATAGGAAAATGCCACCAGCTGTGCATGAAAACACGTGTGCTGGAGCGGGAGGAGGTGGAGGGAGCGGATAGATGGATGGTCCTGGAATGGAGCGGGAGGAGGTGGAGGGAGCAGATGGATGGATGGTTCTGGCAGAGGAAGAGGTCTTGGGTCTTTACTCGGCTCTGTAGGCCTGAGTCTGGATGGCTGTGCAGCAGGAGGCAGTGTCTAAGTCAGGGGCTCTAACTTGGTTAGATCTGGGTTGTGTGTGTCCCTGTGCCCCAGGTCAGGGGCTAAAGAGCCCATCAGTTTGTAGGCCTTGTCCTTGGGGACCTTAGGACCACTCGCATGGATGAGACAGTCTCAGAGGAGGAGGTCTTTGGTGTGGTGGCAGCCTGGGGTCTGCTCTGCTCCTGTGCTCTGTTGCTCAGGAAGGGTCTATGATCCCCCATTGTTTGGGGAGAGACGCATGTTCAGATCATGAGAATTCCTCCTTTTGCCTTTACATGTTTGTGTGTCTCACTTGCCTGAATGTAGTGCCCCATGCCCTTACCTATTGCTTAGGATTTAATAAATGTGTTGTTAAATCTCATTTTATGGCTCTGAGGGTCGGTCAAGGCTGTCTAAGAATCTGAATTGCAGCTCTGTCACTTACTAGCTGGGAGCGCTCGGGCCATCTCTAACCTTCAGATACACTCTGGAGGTAAAGTTACTGATGGAGGGTGATGACCTGGAGCAGGAAGCTGCTGACGGCAGCAGTAGCATCGTGAACACCAGACCAGGCACTTCACAGTCACGACGACATTTAATCCACAGTACTGTTAAATGCTGTGAGGACTGTAGGTGGCTCTGTGTGAGCTGATGAAGCAAGTCAGGTCATAGAAACGGTGGACTTGAGATTTGAACTTAAGCACTTGGGCTCTTAATCACCACCCATGCCATACTTTTTGTTGTTGTCATGTTTGTGTATGATGCAGGGGAAGTCAGAGAGCAGTTTCTGTGCAGTTGGTTTTCCCCTTTAAGGGGGCTTCAGGGGTCAAATCTGGGTTCTCAGGCCAGTACTGCAGACCTTTACCCGGAGGCAAGTCTGTAGGCTCCCTGCCATGCCGTATTGTGATTGAAATTAATTGAGAAGCAAACTCTAACTACAGGATGGAGGGGTTTGCCTTCAGTTCCTGAAGGGCCTGAGGCTCCTATTGGGAAAAGACATTTTCAGCTGCTCTGGGTAGACTCTGTTTGTGAAATTCAGGCTCAGGAGTAAGTTTTTCAACAAAAATGCTCACTCTGAGATCCATGACAGATGGGGACCATCCCATGTTCCAGAGATGTATCCCTTAATTCTTGATAGGTAGAATTTGCAGGTTCATATAAGAAATTTAGCTGGGCAGTGGTGGCATATGCCTTTAATCCTAGCACTCAGGAGGCAGAGGGATGAGGATCTATGTGAGTTCAAGGCCAGCCTGGTCTATAAGAGCAAGTTTCAGGACAGCTAGGGCTGTTACACAGAGAAACCTTGTCGTGAAAAACAAAACAAAAGTTTGCAGGGATGTAAGGTCCTGGAGAGTCCATTAAGCACTCGTAGATGCTTGAGAGCACTTGCTGCTCTTGCAGGGGACTGGGGTTCAGTTACCAGCGCCACAAGTCAGGTTCAGACCCATCTGTAACTCCAGTTCCGGGGGATCTGACTCCCTCTTCTGGCCTCTATGGGTACTGGGAACACACACACACAGTGCACATATATAGATACAAACAAACACTCATACATAGCATTTTTAAAAAAACCAAAATAGGACATCTCTTATAGTACAAGAAACTTACCATTCATGTTTCCTACTAACTCTTGACAAGTGTGTGGTTCAGGCCAATGCAAACATCACCAGAATGAATGAATGAATGAATGAATGAATGAATAAATAAATAAATCAGAGCCAGAATAGCAAGAGCATTGCCCATATGCGAGAATTATGGAGCAAGATGTGGTGGCGTGCTCCTGTAATTCCAACACCTGGGAGACTGAAGCTGGAGAATCAGGAGTTTGAGGCCAACATGGGCAACATAAGAAGTTATAGGCTAGTTGGTGCCATGTAGAGAGACTGTCTTAAAAAAAATAAAAACTTAAGGTTTTCTTGGGTATTTGGATAGGATGCATCTAAGTTTGTTCTCTGAATCTTGGTTACTAAAATTAAAGGCAACCATGAAATTTGAAAACAGATCTAGACAATGTGGAAGTCATTGGCTTTCTCTGAGAGGTGGTATTGAAATATTTCCTTTGGGGTGGTATTGAAATATTTCTAATATTTTGAAGTTTTCATTAGAGACATCTTGTTTGCCCTTAACCATCCTGTGACACTTGGCAGAGGTGGACAGGGCCCTGAACTTCAGTGGTTACATGTGTCCATGCTCGGGAGTGGAGAAATGCCCAGAGGAGACAGAGTAGGACAGAGAACGAATCAAAAATGACCTCTCAGTGGAAAAAGCATCCTTTGAGATCTACTCATTTCATAGGTGAGGAAGCATCTGTGTTAGCTTTTAATCGTTGTCTTAATGTATCTGAGGAGCAGCCAACAGGAAACTGTGGGAACCAACTAACCCAGGGTCCAGGAAGGAAGTTAGATGGTGAGGGTCAGGGAAAGATGGGGCAGACATCATAGAACTGCTGCATGTTAAGTCTGTTACCTGCCTAAAGAAGTAGCTACACGAAAGGCATCTCTATTGTCTGGAGCCAGGTGAAAGTCTAGAGGAGGGAATGACATTGTTCGGCACACATGGCTGGTTGTGGTGTCTACTGGGTGACATTAGAAAATTGGTCCCCTTCCATTGCATTGTTTGATTTGATATTCTTTTTTTTTAAAAATTAAGGCAATAGAGTATTTGGGTAAAAGTGGAAAATCTGTTCCCGAGTGAGAGGGTGTCAGAAAAAACTTGCTGACAGAGGTGATGTCCGATCGAGTTTTAGTGGACTATAGAGGGGCAGCAGGGATAGCAGAGGTGCATGGTACAGGGAGGCCATGGGTACGGGGAGGCGAAAGGGCTGCAAAAACACGTGAGAATGTGGTGGAGGGAGGCGAGAAAGACAAGTTCTGGTGTGGCTGGTATGTATGCTAACTGGGAGCGGCAGGAGAGCAGTTTCAGGGCAGGGAGGGATGGTGATACCGAGAGCAGAGAAACCAGTTTACAAGCTCAAGCAGAAATTATGGGTGCCTTTAACTCCAGCACTCAGAAGGCAGAGGCCGAGGGATCTGAGTTCAAGGCCAGCCTGGTCTACTGAGCAAGTTCCAGGGCACTTCCCCCTCCCCCAAAACATAACTGCTGAGCAGGAAGGAGGGGAAAGATGGGCAGAACTTCAGCAGCAGCAGCCGCGCTAGGAGTGGAAAGGAGGAACAGTTGATGTGACCCCTGAGATTCCAGGCTGGGCAGCTGGATGTGGGAGAGAACACAGGCCAGCCTTGCAGACGTGTGGGGGATGGGGGCAGGATCGGATCCATGAGTTGGAGATTCTGCTGCCGTTGATGGTGGTTGAAATTTCAGTTGTGGTCGTTTCCAGGCTGAATGTGTAGAACATGAAGAAGCCTGAGGGTAGGAAGACCAATGTTCAGGGGAGAGGGCTCACACTGGAGGCGAAGGTCCTATGTGAGGGAGTGGAGAAGGCAGGTGAAAGCCCCTGGAGAGTGGTGAGCATCAGTACTGAGTCAGGGTTCCCTGACTGTGCTGTGTGCTCACCTTTGCAGCTAAAGCCTGTGCTTCTTGATTGCAGGATTGTTTCTTGTAGTTCTGAAGCATTGAGGCTAGCAGGTACCCAAATATTTTTGGGATAACTAGTCAACTTTATTCCACCTCTGTATTTTATCTTGACAGATGTGTGATCAGCATAGGTATAAACTCTTCACTTTTTATCTTGGGTCAGTTAATGGACCTATTATATAAAGGTACTTAGATGTATTGCCAGTAACACAGATTACCCGATCATGTTTAAGAATTTCATCCAGAGCTGTGCAGTGGTGGTGAATGCCTTTAGTCCCAGCACTTGGGGAGCAGAGGCAGACAGATCTCTTGAGTTAGAGGCCAGCCTGGTTTACAAAGCAATTTCCAGGAGGCTACACAGAGAAACCCTGTCTCGAAAAACAAAACAAACTTCTATCCGGTAATCCTGATCCAGGGCAGGTCCTGATATCTGCCTGCCCCCTGCTGTGGACTTCTCTCAGGAAGTGTCATGCTAGTGGACACTCTTGGAAATGGCTCTTATGAGACTGTATATTCATGCTGCCCTTAACATTGCATTAAAAAGCTGAGGCCTTAGCTGGGTAGTGGTGGCACATGCCTTTATACCAGCACTTCGGGAGGTGGAGGCAGGAAGATCTCTGTGAGTTCGAGGCCAACCTAGTCTACAGAGCAAGTTCCAGGACTGACTCCATAGCTACAGGGAAAGCCTGTCTCAAAACAAAACAAAAGCCGAGGCCTTGTACAGATAAAACCCAGTGTGACCTGAGCCTGGCTGTGCACAGTCTGTGTACCAGCGTCATGAACGCGGTGCTCACTGTCCCTGTATTCATTCTGCTTTTGGCTTCCCCTACTGGGAAGGTGGAGACCTTTATGTCTGTTACATTTTTGTTTGTGAGTGTGTTCACATGCCACAGTGTGCAATGGAGGTCCAAGGACATCTTGTGGTAGCTGCTTCTCTCTTTCTGTCATTTAGGTCTTGGGGATCTAATTCAGGCTGTCAGGCTTTGGCACGTGCTTTTCCTGCTCCCCATAGTGTGTGTGTAGAGAGGGAGGGGAAGGTGGGAGGTCATTCAGAAACTGAGGGTCCCTCTTTTTTCTGAGTGGTTTTGCCTCTGGCTAAAGATAGGGAAAAACCAAAACAAAACAAAAAGCCTTTCGTTTCTCCCCCAGCCTGGTACGAGTTGAACAGAGCTTTCTTTCTGTCTTAATGAGTTAAGATTAAGTGCATAGGGTTAAGGAAAATACCTCGAGCCGTGTAGGAGGCATTCTCCCAAAACCAGTCTGTTTCTCTCCTGAGCTCTCCCACAGAGCTCCTATATATTTCAGAAAGAGAAACCTCGCCTCATGTCTTGTCTCACTGTCCGCCGCGAGGAGAGAAGGCGGACTTTCCTGAAGAAGAGTTGAGTCATTGCTCTCTTTACCTTGATGAAAAGGGAAGAAATGTCATATGGGACTGAAAGGGAAACAATTGGTGACCTAATGTCCAGATAGCAAAATATTCCTTTTCTGAAACCTGATGAAAGGAGCCCAGGGGAACCTAATGAAAGGAGAAAGTTTCCTCACCTAGAAACTGATGCTAGCTCTAATCCTAAGCCACCAGGGCTTGTCTGCCAGCAGTCAGTGCTCACGGCACTGGGCGTTGGGGAAACAATCGTGGGGCCTCAGGAACCCCACAACTTGGAAACTAGAGACCACCCACAGAGAAGGCATGCTTGGGCAAAGTGGGAAGCTCACTTGAAGGACTTCATCCTCCAGCATCTGGTGGGTTAGGCGCTCAGCTCTGGTTGCCTGGCAACAAAGGAAGCCAGACACTGGGAGTCAGCTCTGTAGGTGAGACCCAGCCGCGTCAGAGGCCACTGTGCAGAGACGAATATTCACTGAAACTCCAGATAAAAGTCCTCCTCAGTGCGAGGTTCTTATAAACTGAGTGAGATGAGCTGGAGTCCCCAGGGACTGTGCCTCCAGGACAGAGCTTCTGACCCAGCCCTCAGAGCACTAAGGTAGAGACTTAGGCGTCAGCTCCATCAGACATAGCACCTGGAGCTGACGCTCCTCAGTTGGAACTATCCCGACCAGAGCCTCCTCAGCTCCTGTCCCTTCCAGCCCTGAGCTGTCTTCTCTGGCTTAATTTCTAAGGGAAGAGTTTGAGCGTGGTTAAGTAAATAAGGGAAATATTCTATTTCAGGCAGATGAGTCTAGAACCATGACTCTTACTGAGAAGGAGGGCTGCTTTGCCCTTCTCTAAGTGAAGACGTTTTGAGCTGTGAGAGCAGATGTGACGGTCACAGACCACAGATGCTGCTGAACCTCGGCCACACCATACGGAGAGAAGAATTATTCGCTCTGCCGTGTCCATTGCAAAGCAGTATGAGAAGCGGAAAGTGAGATGCCTTGGGCATAGACTTTCCTGTCAAAAGATTGCTTAATATTGAGTCTAACGACACAGGCCTGTAATCCTGAGTACTGTTGCCTGGGGTAGGAAGAGCAGAAGTTCAAGGTCTGCCCAGATTAGTGTGAGGTCAGTGCCAGCCTATACAATTTAGCGGGACCCTGCCCCAGAATAAACAGCAGAAGCAGGTGTGTGGGCAACCCCAAATTGGGAACGACAGGAAAGATCACCTGCGGTGTGGGGGCTCCACAGAGGCATTTTCAGAACTGGGAGTTTCTCTCAACAGGAAGTACAGAGGGCAGATTTCTGGGCTCATGCCTTTATCCCAGCACTCGGGAGTCAGAGGCAGGGGGATCTCTGAGTTTATTCCTAGGGCCGAGGCTGTGTTCCGCTGTAGATGGTACATCTGCGAGCCAGAGGACTGTAGTGACCTAAACTCACAGCACTGAGTGGTGCCCGTATTTGTCCCTGTGCTACATGACAGAATCTCGTGCCTTTATGTAAATTCCCTTGGTGGCTAACGAGGCTGAGTGCTTTTCCATGTGCCCTCTTTGGTAAAGGGCCCTTGTGAGTTTGTTGTCCTGCTTCTCTCTTACTGAGTAGTGGAAGTTTTTTGTGTGGGATATATCTGTTGCTGTTCTCTGAGTATTGAAATATTCTTGAGTAACCAAGATCAGTGCTCGGTTAAGTCACCATTCATGCGTGTAAAGGTCTCATTAAGACATGTCCAACTTGCAGGAATGCAGGCTTTCCGGGACTGCTGGGAAAGGGGCTGTCAGTGGATGCTAAATGGTTCAGATGTATAGAATAACTGATTGTTCTTCTAATCCGTGGTTCTCAACCTTTGGGTCACGACCTCTTTAGGGGATCAAATGACCCTTTCCTAGGGGTTGCCTAAGACCATCTGAAAACACAGATATTTTTATTACAATTCATAACAGTAGCAAAATTACAATTACAAAGTAACAATGAAATAGTATTATGGTTGGGGTCACCACAACATGAGGAACTGCATTAAAGGGTTGCAGCATTAGGAAGGTTGAGAACCACTATAAACAAGCTTCACTAAGCATGGTGATACATGCCTATAATCCCAACTTTTGGGAGATAGAGGCAGAAATGTAGGTTCAAGGTCATCCTTGATTACAGGTTGAGATTGAGGCCAATTTAGTCTACATGAAATGAACCCCCTGCCCCAGAAAACAAAACATCAAAACAAGTAACATACAAAATGTACTCATATTGAAATGAATTTATTATATTAGGCATCTTTCTTTTCTCTCCCTCTCCTTTTCTCCCCCTTTCCTTTCTTCCTTCCTCCATCCCTCCTGTACTCCCTTCTTTCCTCCCTTCCTTCCTGCCAGGGTCTAACATATCCCTGGCTAGCCTGGAATTCACTATGTAGACCAGGCTGACCTGACCTGGAATTCAGAAATTCCCCACCCCGCCCCCCACCTCTACCTCCTGGATGCTGGAATCAAAGGCGTGGGCCACTCTCTGCTTATATTAAACGTCTTATAATCCAGTGAGGGAAGTATATTCACAAGAACACTAGCAAGGGGCTGGAGAAATGACTCAGAGGTTGCGACAAGCACTGACTGCTCTTCCAGAGGTCCTAAGTTCAATTCCCAGGACCTGCGTGGTGGCTCCCAACCATCTATAATGAGATCTGGTTCCCTCTTATGGCCTGCAGGCAGAACACTGTATACATAATTAAAAAAAATAGCAAGAAGCAGATGGTACAGGAGATGGAATAAGTTCCAGAGGCACTAACTCCTTCCTCTCTAATCGTCCTGTTAGTGTTAGCAAAAACATGATAAATATTATCCACGTTAGAGGTAGTTTGGTGGGGGAATAAAAAACAAAAAGAGGAAATAGTGAAAATTAGAAAGTAATGATCATGAAAAACCAAATGTCAGAAGACCAAATATGTTTTAAATAGAATCAACTCTCCTGATGACCTGCAAGTTCAGAGTGTTAGCACCAAGCAGGCTGTTAAACCTTATTTTGCTGTGGGAAGCACCATTTATTGATTGCTGATTCATGTACTGATTGATTGTCTATTGCATATGATCTCAGCCTTGCAGTGTGGTGTTTCCTGCAGCCCGGTGGCACACCATTATCTGCAGAGAGAGCTCCAGTTGCCCCTCTTTGCAAGGTGTTATAATCCTGGCTGCAATGTCATGCCGTTCTGCAGGCGGCATTTTTCAAAGGGATCAGGGCTAGCTGACCCTTCATTGTCAAATCTGCACTCCAAGTTTCTGTTGATTAATTTGCTTCTGATTAATGCTGGTTTCCTGTGGGCTGAAAGTTAGATCTAAGGACTTGCTTAGTTTGTGGTGAAACTGCCCCTGCCTCAGCTTCTAATGTTCCCTCTCTTAGTGATGCGGTGTTAATCACAGGTGAAGGAGGTGAGAGCCAGATACTGCTGTTGTAAAGTTACTTCTTCCTTTTGCACCCAACAAGCATTCTGAACAAAGTTGTCCAGGTCCCCATGATCCTTGAGTGGATTAATTTTTCATTGGTAATGACAGAGTCATGATTTTTGTCACTCTGTCTGTCTGTATTGAGTTCCTGGCATTTTTGTGAACATTAGCAGGTTTAGAAAGCATTCTCTCTAAGTGAAATAGTCCAGTCACAGGATGAAGAATACCGCATGGTTTCACTTAGGTGAGGTATCTAACATAGTCCAACTTACAAGATTAGAAGACAGAATGATGGTTATCAGGGATGTGGAGAAATGGGAAGTTGTCCAATGGGCATAAAGTTAGTTATCAGACATTATTAAGTTCTAGGAAGCTACTTACAGCATAGCACCTGTGGTTAATTCTGTGCTTGCAAATAAATCTTAAGAGGGTAGATCTTACATGAAGTGTTACATAGCCCACCAAAGTGCATTTTGCCCTCATTTAGTTACTTTTACCTCTTTAATGACAAATTTTCAGAATGTAAACAGTGGCTTAATGTGTGTTACATCAATTGGAAGACTGCCTTTGAAGTCGGGGTAGAGCTTTATCATGATGTCATCTGCATGGTGTCAGCGGGCACGTGCTACGTTTTCTATCCATACTTAACATTTACTTTAGCATTTCCTGCTATCCTCAGATTGTCTTTTTAAGAATATTGTTGGAACTGGAGAAACAGCTCGGTGCTTAAGAGACCTGTTGATCTTTCAGAAGACCTAGGTTTGGTTCCCACCATCTATATGTAGTTCACAACCATCTTGTAACTCCAGTTCCAAAGTATCTGATGCCCTCTTCTGGCTTCTACATGGAGGAACTATGCATGCACATGGTGCACATACATACATACATACATACATACATACATACATACGTACGTACAAGCAAAGCACTTATATGCATACGTCTTTAAAATAAAAATGAATATTGTATATATCATGTGCTGGAATTCAGTGCTGTTTAATTAAAATGTCCTCAGAAAGATGTGCTGTGGCTCAGTATTGAAATAAGAAGTTACTGTGTATGCAATTAAGAGCACTTGCTGCTCTCCCAGGGCACCTAAATTTGCATCCCAGCACTCTTGTTGAATGGCTCACAAATGCCTATAACTCTAGCGTCAGGGGATCCAATGCCCTCTTCTGGCCTCCTTGAGTACCTGCCCGGACATTCATAATCAATCTCTCAATCTCTTTCTCTCCCTTGCACACGCATGTGCATACACAAACACTATTAAATTGTTTTTTCTAGATACATTTGATGTTTAGCAACACACAAGTGGACACAGTGTACATGGTCTTGAAAAATGGCACCAGTTTATTTAGCTCACATTGTTCTCAGTGCAGATACTGGTAGATGGGTCTGTTTAAACAAGTCTAAAAGCATTTTCAACAAGCTCAAATTCGAAGGATATAAAGGTGTTCCTATGGTTTACAAAGACGGTTCCCTTTTATGGTGCACACAAACATGGTACAAAGAACAGCGCTGAAACATTTTTCTGTGGTTATAAGGAAAGGTTCCTCTTCATCCTTGTGTGGTTGTCTTATCTCTTTTAGTGTTTATGTGTAGTGTGGTTTTGCTACACTTACCTTTTTTGTGCTCCGCCTCTCCCAGATTTGACTGGTTGAAACTCCTTCAGGCCAGCTCCAGTGTTCTTTGGACACCCCCCACCCCTTGCCCAACCTCTAGGCGTTCAACTTGTACTTTTTGCTTTCTATACAAGATGTTTAGAGTACATGCTGTACTTTCCTGGCCTTAGCTCTTGAACTGACCATTTCTCTGAGCCCTCCTGGTCCTTTAGAGGATGAAGACATTTAAAATAAAGAGCTGGGAGTGTTCACAGCTCCTAGGTTTCAGTGAGGAGATACTAAGTTTATAGTAATGGCTGTAGTTTTGCTCTTGAATGCCCCTGGAGGTTCCATGTGTTCCCAGCCTGTAGCGCTATTGAGAGAAAGTGGAACTGCTAGGAGATAGGTCCTAATGGAAGGAAGCTAGGCTGTTGGGGGTATGCACTAGTTATGTGACAGAACTTTCCATCTGCTCACCCCGGATAGGGATCTCATGGAAAAAAAAACCCACCAAAGTTTGGATACCACCAAAGTCCAACTTGGTGAACAAGTTAATTTTATTGGAGCTACTTAACAGGAGTATGGGTGAGGGGTCACTTACAGGAAAAGAGATGACTCAGAGACAGCTGCGTCCACCCACCCCAGCATGGGTGACAGCTCAGAAAATCTGGGAAACTTGGAGCACACTGCACAGCCTCAGGCAGCTCAGCAAGTTGGAGAGTCCTTTATGAGTGGCTCTGCGCTTCTTCCGGGCAGCTCAGCTGATGTCGGCTTCTTCCGGGCAGCTCTTCTGCTCTCAGGAGTCTTCTTTGTAGCTTTGTAGTTATAGCTTCAACTCTTCTCCTTGGAGAGGGACTCTCAAGTTTTATTGCTTACCCTGGCAGGGTGGGGCCTAGTGAATCTGGTTGATTTGGGGACTTTCCTATTTGAGTTGCTTACCTTGCTGCTAAGAGAGCTTCCTGCAGGATGGGATGTTTCTATCACAGTGGAAACTGTTATACAACAGCATCTGAAAGGGGATGTTGGGACCCTGGCTTCTTCCTCTCTGCTTCCCAGCTGCCATAAGCACAGAACCCACTGTGATACCCGTGTCCAACCATCAGGGTCCAGTGACCATGGCTAAAATCTTTGACACCATGAGCTGGAGCAAACCTTTTCTCATTGTAAGTTGGTTATCGCAGGTGTGTAGGTCTCTGTGTTAAGGCTGAGTAACACATTAAACATTTGTAATTCAAATTAAGTATAGGCTTTTCACATAACTGGTTTTCATAGTTGTATCTCTTACTACTAGTGATGTTAACTCCTAACTCAGGAACCCATGCAATGGTGACTATATAAAGCAAATATTGGGTCAATGAAATGGCTCAATTTATTGTGTAAGCCTGTCAACCTCAGTTTGACCTCCAGAACCCATGTGAAGGTTAACAGGGAGCGGATTCTATACAAAGTTGCTCTCTGATGCCAACATGTGTGCCGTGGCACATATGGGCACACACAAAATAAGATTTTAAAGCAAAAACTATAAAATGAGATAATTTACATAATAAGAAATAGGCAGGGTTGGGGTTTGTGTTTGTATACACAAGTTTCATAATTAAACATACGCATTGGGTCAGCTTTCTTTTCATAGAATGTTCACCCCCTGCAAGAAAACATACTCAGGAAAAGAGGACTCTCGAAAAGAAATGGTGTTTTAGGACACACCTGTACTGTGTGTCAACTGCTACAAGTGGCGTTGGTTTTTCTTGGCTTTGGGGTGTCTTCACTGTGTTTCGGCAGCCCTCCCAGAGAAACCTGACGAGCTGGTTTCCAGATTGAGTTGGTTTGGGATGGAATTGCCAGGCTTCAGTTTGCAGCTTCACCTTGAATGTCTCCTTTCTCTGCTGCCAACCGTATGAGTTGAGGCTTTCTGATCCAGGACAGAAGGTAGCCTTCAAAGCTACCCTGGTGTTCAGTGGCCTTGCAGGACCCTGTAGATAGTTCATTACTTTGAATTTTCTCTACATAGCAGAAACTGGAGCAAAGCTCAGAGTTCTGACACATTCTCACATTCTATTTTCTGTATGCAATGATACAGCGGTCTGCTAGCACCTATAAAGAGAGTTCAGACCACTAATTCCAGCCCCCATTTTCTCAATGCTGCTCTCTCCTGGCTTCACCACGCACCCTCTGTCATCTTTTATTTTTGTGTGGTTCAAAATAGGGCGTATTTGGAGTAAGTCGTGTTTTAACTGTGGTTGAAGCCATTCATGAAATGTTGAGGCCATGCCTTCTGACGACTCATCTAATCCTCAACTGTTTTGTAATGTATAACCATCATTTAATTGCTTTGAGGCTTATAAAGGTTGTGTAACTTGTTCACAGCCACACAGTTGTTGACAGAGCCTGAACAATAGCAGCCTATTGAGTTCCTGTTGTGTGCCAAATACAGGCTAAGCCTTTTATTTTACACACACAGGCACAGGGATTAGAGAGGCTGGGAACATAACCATCATCGTTGCCCAGGCTCCTGTCCACAGATCCATATTTGTTCTTCTCTGTATCATTAACAGTTACATAATAGGATGGTTTCTTTCCTTGATATCTGGGAAAGCCCAGTAGGGCCTTACGAGACACACAGCCTATGAACTAGGCCTTACAGATGAACTTCTGAGCTGAGACAGTGGCTCCGTGGGTAAAGTGCTTGCTGTGTGAACATGGGAGCCAACCTTTAGGTCCCCAGGACCCACATGAAAATCTGTAGCCCCACTGCTGGGGTGAAGGAGACGGGTAGTCATTGGCTAGCTAGTTTAGTCAAAATGGTAAGATCCAGGTTCATGAGAGATCTTGTCTCAAAAAAAAAAGGTGAAGGTCTAGGGATTGGCTCAGTGAGTAAACTGCCTGCCATGCACAAGTACTAAAATTTGGATCCCCAGAAACCACACAAATGTCAGGGTGGCATGACATTTGTAATTCTTTTTTTTAAACATTTATTTATTTATTATGTATACAATAGTCTGTCTGTGTGTATGCCTGCAGGCCAGAAGAGGGCACCAGACCCCGTTATAGATGGTTGTGAGCCACCATGTGGTTGCTGGGAATTGAACTCAGGACCTTTGGAAGAGTAGGCAATGCTCTTAACCTCTGAGCCATCTCTCCAGCCCCGACATTTGTAATTCTAATGCTCTGAAGGGTTCCCAGGGGCCAAGTCTAGGTTCAATTTTGAGACTTTGCCTCAATGAATAAAGTGGAAGTGGATCAAGGAAGATGCTTGTTGTCCACCTCAGGCCCTTGCACACATAACACAAATGTATCTTCACAGGTGTGAGCAGGCACATACACAAGTGGAAAATGATCGACACCCAGTATTGATGCATGTCTGTAGCAAAAATAATAAAAACCCAGAGACAGATATTGGGGTTCAACCTGAAAATCAGAAAAGCAAAGCAGCCAGCCCCTGGCTCTTGCTTCTACCTCAGACCAAAAATGGGAGATTCTGTCACCATGAATCCTGAAGATTCCATACCCCACAATCCACTGAATTCTGTGTTTTTCTCCCCTCTGTATTCCTCTCTCTGCCCAGCCATATCACTCCTGTCTCTACCTCCCTACTGCTGGGATTAAAGGCATGGGATCCCAAGTGTTGGGATCACCTTTCTGTGAGCTCTGTTTCTCTTTTAGACAGAGTCAATCTTTTGTAGCCCAGGGTGGCCTTGAACTAACAGAGGTCCATATGCCTCTGTCTCCCGAGTCCTGGGATTAAAGGTGTGTGCCTTTATGGCTTCTAGTATGGCTGCTTTGCCCTCTGATCTTCAGGCAAGCTTCGCTTATTAAATCACAAATAATATACCACTATATTTTCCCTTTTTGTCAAAAATAAAAAAGAAGACTATAACTAATATAAGAAAAACTATACAATAAGTGCAAAAACTGTATAAATATATACAGGCAATAAATACATCAGTGATGTCTAGTTAATTTTCATTTGACAAATTCAGAGAAAGTACTCCCTATCTATCCCATCTTGGTGAGTCCAAAGTCTTGTACCTAATTTATTTTCTATCATAACTTGATTTCTGTAGTGTGAAGCGGTGGGGCTGCGTCCCGCCACCCGGCCGCCGGCTAACTTTACACCCAAAATAATTACACGGAAACTGTATTCTTTTAAAACACTGCCTGGCCCATTATCTGTAGCCTCTTATTGGTTAATTCTCACATCTTCCTTTAACCCATATTTAGTAATCTGGGTAGCACCACGAGGTGTGGCTTACCAGGAGAGATCTTAACCTGCGTCCATCTCGGAGAGGAGAAGCATGGAGACTCACTATGGTGACTGCCTGAAGCGTCTCCCCAACTCTACTTCCTTGTTCCCACAATTCTGTTCTGTCTACTCCACCTACCTAATTTTCTGTCTCTTAAAGGGCCAAGGCAGTTTCTTTATTAATAATGAAAGTAACACATAGACACTCCTCCATCAGATTTCTGCATCTGATAAACAAGGAAAACTCTATCTATCTAGTCTTCAACACCCTCAGAGACCCAAGAAGGAAATAATATTAACTGGAAAATTAGGAAGTGCAAGCAAGTGACTTCCAAAACATGTGAGTAATGACAGAAACAGCTGACTGCCTGGACAGTCACCCAAAGTTCCTCTGCAACATTGGGGCATCCATCTTCACCCTACGGGCCTAGCATATCCAACAGACTTTTCTATGAAGTAGGATCTTCTGAAAGGCTTTCCTACCTTGTCTTGATAATGTTTGGCAGTCTCTTTCTTTTGTGTTTTGAGGCAAGGTCATTTTCTTGCCCAGTGGCACAAAGAAAGTAAACTCCATGCATAGTTTTTTGATGCCCATTATCTTCTCTGAAGTAGATTGATGCTGCCAGGAGCAGACATGACAAAAGAAAAAAAAAAAAAAAAAAAAGAAAAAAGAACCTATGTTATTAAAATATCTCAAATGTTATATTCTGTAGATCTCTGAAGCATTTAAAGATGACCTGTCTATCTAAAATATATTTTTGTTTGACCTTGAAAACATACCTAATGTGATTTCAAGTTAGATTATAATAGGTGATTGACTACTAACCTGCATTTCCTTATTGTCCTAAACAGTTGGTAATAATAATTTTCAAGGACTAGAAATTTGCATTACATTTTTAAAGGAGTTGTATATGTATAATACTTTGAATGAGAGTAGAAGTATATATACAGTATGTTCTAACAAAATTAACCTCAAATCTGTATCAATATATAAAATTTGTATACAGCCAGGTGGTAGTGGTACATACCTTTAATCCCAGCACTCAGGAGGCAGAACCAGGCGGATCTCTGTGAGTTTGAGGCCAGCCTGGTCTACAAGAACTAGTTCCAGGATAGCCACCAAAGCTACAGAGAAACCCTGTCTCAAAAAAAACAAAAAAAAGTATACAATATACAAAAGTCCAATCTGATGTAAAACATTTAAAACTAGTAGTTGCTTTTAAAAAAATAGATTCAATAATCTACCCTTTTATTCTATCATACCTATATTACCCTTTTTTCTTTTCAAAACAAGATCTCTGAATCTGACCTCCTTTGTTTAACTTTTTTCCTGACAGTAATCAATAACAACTTGTAACCAACCCCCCAAAACAATAACAAATATCCATAACATATTGAACAACCAAAAACTACCCACCCCACCTCTTGGGAATGTGGTTGTGTAGTCAGAGACTGCTCATTAATTTCCCGGCCACCCAGACCCAAAATAATCACACAGAAACTGTAGTATTACAATGCTGTTTGGTGTATTAGCTCACCAAATCATCGACTAGCTCTTATATCTTAAATTAACCCATTTCTGTTAATCTGTATATCACCATATGGTTGTGACCTACCGGTAAGGTTCCATCTGGTGTCTGTCTGTTGTGGTGGCTACATGGCTTCTTTGTGACTCTGCCTACTCTATATATTTTTTCTAGCCTGGCTATATTCTGTTAAGCCATTGGCCAAAAGCAGCTTCTTTTTTAGCCAGTGCAATAAAACATTCATAGCATACAGAGGGAAATTTTACGTCGTGGGCATTATATTCTTAAATTACTTCCTGCTGTCTGGGGGTGATGGTACCTTTAGGGGATCCTGAAAAGAAAAATTTGGGTTCATTGTCAAGTCCTGGGAATGGTAGCTTTATCATATGTTGTTCAGTCTCTGCGTAATGGGCAAGTGCAAGGCTTGAGTTCTGGCTAGAGTAGTGTTTTAGGCTGGATCATCTTAGCTAGCAACCTCAAAATTGTTGTGATCAGTTTGTAATCCAAAGGCAGTCTTTAGGTGGTGTTTTTCAGCTTGGTCATGTTATCATAGTCTTGAAGGGATCATCGATGTGGGATCATCATCATCATCCTCCTTTTGGAAACTTCAAAAGTCACTATTAGACATGCTTCTGGTTCACAACAGAAAACGGATAGAGACTCAAACTCGAAGTCATGTTCAGGAAGGTAGATGAAACCTTCTTCTAGAATTGGTACTCTATATTACCATTAATATGGCAAAAAGTTTAAATATATATATACACATATTTACATATGTTTTATACATTAATAAAAAGCTATTAAAGAGTTAATATAAAACCAAAGGATTATGAGATTAGTGGCAATATGATAGTCCTTAAATATTTGTTTTTCTTCTGTCGCATATCAGGTGGCTCTTCTGACATGAGACAGAGATTTTTTAATTTCACTTTAATAAGCATGCTTGGGTTTAGAGAGTATAATGGCTGATTTAATTCTGTAGTTTTTTCTACTATCCAGTGTCTCTCTGCAGCTGTTGTTCCTTTCTCATTAGCATTTAGAAAATTCATAGTTAATAAAGTATTATGCAATCTATTTCTGGGATATTTGTCATTCCTCTCTGTTTAGCATATCCTTTAGAATTCAATTTCATCTTTCTATAGCTGCCTGCCCTGTAGGATTGTGTGATATACCTGTAATATGCTTTATATTATAACAAGCAAAAAACTTTTTCATTTTCTTAGAGACATATGCTGGAGCAATGTCTGTCTTTATTTGTACCCATGATGGCCATAACTTCTAGCAAATGTGTGCTTACTGAGTCAGTCTTTTCCAAACTCAGAGCAGTTTCCTATTGAAAATCTGAACAGGTATCAATGGTGTGGTGCATATATTTAGTTTTCCAAATTCTACAAAATGGAACACACCCATCTACCAGATTTTATTCCTTTGAGTACCCTTTGGGTTACTTCTGCAGGTAGTGGTGTTTGGTTGTATAAAGAACAAGTAAGACATTTCCTTATAATCTCCTTGGCTTGTTGTCACATGATAGAAAAGTGTTTTTAAACCTTTGCTATTTACATGATGTTTTTTATGAAATGTGAAGGCCTTCAGCACATTTTGAATCAATAATCAATCAATTTCTGCATTACCTTGTGCTGGAGGCCCTGGCAGACACATATGGGATCAGATGTGTGTTATGTATATGGGATGATTCCTGTTCCTGATTGTATCTTGTAACTAAATAAATAATAAAGTCAATTCTGTATCATCTGGTATAAATTCAGTTTTAATATGCAAAACAACTCTTTCTGCATATTGTAAAACAGTAACTGTGTTGAGAAGTTCCTTAAAATCCCTTAGAACCATGAGAATAGCATATAATTCTGACTTTTAGACAGAATCATAAGAGCTTTGATCCACTTACTTAAATTTTCTGATTTGTAATCTGCCTTTTCCGATTTATTTGCATCAGTATAGAATGTAGGGGCTTTAGTTATTGGTATGTCCCGTACAATATGAGGAAGGATCCAGTTCTCTTTATAAGTTGAGTTCTCTTGCTTTTGGGATAGTTGTTATTAATCTGTCCCCCAAAATTACTACAAACTCTTTGTCAGGGTTCACTTTCTTCCCATAATTTTTCAATTTCATCATTATTAATATTAACTATAATTTCTGCTGGGTCTATTCCTGATAATTGACAGTCTCAATTTTCCTTTTAGAATGAACTCAGAGACCTTTTCCACATACGGTTTTTACTTGGTTTATGTGGTCAAAAGATCCATTCTAAGATAATATCTTCCCTCTGCATTAAAATTTCTGTTCCATGTTTGGAGGGTAAGATGACCAGAATGCAGTTAAGATTCAGATCTACATGATCCACATGTGCCTTCTATAATTTCTCTTCAATTAAAACCAATTCTCTCTCAGCTTCAGCTGATAATTCTCTGGAATTATTTAAATCCTTGTCACTATCTGAGGTTTGTTTAAATTAATCGGGTCATCAGGACCTATCCCAATAGTGTGCCATAGATTGAAAATGTCTCCTAACGATCTTTGGAAGTCATTAATACACTGCAATCAGTCTCTCCTAATTTGCACCTTTTGGGGTCTAATTTTTTATAAACCTATTTTATAGCCTAAATAATTAATAGAATCTCCTCTTTGTATTTTTTAGAAACTATTTATAATCCCCAAAAGGCAAAATTTTCTTTACTTTAAGCATTCTTTTTATAGATATCTATATGTTTATATAGATATAAATATAGATATAAAGTATCTATATTTGAATCAGATAGGAAAATGTCCATGTAATGGTAAACTATAGATTCAGAAAATTGATTACATATCATTTCCAATGCCTTACAAAATATTGGCACAGGGTGGGGCTATTTTAACATTCCCTGTGGGAGAATCTTCCATTGCTATTTTTTAGCAGGCTGAGAATTATTATAAGTAGGCACTGTGAAGGTAGATTTTTCTGTCTTTTTCTTTATAAAGGTATAGTGAAGAAGCAATCTTTTAAATCAGCAACTATAAGAAGCCATCCTTTAGGTAATAGAGAAAGCAAAGAAATGCCAGACTATAGAGAGTCCGAAAGTCCATTGTTTGAATAACCTTATTGACAGCTCTTAGATCTGTTACCATTCTTTATTTACCAGATTTCTTTTTAACAACAAATACAGGAGAATTCCAAAGGCTGGTTGATTCTTCAATATGCTGAGCATCTAGTTGCTCTTGTACCAGCTATTCTAAAGCCTGCAGTTTCTCTATTGTTAAAAGGCCATTGCTTAACCCATGTAGGTTTGTTTGTCCACCATTTTAAAGGTAGGGCTGTTGGTGCCTTTGAAAGATCAGCAGCTGTTGTGCCCCGTTCTTGTACAACCTGAATGGCCAGTGACTGCTCTTAATAATATCTTATAATATTTTTCCAGAAACATATGCTAATTTATGGTTTGTTTCTAAGATTGGGGGAATGGGAATGTTAATCTGAGTATTACATTGCTGGAACAGATCATGTCCCCACAAAATAGCCACATACGGTTTTAATATTCCTCACTGTCCTTCTGGCCCCAAACGTTCAATCCATCTCAGGCTCTGCTTTACCTGAGATAAAGTTTCAGTTCCTAAAAACTGAACATTTATGTTCTTAAAGGCTAATTTGGATGCCAAGATTCTGAGGGAATTATTGTTATATCTGCACCTGTGTCTACCAGGTCCTCAATGACAACATTTATTTGTATTTTTAATTTTGATCTTTGTTCATTTATAGAAGTTTGCCAAAATACTCGCTTTATGGTTTCTCCTAAATTTTTTGTTCTCTCTTCTATAGGTGTTCTGTTCTCTAGAGCAGTATGGTTCCTTACAGTAGGTATTAGGTTCTTTAATTGCTCTGGGAAGGAGTTTCCTCTTTGATGGCAGGAAATGACTGAACCAAATTTGGCATAGGGCCTGCGAGAGGCCCCTTATGTAGTTTCCCTGACAGCAAAGGATTACCTTGAATATTCCTCATTGACCTAAATTTATTAGTTCAATGCCTGCCTTTGCCTCATCTTCTGCATAATCCAGAAGAGAGGGGCGTTCTGAGCGGATTATGCTTAGGAAAAAAAACATTGTTTCTAGGAACACCCTGTTTACAATCCCTTTTAAGGTTATCTTGTTTGTCACAATTGAAACACTTGACATTTCAATTTTTCTTCAGCTCTCTGGAAATCACTCCTATCCATTATGGTCATGAGATTCAATATTAATTGTTTCTTGGATCTATTCCTCCAAAGGTGCTGACCTTGCCTCTAACAGCCTAATTATCCTTTTGGATTAAGAATCAGCATTTTCAAAAAGCCTGAGATTCAATTTGTCTAGCTTCTGAGTTTGATATCATTCTCTTTACTGCTGATGTCAATCTTTATAAGAAATACATAAAGGCTTCCTTTGGGCCCTGTATAACTTTACTAAATGGCTCAATTCCCTTTCCTGTTTTCTCCTATTCTGTCCCAAGCATTCACAGCTGCTACTGTGGCATAAATCCAGGATGTGGTCATCATATACAGTTTGCCTTTCAATAGCAGCATAATCTCCTTCTCCAAGAAGTTGATCTTGGGAGATTTCCCTACCTCTAACTTTACTCTGTTCAATAGCCTGAGCCTCTTCTCTGAACCAGGTACTCCATTCTAATTGTGGATCAGGCTCTAAAACACCTGTAACCAATTCTATTCAGTCTTTAGGGATAATTCTTTTACAAACTGACCACAAGTTTAACATTTGCTTCACAAAAGGCGAATGCATGCCATATGAGACTATTGCTTCCTTTGAATCTCCTTAAATCTAACATTGGCGTCGGAGCCCAGTTAGCTGTAACAGAACCTGAACAGTTGCTCTGTAGGCAGTTCCTGTAAGGTTACTAGTTGTTTGTTTGACAACCTTAAACTGTTCCTCTCTATTTTTATAATACAATGCTGAAATTGGTTCTCCACTGTCAATTCTTCTGTCCTGATTTGAACATCTCTGTGATCTATCCTGTATTTTAGCACTTGAGTTAACCAACTTTTTAGTGATACAACAAAAATGATGAAGCTGACAATGTTTACAGTTGACATTACATAAATCTAAATTAGTTATTCTCCCATTTAGTCTTCCCATTTTCAAAGTGTTCAGCGTATTATACAGAGACGTAAATCCCACCAATGTAGTGGTATTTTCCATTTTTTAATGTGGGGGGGGAAACTCTCTTTTAACTAACTCTTCCTTTTAAGAATTTTCAATTTTCTTTCAAATCTGCCGATGATGTTGATGAAGATGTGAGTGAGGCTGGTTGCTGCTGCGTTGAACAGTAAAAGCCTGACTAGCTTTCAAGGCGCTGCCTAGTTTAACAGCAGTCCAATAATGGGGTTCCAGGAGAGCCCACCAGGAGGCATAAAAAGGAAAAACCAACTGGCAGGGCTGTGACTCTGGCCGTGTGTAGCTCTGGCCTGTGCTGGTGGCTGAAAAGCCACAGGTAAATGACTTTTTCGTGAATTCTAACTCCAAAAGTTGGGCACCAAATGTAGCACAATTAATAATAAACCCAGAGACAGATACTGGGGTTCAACCTGAAAATCAGAAAAGCAAAGTAGCCAGCCCCTGGCTCTTACCTCTACCTCAGACCAAAAATGGAGAGATCCTGTCTCCATGAATTCTGAAGACACCACACCCCACACTCCACACTCCGCTGAATTCCTGTGTCTTCCCCCGTCATATTCCTCTCTCTGCCCAGCCATATCACTCCTGTCTCTACCTCCCTACTGCTGGGATTAAAGGCATGGGATCCCAAGTGCTGGGATCACCTTTCTGTGAGCTCTGTTTGTCTTTTAGACAGATTCAATCTTGTGTAGCCCAGGGTGGCCTTAAACTAACGGATCCGTCTGCCTCTGCCTCCCGAGTCCTGGGATTAAAGGTGTATGCCCCCACTCCCTGGCCTGTATGACTTCTAGTATGGCTGCTTTGCCCTCTGATCTTCAGGCAAGGTTTATTTATTAAAACAAATAATATACCACTATACTTGTCATCCACACATGCACATGCAGGTGAATGCACGCCCTTGTATGTATATAATACATATAAAACAAATGAAGGCATTGTAGTCCATGAGAATACACTTAAGGACTTAGGGGCAGTGCAGTTGTGTGGCTGGAGGCTGGGGTGTGGTGTGGTGGGGTCATGCTGAGTGGTGTGGGGGTGATGTGGATTCTTGTTAACATTATGTTCTGTCTTCTGTCAGCCTCGAGTAGACTTCTGTGTGGGGAATGTAACTGGTGGCATGGGAAGGATGCTTTAGCGTAGGAGAAATGTGCCTTGAGGACAGATATCTGTTCTAGGCTAGGGAGATGTCAGTGAGCAGCTGCTCATCTGCACTCAGGCATAGCTGACAGCTCTTTAAAACAAGAATGGAGGATAAGACTGAACTCAACGTGTTGGGAATGACCCATGTATACATTTATGCTTATGTATGTACAGATGTATATGTTATGTATAACATTGTGAATATGCCCTCCATTAAAATACCTGGAAGTAATTCCTGTACATAAATCTAATCTCAGTTGCTTAATATCCCAACATAGGGTCTGTGCTGTAACGTCCATTGTTTGGTGGTGGGACTGTAGGTTACCTCTGATGATTTCTCATATGAGCATTTGTGTATCATCCCGTTTCCCCAACCTAACTCCTGTCCTTCATTTGAGATGACTGTGTAGCCCAGGGTGGCCTAGAACTTGCTCTGTAGCCCAGGCTGGCCTCAAACTCACAAAACATTTCCCTTGGCCTCCTGAGTGCTGAGATGACAATGTAGGTGATCACACCTGGCTTGTGCACACAGGCAAATACAACCAAATTCCTAAGCAGAAATTCTTTGAAATGTGTAGAATGGCTGGGTCAGAGCAATTGTTGTTTTAGCCCTTGGCTGTGTTTCTCTCTACACTGCCTGGTTCCTGTGCCCTCTCCAGTGCAGTGGCTTAGCAGAGACTTTGACAGTGACCCGTGGAAAAGGAAACAACTGTCTTTAGATGTGTACAAATCACTTGTAATTCTCTAAGAATCATCCTCTCCCGCTTCTCTTTTCTCTCGGTTCCGTCCTTATGGAGCTGTGGTGGAGCTCAATAGATTAAGGAAGTTAGTGTGTTGTTCCAGATATTTCTCCCCAGCATAACATTTGTCTGCAGTTGACTTTTGGTTCTGATCGCTGTAAGGTTCCCTTTACTTAAGTGTAGATGGAGCGGCGGGGCTGCGTCCCGCCACCCAGCTAGCTTTACAACCGAAGTAATTACACAGAAACTATATTCTTTTAAACACTGCCTGGCCCATTAGTTTTAGCCTCTTATTGGCTAATTCTCACATTTTGTTTGAACCCATATTTAGTAATCTGTGTAGCACCACAAGGTGGTCGCTTACCAGGAGAGATCTTAACCTGCGTCTTTCTTGGAGAGGAGAAGCATGGCGACTGACTATGGCGACTGCCTGAAGCGTCTGCCTCACTCCCAGCATCCTGTTCTGTCTACTCGACCCACCTATGTTCTGACCTATTGGGCCAATCAGTTTCTTTATTAATTAACCAATAAAAGTCCTCCATCACTTAAATTTATCAGAGTCTTTTTGTTTTAAATCAGTGGCTTGTGGATTTTGTCATGTTTGAGTCCTTCTCTCTTCTGTACCTGAATAATCTTCTATTTGCTTGCTTTTCAGCGCTCACGCAGCTTTTTAAAAGTTTATTTATAAAGTGTGTGCGCACACACATGTGTGTGTGTGTGTGTGTGTGTGGGAGGTGCCCTCAGATGCCAGAGAGGACACTGGATAACCTGGAGCTGGAGTTACAGACAGTTGTAAACTGCCTGACAAGGGTGTTGGGCATGAACACGGGTCTTCTGGAAGAGCAGCCAGTGCTCTTAAATTCTGAGCCGTCTTCAACTCTGATTTTGTGGGTGTGTGGGGAGTTGGGGAGAGTGGGGGGAATGGGGGAGGGGTGGCTTTAAATTTCCAACTATGAATCAAATAAATCTTCCCAGTTGTTCCAAAATCAAGCATTGAAAATTTCATCCCTTCCCCATGTGACATGCCATAAGGTAGATCGTGTTGGGGCACTTGTCTGTCCAGCAGGAGCATCTGCTCTTTAAAGGGAGCAACTGTGTATTGTGTTTTGTACCCACCGTATAACAGAGTGTAATGTTCTATACAAAATGAGTATGGACTTGACTTCTTAAAATTCTTACATGGATGAGTGTTTGCCTGCATGCGTATCTGTACCACATGTATGGTTGGTGCCCTTGGAGGCCAGAAGAGAGCATCAGACCTGGAGTTACAGGTGGTTCTGAGCCATGTGGTATCGGGAGCTGAACCTAGGTCCTTGGGAAGAGCAGCAAGTGCTTTTAACTGCTGAGCCATCTCTCCAGCCTCTTAGGCTTTTAACTTTTTTTTTTAACATTATAAAGTTATGAATTCTTGACATAAGACAGCTTACAAACCTTCATTTAAAGTTCCGTGAAAATTTATCAAACAAGCGTCCACGTCACTGCCTTTTCTCTTGAAAATGGAATTTTCTTTTCCTTTTTGTTTTCTTTTCTTTTCTTTTTTTTTTTTTGGAGACAGGATTTTTCTGTGTAGCCCTGGCTGTCCTGGAACTTGCTCTGTAGACCAGGTTGGCCTTGAACTCAGATCTGTCAACCACTGCCTCCAGAGTGCTGGTATGTGCTACCAAGGCCCAGCTTGAAAATGGTGTTTTCTGAGGTTGGAATTCATTGAGTGTCCTGTCTCATTTTGCCACCTCTGGATGGTTTTGTAAGCAGCATGGTTTAGTGGCGCCTATCTTTGAATGTTTAAATGGAGTAGCCTAGTTTCACTGGTTCAGTGTTTGGCTTCAGTCCCTCATTGTGGTCTTGTGGTAGTACGCTGGCCGTGGGGCTACGATTGCAGGTGCGCTTCTGACTCACCCCAGCTGTGACTGATAGAGTCATCCTTTCTACAGTTGCTGGACTATGAGCGTGTGTTAGTCAGTGTGTGCTGTTACAACACAGATGCCGCACGGTGGACAGCTTAAACCAGCATCCTCACAGCTTGGCAGCTGGAGATTCTAAGGCTGAGGTGCACAGAGACCCTGTAACTGGTGAGAGCTCCTTTTCTAGCTGGGATTTGAGCTCTTCCCTGATGTGTCCTCACTTGGTCCAGAGCAGGGAACAAGCAGAATTAAGGTTTCTGGGTCATGTGTGTGTGTTTGTATGTGTGTCTGTGTGTGTGTGTGCATGTGTGTGGAGTCTAGAAGTCAACATCCAGTAACTTCTTGATCATTTCCGCTTTTCTGAGTCAATATCTTTTCAGTGTTTGTGGGGGTCATCAGTGTGGCCAGGCTGATGAACGCAAAAGATCCGCTTGTTTGTTTGCACACACACATACGGCCCCACTTCCCTAAACTGGGGAAGTGGCCATGCCCAATCAGTGGTTGCTGGGGATCTGAGCCCCTAACTCACGTTTGCGCAGCAAGCACTTCACCCACAGACCCTCCCCAGACTCGGAGAGAAAGAACCAGAACATGAACACACGTGCATGCTGATACCCCCTGGCTGGAGTTAGAGGCAGTGCTGCTTGTACGGGTGGTAGTAGCTGAACTCTGATCCTCTCCCTAGCCCCAAGGCTCCGCTTCCATGGCCTAATTACTTCTTTGGAGACTCTCTTCTTAGTGCCATCACGCTGGGATTTGGACTTCAGCATGTTCTGCTGTGCACAGATTTCCCACCCTTGTGTGTTGCTCCCAGTTTTAACTGTTGCTCAGAATACTGTGAAATCCTTTCACACTTGTTTTGGTGCATGTGGCCAGAATTTTTTTATGGAATTAGATCACAAATGATGGCTTGCAGCATGGTTTTATTCTAAACTTTTTATGTGTTTAGTGTGTGTGTGTGTGTGTGTGTGTGTGTCTGTATGTCTGTGTGTGTCTGTGTGTGTGTGTCTGTGTGTTTGGAAGTCAGACGGCAGTTTGTTTGTTAGGAGTTGGTTCTTTTCTTTCACCCCATGGGTTCCAGGGATCAAACCCAGGTCATCCAGCTTGATGGCAAGTGCCTTAACCATTGAGCTCTGTCTCACAGACCCCAGCTCTTACTTGTTTAAAAGACAATAAATTTTATTTGTTTGTAATTTTATTCATTTCATGCATCTCAACACGCTCTCATGTCGTCGTTACACACATTTAAAAGTTAGAGATTAATGTTGGTACACTACTCGCTAGTCTCCTAAGCCCTCCTCAGTGGACCTCCACCAGTTTCCTGTTCCGTTGTGAGTAGTTGTCCCCATTGACAGGAGCCAAACTTAACAACTTACAGTGTGTATGGCTCCCAGTTACAGTTTACCTGACTGTTAGCCTTACAGTATCCATTCAGGACACTTGTCCAAGTGATTATTGCTCTTGGAGTCTGACCCTTTCACTTTGAAAAATTTATTTAAAAAGTTGCATGAGTCAATAGTTCATTTTTTTTAGCAGATACACTTCACCTAGCATGACATTAGCCATGTCACAGTAAGTGGTGAGTACACGCACAGTGTATGGCCAGTTCTTGTCTAGTTCTAACATTTTCATTGCCCCAGTGAAACTCCATGCCGCTAAGCTGCTGCTCCTCATCATTTCCCTTGCAGCCGCCGCTCTTTCTATTACAGGTGGATCCACAGGGCAGTTTGCGTGAATGGATTCATACACCGTGGAGCCTTTGTGGCGTCTTTCCCTTTACAGTGTTTTCAAGCCTCATAAATGTCAGGGTGTACCAGTCCTTCGTTTCTATTTATTTTTAAATTTCTATCACATTTTATGATGAGGAATGTGTGGTTGCAAAGGTCAGAACTTGCAAGAATCAATTATTTCTTTCCACTGTTTGGGTCCTGGGGAGGGATTCAAGTCTCCAGGCTTGCATGACAAGTACCTTTACCCACTGACCCAGATAACCAGCCCCATTTCTGTTTTTTAAACCATGGTAAAATATATCTAACAAAGTTACCATATAGCCAGGCCGTGGCGGCCCCACATTTCATCCCACAGTCGGGAGGTAGAGGCAGATGGATCTGAGTTCTAGGCCAGGCTGGTGCACAGTGCAAGTTCCAGGACAGCCAGGGCTGCACAGAGAAACCCTGTCCCGTGTGTCAGCATGCATGTCATTGAGGTCAGTAATACATGTGCTGCCTTGCTCGGCCATCCCCGCTGTCTGCAGAACCATCAGCTAAACAGACCCGTACCTGTTGAAGTCACTGCCCACTTCCCGCTCTTCTCGGCCCTTGATGACCTCTACTCTAGATGTCTGGTTTACCTCCTCGCTTGTGAATTTGCCTCTCCTAGATGTTTGTTTTTGAGACTGGGTCTCTTGTAGCCTGGGGTAGCCTTGAATTTGCTATGCAGCCGAGGTTGCCCTTGAATCCTGATCTCTCAGATACTGGGATTACAGGCATGCATCCCCACACCTACCGTGTCTACTGTATCTTACTAAAGTCTATGTGGTAGTTGTACCAGAATTTCATCCTTGCTAGGCCTGGAGGCACTGCCTGTAAGCTGCCTACTCAGGAGCCTGAAACAGGAGGAATTCAGTTGCAGATCCAGCCAGGGTAACTTCAAAAAACACTGTCTTAAAATTTTCTTTAAGGGGGCTGGGAATAATAACGATAAAGTTTTTGTGTAGTATGTGTTGTAGGGTGTTATTGCTTTGAAGAGACACCACGACCATGGCAGCTCTTACAAAGGAAAACATCTAAGTGGTGTTGGCTTACATTTCAGAGATTTAGTCCATTGTGATGGGAAGCAGGTCTGAGTCCAGGCAGATATGATGCTGGAGAGGTAGCTGAGAGTTCTGTATCTGGATCCACTGGCAGCAGGAATGAGAATCACACTAGACCTGGCTTTAGTGACGCACATCCTCCAGCAAAGCTACACCTACCCCAACCCCAACAAAGCCACATCTCCTAATAGTGCCCCTCCACTATGGGCCTATGGGAGCCATTTTTATTCAGACCACCGCAGTGTGCTTAAAGTCCTGCATCCAACTCTCAATGCTACAACAGAGAACTTACTCCTTCCTGGGGCAGTGTTCTTCTGATGGATCTGGATGTACCACATATTTCTTCATCTGTTGATGGACACTGTGTTTGGGGATGCTGCTGCCGTGACCCTGGCGTTTGGTTCCCTTCTGTAGTGTGTCTGCCATAGCTCGCGGACTCCTGGTCGGAGTGTGTGTGCAGAAGCAGAGTCGCTCTGTCCTGCAGCACAGAACTCAGCTCTGTTGGCTGATGGGGAGCTGAATTCCAGATGGTAGTCCACAGTCTTGATGATGCTTGAATTTATCAGATTTCTAAGTTTTCCCGTTTGGTGATATGTTTTATTGTAAATTTAATTTTATTGTGTATTTCTTGATAGGGACTGAACACAGTTTTTACATGTTTATATGTTGTAACATACGTATTAACTTCCTATTAGTGGTTTGCCTTTTTCTGAATTAGTGTTGCCTTAATTGTCTCCAAATAATGCTTGCTCTTGGTATTTCTGCAGAACAAATAGTGGAGAAAGATGAAGGCCCATATTACACTCACCTGGGATCTGGCCCCACAGTAGCCTCTATCCGGGAACTCATGGAGGAGCGGTGAGTGATGCCCACATCCAGGGAGAATGGGGCCTATCGGGTGGAATGTGGATGCTAAGCCCCTGAAGCTGTAGGGTTGTGCTAGGTGCACTAGGGAGAAGCCCCATATCTGGACGGTGGCAGGTTCAGTGTGGGACTCTCACTTCCTGTCCGGGTTTCTTTCCATCTGTAGATATGCCCTCCATATGTCCTGACTGTTTCCCTTGTTCCTGAGAAAACACAGCTGTGTGGTGTTAGGTTTGTGGAGTTTCCCCGCAGCCTGATTTTCTTGGATAGCGTTTCTGCAGCGTTGCTTACCCTGCTCCCTGTGCTCCTGACATCCTGCAAAGGGTGCTTAGGGCTCAAGTTCCAATCAGCTGACTTTTCTTGCCTTGATTTCCCACCCCCACCAAAATTACTTCACAAATGAGGTCTGTCCTGAATTTTCCTGCATGAAATTTTCTGGCTTCATATGCACGTTTATCCAAGAGGTCTTGAAAGACTCTGGGGTGCTTGGGGCAGGGTGCATGTTGGTACCAAGGTGGCTTGTTTTTAGTTCACTTTAGATGAAAACACTGAGTTGAGTTACATCTGTGGATTTTTAATTTTTGATTCTTTTAAGTAGTTGAAGACATCATGGGTTTGTACTCAAGGGATGTGGGCTCACTTAGCAGTTTCCCTTCTTCCTTATCTTTTTTGGGGGGTGGGGAGATGAGAGGTTTATACTAGTTTACAATTTGGGATCCAGTCTATTATGGTAGAGAGGCATCGTGACTGGACTCTTGTTCAGTTTCGGCCACATTGTTTCTGGAGTCAGGAGCTCCTTTTTCTTGATTCTTTCATGTAAAGACTTTATTTACTTATTTATGGGTTTTGTTGTTGTTTTAAGACAGGATCTCTCTATGTAACCCAGGCTGTCCTAGAACCCACTATGTAGACCAGGCTGTCTTCAAACTCGAGATCCATCTACCTCTGCTTTCTGAGTTCTGGGATTAAAAGCATGCACCACTGTGCCTGCTCATAAAGAGCCTCTAACATCTGCACAGGCTGCAGCAGACAATAGGACTGTGTGTGGAGCTCTGTAGCGAAGAGTGTAGATGCTGTCACTTCCAGGTCCACCTGATCCCACTACTGAGTCCCTCTTGGGTCAGTGGTGTGACTCAATTTCTTTTCTACAAAACAGAGATGGCACAAGGACACACTGTAGGAATGCTAGGTACATACACTGAGCTGGCATAAAAATTGAAGCATGGGTTTCAAGTGTACAGAAAAGGGTGGGCAGTCTTTGGCGTGTGTGTGTGTGTGTGTGTGTGTGTGTGTGTGTGTGTGTGCGCGCGCGCGCGCTGATATTTCAAAACCAGTCGTTAGATTTTTAAATAAAGTAAATGTAAAGGTGATCTACATTTGTTGATGCATGCTGTTTTGTGGAAGGCTTTGTGTCTTAGTTTTTACAAGCACGGGAGCCAGGTCTTCTGTGCTGAGGGATGCTGGGCTAATAAGCCTGTCAGTGCAGCAGGGGAATGGGATGGAGAATGGATCTGCCGTAAGCAGAGCTCAGTGGAGGTCACTGATGTGCAGTAATCATTTCCTGTGCCATCTGGAAACATTTCTATTCCAAATAACCATCAGAGGAGCCCATTTGGTCAGAGACCCCCCCCCACCCCCATGCAATCTTGATATAAAGGACCCTGCCTGAGCCCGGGACAAGAGACTTAGATCCATGTGTGTTTGAATGTGTGCCTGCTACAGCTGACAGACTACACCAGGCCACATTTGGACAATGACTTTTTGGTGGTGGTGGTGGTGGTTTTTTATTGTTGTCTTGGTTTTTATTTGTTTGTTTGAGGCAGAGTTTTGGGCAGTCCAGGCAGACCTTAAACTTTCTGTGTAGCTGGCCTATCCTTGATGTCTTGGTCCTCCTGCCTCCGCCTCTCAAGTGTTGGGGTCTGGTCCGCTACTCCAGACTTGGATGGTGGCTTTGGTAAGGGGCTGCAGCGCTTTGGTTGCTCAGGTTTGAGTCGGGAGAGTGTGGTGTCAGCCTCAGCTGTTTGGTTGTATTCCTTGAGGGGAGGGGATGTCAGTAATCATGTAAGATTTCCAGCCGGCTAAGTCTAAGTAATTTTAATCATAGCAGCGTGACTCTGAAGGAAGTGATAGTGTTAAGATTGTCCTTTTCGCCTCCCTGCTTTAAAAATAACAGCCAGCTATAGATTCTTCAGAAAGCCATCCAAGTGGGGGAACCCTGGGAGAGCTGGGAGTGCTTGTGTTTCCCTCAGCACCTGGCTTGTTTCACTGTAAGGACCCCATGAGTCATGGAGCAGGTTGTGACTCCATCCTCACGTTGCCTGCCCGAGAGCTGAGAGCCAGATCCACTCACCCCACCCTGGGAGGAAGGTGAGGGCTTATCTTCGGTGGTGGGAGTCTGCTTAGGCCTCCCGTGAATCTTGCTGACACAATCCTATGAGTTGCTATTAATGTCTTTTTTCTCATATGATAAATTCTTCCAGGCTCAGCTCTTAAAAACAGCACAAAACCTGTGACCACATTTTGTACAGCAGCTCATCTTTCCCTGTCTTCATTGAGTTTGTCTTAAGATGTCTTCTCATTCTGGAACAGGGAGGGAAGTGGATGGATGGTGAATTTCTTATGAGGGTGTCAAGTTTGTAGCTTGTCCCAGCTGACTTTGGACCTCTCTCTTCACTTTTTCTTAGTAGTAGGACTGCTTTGTCAGGGCTTGACCAAAGTCAGGGAGGGAGCATATACTGACATCAAGAAGACCTTGGTGAAGAGGTGGAGTTGAAAGCAATTTCTAAAATGTCCCAATGGATTTATGGGCATCATACTTACTGGGTACCCAGGTCCTGGTGTTGGTAGATAATTGGCGTCAGTCGTCAAGCTTCAAACTGTAGATGGCCCACTACCCAGAGCCTTGAGTTCTATCACAGAAAGGTCCTCTGCAGCCCGGCACTGCAGAGCCTGCACTGCTCACAGGTCCTCTGAGCTTGGGGAGGACTGATCTCATTAGCGTGCTCGAGCAAACCGTGGGTAAGTCCAGCTTTAATGCATCTCAAATTTGAGCGTGAATCCAAAGCTGCTGAGGGCTTGTGAAAGCACAGACACTGGGCCCCACCCAAGAACCTCTCTCTCTCCCTACCTGACTCCCAGTGAGACCTCTGATGACGACCCTGCAGCCACCCTTCGAGAGCCATAGGCCAGGTTGTTAGTTGTTCTTGCCGATGCTTTAGCTGGACCTTGCAGACTCACTTAGAACCTGGTAATTTACACTCTTCATGATAAGCCAGGAAGTAAGGTATTTAAAGAGAAAGAATCAAAGCAGAAATCAGTTATCAAGTTCTGTTCTGAGAGGAAAAGGGGCCAGCAAGATGGGTCAGTGGGTAAAGGCCTTTGCTGTCAAGCCTGAGTGTAATCTGAAAACCTTTGGGGTGAAAGAGAAACTGACTCCCACAAGTTATCCTCTGACCTCCACACATACACCAGGGCACACTCCCTTCCCCCAGATGTTTTTAAATTTATAAAAATCTTAATTTGTATGTATTGTTTTCCCTGCATGTATGTCTGTATGAGGGTGTCCATCGGGTGCCCTGAAACTGGATTTAAGGTTGTGAGCTACCATATGGATGCTGGGAATTGGACCTGGGTTCTTTGGAAGAACAGCCAGTGTTCTTAACCTCTGAGCCATCTCTCCAGCTCTGTTATGACCTTTTTTTTGTGTATTTGGTTTGGTTTGGTTTTTTCAACAGGGTTTTTCTGTGTAACAGCTCTGACTGTCCTAGAACTTGCTTTGTGGACCAGGCTGGCCTTGAACTTGGAGATCCACCTAC
Source organism: Arvicola amphibius (assembly GCF_903992535.2). Lineage (NCBI taxonomy): Eukaryota > Metazoa > Chordata > Mammalia > Rodentia > Cricetidae > Arvicola > Arvicola amphibius. The sequence goes on from NC_052048.2 coordinate 64,521,879, forward strand.
TTCTGCCTCCTGAATACTGAGATTAAAGGCATGTGCTACTACCACTTGGCTTTTTTTCTTTTTAAAAAAAAAAAGGAACAAGAAAGTTTAGCTTGGTTAGTCAACTTAGTCCCCCCCCTTTTTCGTCTCTCTAGTGAAAACTTTGAGGTGCTTTCTCACAGCGACAGTGATGGTGGGGAAGGAGCTGGTCAGGAAGCCGGCACCAGTGCCAGCATTGGTGTCCCCAGCTCACCCTTCTGTGGGGAATATGATAGTCCCTCTCGGTGAGAGTGCTGTGGCAGTCTTATGCTAGTCTCCTGACAGGGATCCCTAGACAAACCTGGGTCCCAGGCCTGCCCTTGGGGGCCGTGTCCTGATAAGGCTGCTGAGCTGAGACCTGTCCAGCCACCAAACAAAGGCAGTGCTGTCAGGTCCCGCTACAGCGGTGCTGAATGTTGTCTGCAAGCACTTCCTATAAGGCACTGGCAGCCCTCGCCGGTTAATGTGGTCAGAAATGCTTCTCACCCTCCCCTAAGATCTGAGCGAGATAGACAACTTAGTTCAATGTTTGAAAGGAAACTCTGTTTCTTTTTCCATGAGGAAAATGCAACAAGGAGACTTTTAAGACATCTAAGTATTGGCAGAACATGGTGCATGCCTCTAATCCCAGCCCTTAGGCATCTAAGGGCATGAGGACTGTGAGTTCCTAGACCAGCCTAGGCTACATAGTGAGACTCTGTCTCGGGTAGGAAGGAAAGAGGGAGGGAGGGAGAGGGAGGGAGAGGGGGGGAGAGAGGGAGGGAGGGAAGGAAGAAAGAAAAGAAAAATAGAAAGAAAAAGAAGGAAAGAAAGAAAACCACCTGTACAGAGTAGGAAAAGCACTTTGACCACTGATTTTTCCACAAGACATTTGTTAAAGGCAAGATAGACATAGGTATTAGAGAAATTATAGATTAACGGGAACTAATCATGCCAACCTTTGTAATACTGAGCTGCATCCTGTGCAATGGGTCCTGGGGTACAGTGATTCATCACAGTGGAGTAGATGAGATGAAGAATGGGGTGTCTTAAAGCTACAGTCATTGGGATAGCATTATGCCTTATTCAATGTCATGATCAAACGGAACTCACTACAGAATACTAGGACTTTACTTGTATTTTTAAAGTCTGTTTAAAAAGCCTGCCCATGTCGGTGCCAGAGCATGGCTTCGCAGAGTGCTTGCTCTGCAGTCCCAAGGACCAGAGTCTGGGCGTCAGCATCTACAGAGCAAGCCAGACATCTTGCAAATGCCTATAATTCCAGCCGCAAGGGATCTGATGCCCTCTCTGACTTCCATATTCTCACAGGTGTGCACACTCATACAAACACACACATACACAGAATAAACCAATCCTTAAAAAAATACCATGTTACTTGATTAAAGAGAGAAAATGCTTTAGTCATCTGTCTTTCTAGATGTTAAAAACTCATTTGCTAAGTTAGTTGATGCCGAGCTAAAGGCCCTCGATCCTAAAGGGACTTCCTCAGTGTACCCTTCAAAGGAAGGACATCTTTGTCTCAACTCCAGCCACCTTCATACAGAGAGATGGCTGGAAACACTCTCAGTGAAGTCCAGAATGAGCAAAGATGCCCTAGCATGTCAGGAGATCTGTTAGTACAGACAGACCGGGAGAGTACGCAGGCCAGAAGGGCAAGTGATCTTGTCTGCAGAGGATTGTTGGAGGAGGGAGCTTGTCGGTTCCCGGCCACCCGGCTAGCTTAGACTCGAATAATCACACAGAAACTGTATTAATTAAATCACGGCTTGGCCCACTAGCTTCATCTTCTTATTGGCTAGCTCTTATATTAATTTAACCCGTTCTGTTAATCTGTATGTCACCACGAGGTCGTGTCCTACCAGCAAAGTTTCAGCACGTCTGTCCCCAGCAGCGGCTCCATGGCATCTCTCCGACTCCACCCTTCTCCTCCCATGCTATAGGCCAAGCCAGTTCTTTATTCATTAACCAATAAAAGCAACACACAGATAGAAGGACCTCCCACACCAGAGGATATTGAAGAGCTAGTAAAAAAGATGACTTTTATGTTTGGTTAAGGTTTACTGAATTCTTCCCTCACACTAAGATCCTTGACATACATTATCAAGCCTGGGAGGTAGAGCTATCTTAACATCCGGTTTACATATGAGAAGACTGAGGCCTGCCAGACTCAGTAATGTGGCTATAGTTATATAGCGAGAGAGTGGCTGTCTGACCGTCAGTCTGTATTTGAACCACCTTGCCCCCTGTAGTTAGTTGTCCCAGGAAGTAGGCACATACAGGGGACTAGGGGGAGACCTTGTCTGCTGTATGTCAGCATTTGTGTTTGGCAGGGTCGCTCTCCCAGAATCCTTGTATTCAGAGGTTAGCGGGTGAGGGGGGGCTGTAAGAGACCAATAAGCACCCCAACACACACACTTGTTATTTGTATATTGAATTTATAAATAGTTAACTCAGGAGGCCTCGACCAGTAGTGCTAGGTCCAAATGCCTGTGGGTTCAAGCAACTTCAAGGTCAGAAGGAGTTGGATACTAACTGTCCTTCTGTCTGAGGACAGAGACAGACACGTTGGACAAGAGAAAAGGAGTGACGTGTAAACCAGGCCTGGGAACCTGGGTATACTGTGGCCAGTTGCTGCCTTTTCTCTGCCCGCACAGTAGCCAGAAGCCCAGGCTAAAGCACCCTGGGGCCTAGCCTCTTAACATTGCATACTCTCTGCATATTTACCATGCTGATGTGGCTTCTGTCTCCTCTCTAGGTATGGAGAAAAGGGGAAAGCTATCCGGATCGAGAAGGTCATCTACACAGGGAAGGAGGGGAAGAGCTCTCGAGGTTGTCCCATTGCCAAGTGGGTGAGTGTTGGATCCCCTGGGCCCACATGGCCTGTGCAGGGCCGGTGAGTAGGAAGTAAACATGTTTACCATCATGGGGTGCTGGAACCAACAACCCTCAATGGCAGCTGATTGTCTTTGTCCTACTTCCATGCCAGCACCAGGCACCCTGTGCTGTCAGGAACTGTGTGTGACTTCTGGGTAAGGGCTGTAGATACAGGAAGGCAGGAGCTGGAGATGTTGCTGACCTAGCCCATTATTGGATCCCACCCGTCACCCTGCCCCGAGGATTTTGTTTGGTCCCTCTTTTCTGTGTGTCTAAGTGGCTGGTACTCTTGTCTCCTACCTGGAAGCCAGGGAAGGCTGACCTGTGTGAGCCAAGCTGAGGGACAAGATGAGGCTTCTAGATAGTGTTAAGATGGGGCTTGCCTCCGCCTGGGCTTCTTGTCAGGGAGAATGTCACTGACACAGACCCCAGTTCACTCAGCCTTGTCCTTCTGGCACTCACATGGCTCTTGAAATCGTGGGTATCTGTTGTTGCTGAGCTGGCTTAGAATAAAGCTGGCCTCTGGGTAGCTGGTCCATGTGGAAAACAGTCTCTATAGTCAGTGCCTTAGGCACCCTGGAGGCAAGGTCCCCGAGACCTGGAAACACAAGGCTAACCAGACAGCTGCGCTGCTCCTCCTGCTGTAGGACTTGAGGGTTGGGGCTGGATGGATGCTGAGGCTGCTTAGCCTGGAACACAGCCCAAGGAGTCAGTAGGAGCATTTCCGGTGAGGAGGGTCCACATGCAAAGGCAGGAAGGCCGCAGGAATGTCCATTCGGCTGACTTGGGTGTCGCCTGCACACTCAGCCATCTTTTCTCTGGGACTCCTTGCCTCTGCATCTCTGCATTTAGTGAAAATAACAGCTGTCTGGACTTAAATTACCACATACTTGTCTTCAGCATTTCCTAGGCGTTATTGTAGGACTTTTCACAGTGAAAGAACCTGGTGCTTCTTAAGGAAGTGTGAAGCATGTTGCCTCCACCCCCATGGGAGGTGACCCTTCAGGTAAAAGTCTAAAGTGGTAGGGTGCTGCCTACCTCTTCAGAGAACTCACCTGGAAAGTGACATCAGCCATAGACAGTGAGCAGAGTTTGACCATACGCCTGGATTTAACCCTGGTCCGGGGACAACTGTCATAGCAACCTCATCCAGATACGTGTCAGTGCCCACAGTGGGCCTCCCACGGGCTGCCAGGACCCAGGCAACTGTATAAGGAGTCCTGAAGTAACATTCGGCGCACTATCTTGTTTGTGTGCTCCTGAACTCCAAGACACAATTTAATAAGTGATAGTTGATTGTTGCAGGGAATTGGGGGATGACGTCATTAGGACCCTGCCTCAGACCAAGACCTCATGATCCAGGCTGCATGTCGTTTAGCATGCAAAATGCAAAATATTCTGTCAGGTTTGCAGGAACTGAGAACTGCTAGTTGTCAAAGGATAGATTGCATGTGTTTCTACATATATGAGGTACTTCAGAGTTGGGTTACAGGGGCAGAAAGTCCATGCTGAAAGACTGGGAATATAGCTCAGAAATAGAGTGCTTGCCTCAGATGCACACACCTTACGTACAATTCTCAGTGCAACCAAGAATAAAAGTCAAATTGTGAGGTTGGCAAGGTGGCTCAGTGGGTAAAAGCTCTTGAACATAAGCCTTGCCATGTGAATTCTGTGCCTACATCTTACTGGGTGACAGGAGAGAGCTGGCTTCCAAAGGTTATCCTCTGACCTGCAAGGGCATGCACAGACACACTAAATGTTTACATTTTTTTAATTAAAAAAAGTAGAAGGGTGATCTCGGGTAGGGGAGCATCAGAAGGGAAGAGTTGGAGCATTGCCGTTTTATGAATGAAGTCTTAGCTTTATTGGGAGTAGAAGTTCTAGAGGAAACGGTAGCCATGCAGCCTGGTGAATGAGCTGAAAGCCACTAAAATGTATGCTAAACGTGGCAGATTTTATATTATGCATATTTACCATAGTAACATAAAGTGTGGTACGTGTGACTTTGAAAGGGAGTTTGAGGGCTGTTGAGATGGCTCAGAGGTTAGGACTTTCACTGCAGTTAGAGGGGATCCAGTGCTATTTTTGGCCTCTGGTGGCTCCGTGCTCACGTGGTTCACATAAATTCATGAGTACACACAAACACATACACATTGGTATGTAAATGGCAAGGTACAATGGTACATACCTTCAATCCCAGCATCTGGGAGGCAGAGGCAGACAGACCTCTGTGTTTTCAAGGCCAGCATGGTCTACATAGCAAGTTCAGGACCTGACAGGACTACATAGTAAGATCCTGTCTCAGAGGAAGTATGGCACAGCTATGTAAAACTCTTCTTTTTCACTTTTTCTTACAAACCAGAAAAGCTGGCTGCCCTAGGTTAAGGTTCCCTGTGTGGTCAAGGAGAGCTGGACTTCCCAGCTTTCAATGAATAAACGCCGACTAAGCCCTGACTGTGCATCGGGCCCTTTTCCTTGTTGGTACTGCCTACCCCGCCACTCATTTCCTTGTAACCTGCACAGCGTCAGTGGCAGGTATGACTGCATCTGTCTGCAGGCCGGGTCCTTCCCTGACCTTCACACCCACAGAACTGTGGGTTGTACGTTGATACCATACATAGCTTTGTGAGGAAGCTCAGATTGTTTTCCCTAGTGTTACACCCGAGTGTAAACACACACAGATGTGCAGTGTAAACACACACAGATGTGCAGTGTAAACACAAACAGATGTGCAGTGTAAACACACAGTGTGCAGTGTAAACACAGTGGTGTGCAGTGTAAACACACAGATGTGCAGTGCTTCCTCTGCAAACGTTCTGGGACATCATATAATTCTTCACTGTATTTCTGGCTCACAGGTTCATTTATTTTTACTTTTAAGTTTGTGTTGGTCACTAACGTCTTTTGGATTTTTGAGACTGTGTCTGTGTAGCCCTGGTTGTCCTGGAACTCACTCTGAGACCAAGCTGGTTTCGAACTCAGAGATCTAAGTGCTGGGATTCAAAGCATGAACCGCCAGCACCCAGCGGTCACAAATGTCTTAGACTTTATCATAATTAGTTTCTATTTTGCTGCTCTAAAATTTTGTGTTTCTTCTTCCCTGATGGTACTGTGGGATAGTGAGGGGCACATACCCTGCAGAGCTGCGTGGCTCCTGCAGGGTAAAGCTCAGTCCTGTATTTCTGCAGGTGATCCGAAGACACACACTGGAGGAGAAGCTGCTGTGCCTGGTGCGGCATCGGGCAGGCCACCACTGTCAGAACGCCGTGATTATCATCTTGATCCTGGCCTGGGAGGGCATCCCTCGCAGCCTTGGAGACACCCTCTACCAGGAGCTCACCGATACCCTCCGGAAGTACGGGAACCCTACCAGCCGGAGATGTGGCCTCAATGATGAGTATGTGTTGCAGTGGCAGTGGGTAGATGCTGGGACCACAGGATCCTGGGTAGCGGGTACTGGGATGCTGGGCAGCCCTGGGTTCTGAACCCAGATCAACAGTAACATCTCTATTGGATTTTCCTATCCTTTCATTGGGATGTATTTAGTTTCAGTAAAGTCATTCTTAAGTTATATAGTCTGGAGGGTTTTGTTTTATTTTTGATGAGACAAGGTCTTGCTATTATATCCTTGGCTGGCCTGGAACTAGCTGCATAGACTAGGCTAGCCTTGAACTCAGGGAGATCTGCCTGTCTCGGCTTCGGGAGTACTGGGATTAAAGCTGTGCTCCATTACCCCCAGCAGTTCGGAGGATTTAGTAACTATCCATAGTCACATAGCCCAGTCAGGGTTAACAGTAGAGGTCCCTGAGATAGCTCAGTGGGGTTAAGCAATTGCCAAGCCTGGCAGCCTGAGTTCATTCCCCAGGAATGGTAGAAGGAGAGAATGATTTCTGCAGGTTGTCCTTTGATGCCCACACATACACGTGTCTACATGTGCAAGCACACGTGATTCCCTGTGCCCTTCACCTACAACCCTTTCCCCAACCCTCAACAACCATGTGTCTTTCCTGTCCCTTTAAGTTTGCCTCTGCAAGAATGTCACTGATAGACTCAGCATCACGTGACCTTCTGAACAGACTTATTTCATCGAACATGAGTGTTCAGAGAATAACCTGTGTTGGGAAACTTGGAAGAGTCACGGGGTGGAAAGAGGAGTCCTTGTCATCAGAGCCTAGTGGATACCAGTCCTCTGCAGGGGCAGGGCAGTGCCACCAAAGAGAGATCACATTTGTATGCCTGGCCTGTCTTGTGCATTGCAGCCGGACCTGCGCTTGCCAAGGCAAAGACCCCAACACCTGTGGTGCCTCCTTCTCCTTCGGTTGTTCCTGGAGCATGTACTTCAATGGCTGCAAATATGCTCGGAGCAAGACGCCACGCAAGTTCCGCCTCACGGGGGACAATCCCAAGGAGGTGAGGAAAGCTGGGCTGGACACAGAGCAAACACCCCTCACCCTTCCCGCCCCAGCACCCTCACCAGCTCTGCAGAGCTAGGACTGACATGCCGCAGTGCAGATGGGCAGAAATGTTTCCTTGCTTGACTTGGGATTTCTCAGCAGCCTTACCTGCTGGGAAAGTTTGTTTGCAGGTCATATGAAAGCTGAGGACTTCCAGCTACAGGTCCTCAGACTCTTGCCACTTAGCAGCAGCTTTGAAGAAATTATTCTGAATACTTCTGACAAAAATGCAGATCTTTCATCTGAATGTGATCTGGCCATTTCTTCATGGGACATTTTTTAGGGTGTAGGAATTATAGGAGGAAGGAGGACCTTCCTCTCTGTGGATGACTCTCTGAATCATTATTGGGCTTGGTGAGGTATCCCATCCTCCACTGGGCTGAGCAGACATTTTTAGCATCATACAGACTTCTAGACCCTTATTTGTTATTTTGTCTTTTTTTTTCCAGAGCAAAGAACCTAACCCAGGGCCTTGCACTTGCTAGGCAAGCGCTCTACCACTGAGCTAAATCCCCAGCCCCATATCTAGGCCCTTCTTGTCTGGGAGCCTATCCTGGTGCACTGGGTAGTAGCCCACATATATAGTCACAGAGTTATAATGAAGACTTCTCTATGGCTTCTCACCCTGGTCTCCCTTCCTGGGCCTTTCTCTTATCCCCATCACAACAGAACAAGGGCCTCTGGGTCCCTACTGCAGCTTCAACCAAGGGCGGAAGATCTCGGAGTGTCAGCTGAGGCCATCTCTCCACTGCCATATTTTCTGTGCTCCATGCTGCCGTGACCATAGATAGCAAGAGGTGGTCTCAGAATGAGCACACTGTCTTTTCACCTCTGCTCCTCTCTCTTCTGCTTGCGCTCCTGTGGGAGGAGTCAGGGGACTGGCCCCTCTGTTAGAGTACAGGCAGGCATCCTGATGCCAGTCTTGGCTTTCCAGAGCTTGAAGATCCTAGTACTAGAAGGACCTCCCACTCCCCTGAGGACAGGGGCATCCACTGGGCACCTCTTCTGTGCTCCATAGCCCATGGACACATCTTCCTGGCTTTGTCCTTCATAGGTAAAATGAACCCCTTTGAGGGATTAGAGAGATGGTTAAGAGCACCATGCAGATATTCTTCTAAATGTCCTGTATTTCCATGTCTGAACTCCAGCTCCAGGGGACAAAACACCCTCTTTCGGTTTCTGCAGGCACATGCATACCCATGCCATAAACACACACACACATATAAATCTTTTTTTTCCAAATTCAGAACCTTTTCCCCCAAAACTTTTGTTTGTTTGTTTTGTTTTTTTGTTTGTTAGTTTTGTTTTTTCAAGACAGGATTTCTCTGTAGCTTGGAGCCTGTCCTGGAACTAGCTCTTGTAGACCAGGCTGGCCTCGAACTCACAGAGATCCTCCTGCTTCTGCCTCTCAATTAAAGGCGTATGCCACCACTACCTGGCCCTCCACCAAAACTTCTAGATAATTTTGTAAACTTAAAATAGACTCTAATTTGATAGCTCTTTGTAAGCTAAGACCCCCTTCTTCTGAAGAGGCAAATGTGGCCGTTTCAGTAGGTTAAAGAGCTCCAGGGCCTACGACTTGTCAGGAATAAAAAGATAATGGCTTAGTTTCTCCGCATACCATCCCCGGTCTGTCATCACCATGCCCTGAGCACTTGTGTGCTGGGGTCACACATATCCAGTTAACCCAGGACCACCCATTTGCCCTGGCAGTGTTACTTAGCTTCACAGACAGGAGAGTGACTTGTTCAGACCTATGTGGGGTTCCACCCCAGGCCGGTGCTTCCCCACCTCGTGAACCTCACCTTGAAGCTATGTTACTTTGGCCTCGCTGTGCTGATGGCAGCATCTGGACAGCAGCCAGAGCAGGCCAGGTGGCCAGGCCCTGATGCGGTACCACATTGGTTGCACTGGTTGACTGGGCCCTGCTGTCAGCTACTCTGTGCTGTGTGCTTTCCTGTGCTTCCTTCATATGTGCTCCACGTTCATGCTCATGGCCTTGCTTCCCTGCGAGCCCCAGTGGCTAAAGGTCAGAGAGGCGACAGAGATGCCAGATGCTTCACGTAAGAGAGTGGTCACTACTTGATACAAGCAGTTGTCCTGTGGACCTTCCTTGATACTGCAGACATTTTTCTGTCAAGTACAGGAACTACATGGAGCCACTGAGGGACCCAGGTCATCACTAACTTGCATTTCAGAAGGCCGTAGCAGCCAGATCTTTGAATGTGTTTGTCTGACACCTGAATGGTGACAGGCTGTGTGTGGGCCAGGCCAGCTGTGTGTCTCTAGCATAGTCCTGTCGGTTTCCCCTTCCTTTCCCTCTAACATGGGGACAAGCATCCACCCCTGTGACGCACAGGACTCAGCTCCGAGAGCAAGGGCCTGCTGTCTTGTGTTGGGCTCATTGAGCTGCGTGTGACTGACATAGTAGCGGGGCCGTCAGTGTGACTGCACCTTCCCACAGTGAGCTTCAGTATCCGCAGCTTTAAAATGGACACAGCAGAGGCATACTCTGAATCTCTGCAGGTTCTTGGCTTCCTGTCTGTCCGGTGCTGCCCAGCAGTGATTCTGGTAGGGCTCCTTCCTGGCAGGAAGTTTGCCAGGTAGGGCAGCTCTGAATGTACCTACCTGTTCTCTCTGCAGGAGGAAGTGCTCCGGAATAGCTTCCAGGACTTGGCCACTGAAGTTGCTCCCCTGTACAAGCGGCTTGCCCCCCAGGCCTATCAGAATCAGGTACGGAGCCTAGACCTTTATCTGTCACAGACTCAGGTTCCCTGGTGCTGGAAAGCGGGAGAGCTCAGCCTGGCCGTCTCCTAGAGCCATTGTGTGCTTCGTAAGATGCCTTGTTTATACAGCCTGCACTAGCTCCCCATCCCCTCTCCCTGGTCATCCCCTGGCGCCTCTGGCCTGGCTTCCTTGGCACAGGTTTGAATTCCTCTCCACCTAGGCAAGCACACTTGAGCTAACCTAGGAGAGAGTGATTGATTCCTTCAGGTTCCGGGCATCTCAACGGAAAAGCTTCCTCTCATGGCCCAGAATCGCAAGGCAGCTGTGAACCTTAACCTGCTTTTCTCTAAGACCCAGATCCCAGGGACAGCATCAGGACTAGTCACTTAGTCCTGAACACTGTTCTTGGCCTTCACACAGGTGACCAATGAGGAAGTGGCGATCGACTGCCGTCTGGGGCTGAAGGAAGGGCGGCCCTTCTCAGGGGTCACAGCCTGCATGGACTTCTGTGCCCATGCCCACAAGGACCAACATAACCTCTACAATGGGTGCACAGTGGTAAGGAAGCCTGGGTCCAGTGGAGGAACCAGCTATGGGTTTGCTCATTATAGGGAAGGACGGAGAACTGGATTCTCAGAGTCCTGGCTAGCGTTGGCTAAACTGCCTACTCCTGCCCCTCCTTGGAGAAAACCCTCGCAACAGAGGTGGACTGGTGACAGGAGTCGTGTGAGGAACCAGAGCCTACGTGTGCATTTACTGAGCAGAGATGAGGTTTACGGAAGAGTCCTCCTTGCGATGCCTGCTAGGTTACACTGGTTGTGTATAGAGCAGGCAGGAGAGAGGGGACTTGGGGAGTGGGAGTGGATCTCCAGAGGTGTGAGTGCGCTGGAGAAGAGGAGCGGTCAAGACTGACTGAGGTGGGGACTCCCTCAAGGAAATGGTGCTGGTGCCGTGCTTACTTTTTAGCTGGGCTGCAGAATTTGGGGAGGCTAGAGAGAAGGCTGGAGGCCCAGACCTGAAATGCTAGAAAGGGTGGGCCCTCTAGGATAAAGAGAGCTGGAGGATGGGGGCACTGGGGAGCAGGAAGGAGCACCTGCATCTTTACTACTTAAAGATTAACTATTAGTCGCAAACTTCCTAAAAGTTTTCATGTCTTAAAATTTGTACGTGTGCATGCGAGCAGGTCTGCGCATGTGGGCAGCTGGGCATGCATATGCATGAGTGCATGGAGGTCAGAGGTCAGTCTCCTGTCTTCCTCAGAAGCTGTCTGCCTTTGGGGGTTGTAGTCTTATTCTTAAGTCAGAGTCTCTCGTTGGTACTTGGAGCTGGGCAGTTAGGCTGGTGGCCAGTAAGATGAGGTCGACTTATGCTTGGATTGTTAATGTGCGTCCTGAGGATCCAAATGCAGCTCTTCCAGTTCACTCAGCAATAGCATTATGCACTGAGCCCGATCCCCTCGTGATAAAAACCTTCGGAGTTGGGACTTGGAGAAATGGCTCAGCTGCTAAGAGAACTTGCTACCCTTTCAGATACCCCCAGTTTGTTTCTCACAGTCACCTGGAACTCCAGCTCCAGGGAGTCTGACGCCCTCTTCTGGCTTTTGTGATACCTGTGGCATATATTCACATGGACACAGACACACTTATAAATAAAAAGTAATAATAATTTTAAGAAAAAAAAACAAGTTGCTGGATCATGGTAGAGCATGCTCTTAATCCCAGCACATGGGAGGCAGCGGCAGGCAGATCTCTGTGAGTTTGAGCCCAACCTGGTCTACAGAGCAAGTTCCAGGACAGCCAGGGCTACACACGGAGAAACCCTATCTCAAAAAAACCAAACCAACCAAACAAAGAGACAGAAAACTTGTCTGCAATATTGTAAAAATAGCCACAGTCAGCATTTGGTGGCCATCCCTTCAGACAGCTGTGTGTGACCGCGGCCACGTACAGCTATATAAAACTCCATGTACACGGGGCCACAGCTTGTCTGCCCGCTGTCCCAGGGCATGCTTTTCATAACTAGTGGTATCAAATGTGTTGAAGCCTCACGTGTAGCTCTGATGCCAGCTATTTAGCCAGTTTCCCCACTGATGGCCACTTGGTGATTGATTGCACACAGTTCCCACCCATGTGCCATGAGGAGGCCCTGCAGCTCTGTGCTGGAGGCCCTGTGTACAGTGACAGTCACAAGTTTTAGTACCTGCTCTGCGACACGGAATCCTGTCAGTCTCTAGTATCCATCTGCTTCAGTGAGGCGTGCCTCTTACGCACTTAGGCACTGAAGAGGCGGGAAGCCTTGCCCGCGTTCTCTTGCCTGTTTTAATCTCATCTTTGAGGGTACCCCATCTATGTCCTTTGCTAATTTTTAATCATGATTGTGGTGGCTGACAATCATAAGGTTTCTTAGGTGTGTTAGGGATAGAGGCGGCTCCCATAATGCTTCCCCCTTTGTTGTATTTGACTTTTGCTCTGTTGTTTATTGCATGGGGTGTTAGAGAAGGGGGAAGGCACAAGACTGAGGGCCAGTTGCAGCTGGAATAGAGGCAGAAGTCAGATCTGTAGAAGGCAGTCTAAAGACTGACTTGTGCTCTGGGAAGAGCCAGGCTGGGGAGAGTGACGCCAAAGTGGACCTGAGCAGTCATGGAGTCAGCACGGGGACGACACATAAAAGAACACAGTGGAAACGGAAAGAGCGGTACAAAGTGGACAGCTCATCATCTTTGACTAAACAGAGTTGGTCCCAGAACAGCAGTGGTGTGTGTGGAAGCATGTGTAGTTGGACATACATGCCACGGAGCAGGTATGGGCCCTGTCCTCAAGGGGTATCACCTCCGAGGTGTTGGGATCAAAGGCCTGTGCCACCACACCCGGCTTACAATTATTTTTTTCTGAGGTCATTTCTAATAAAAAGAAAGGTTACCTTAGAAGCAAAGGAGCTGAGCGGTCAGGATTCAGGGAAGGTTTTGTCCATTAATGTGGCACAGTACCACAATGGGCTACGGGCGGAGCAGGTGCCCTCGTCCCAGGTGAGCCACACTGGGGTATAAGAGGTAATGAGTAACTGAGCCTCTGAAAGCTGCCTCCCAGGCTCTGTGTTGTTAGTTTTTAGAACCTCAGTGGTCAGGAGAGTGCGATGGGACAAGGTGGATGGCTGGTGGTAGGACTTTGTGGAGGTCACATGGTTGTAAGCCCAAGCATGGACTCCAGTTCCATCTTCTCTCCCTGTGGGGCAGGTCTGCACCCTGACCAAGGAAGACAATCGCTGCGTGGGCCAGGTCCCCGAGGATGAGCAGCTGCACGTACTGCCCCTGTACAAGATGGCCAGCACGGATGAGTTCGGCAGTGAGGAGAACCAGAATGCCAAGGTGAGCAGTGGGGCCATCCAGGTGCTCACCGCATTCCCTAGAGAGGTCCGGCGTTTGCCTGAGCCTGCCAAGTCTTGCCGCCAGCGGCAGCTAGAAGCCAGGAAGGCAGCGGCCGAGAAGAAAAAACTGCAGAAGGAGAAGCTGAGTACACCAGAGAAGATCAAGCAGGAGGCTCTGGAGTTGGCTGGCGTCACCACTGACCCAGGTAAGCAAGGGGGTACTATAGCACAGGTATGGGCCCTGTCCTCAAGGGGTATCACCTCCCCCTCACGTCACACTGGCCACTTAGGAGGGGAGGTCTTGAGGCGTTCCACTCTGCTCATCAGAAAGGTGTCTTATGAAGCACCAGGTACAGCATTTGGCTTCCCCAGTGAGCGCTCACTGTGTCTGGGGAGAAGGCTGTTATTTCAGAGTCCACGATAGGAAGTGGCTGTGAGTGTCTGAGCACCCACTCCTCCCTGACAGGAGTTCTCGCTGTGACCCTAAGCCCACACTTGGGAAGGTGAGCTTCAGTTAAAGCTGAGGCATTTTCTGGGGTCAGACAGTGATGGCAGAGAGGACATGGCCTCTCCAAAAGCTATCTCTCTTCACCTTGAAGTTTTTGTGGGGGTTCTCAGGGAGCAACTCCCAGCTGGGCTTGAACTCACCTCAGCACCTCACCCATTCTGGCTCTGCAGAGAGCAGCTCTCAGGCAAGGAAGGAGGTTCTGGCCCTGTCCTTTGCATCTAGACCTTGCCGGGCTATGGTGTCTGCCCCCGTTTCTACCTTGCCTTCTGCCTTCCCCAGGCCTGTCTCTGAAAGGCGGATTATCACAGCAAAGCCTGAAGCCCTCCATCAAAGTGGAGCCTCAAAACCACTTCAGCTCCTTCAAGTACAGTGGCAATGCAGTGGTGGAGAGCTACTCGGTGCTAGGCAGCTGCCGGCCCTCCGACCCCTACAGCATGAGCAGTGTGTATTCCTATCACTCGCGCTATGCACAGCCTGGCCTGGCCTCCGTCAACGGCTTCCACTCCAAGTACACACTTCCCTCCTTCGGCTACTATGGCTTTCCATCTAGCAACCCTGTCTTCCCCTCCCAGTTCCTAGGCCCCAGTACCTGGGGACACGGGGGCAATGGGAGCAGTTTTGAGAAAAAGCCAGACCTCCATGCTCTACACAACAGCCTGAACCCGGCCTACGGTGGTGCTGAGTTTGCCGAGCTGCCGGGCCAGGCTGTTTCCACAGATACCCACCACCCCACCCCTCACCACCAGCAGCCTGCTTACCCAGGCCCCAAGGAATATCTGCTACCCAAGGTCCCCCAGCTCCACCCAGCATCCAGGGACCCCTCTCCCTTTGCTCAGAGCTCCAGTTGCTACAACAGATCCATCAAGCAAGAGCCAGTAGACCCTCTGACCCAGGCTGAGTCTGTGCCCAGAGACTCTGGTAAGATGGGCAGAACACCCTTGCCCGAGGCATCTCAGAATGGGGGACCCAGTCATCTATGGGGACAGTACTCAGGAGGCATGTCCCCCAAGAGGACTAACAGTGTGGGTGGCAACTGGGGAGTGTTCCCTTCTGGGGAAAGCCCCACCGTTGTTCCAGACAAGCTCAATTCTTTTGGGGCCAGCTGTCTGACCCCTTCACACTTCCCAGATAGCCAGTGGGGACTGTTCACTGGCGAAAGTCAGCAGTCGGCCCCCCATCCTGGAGGACGGCTTCATGGCAAACCCTGGAGTCCCTGCAAGTTTGGGAACAGCACTTCGTCCTTGACTGGTTCCAGCCTGACTGAGAAGCCATGGGGCGTTGGAGCAGGGGATTTCAGCTCTGCCCTGAAAGGTGGTCCTGGCTTCCAAGACAAGTTGTGGAATCCCGTGAAAGTCGAGGAGGGAAGGATTCCCACACCGGGGGCCAGCCAGCTGGACAAAGCCTGGCAGGCCTTTGGCATGCCCTTGGGCTCCAGTGAGAAGTTATTTGGGGCCCTGAAGTCAGAGGAAAAGCTGTGGGATCCTTTCAGCCTGGAGGAGGGGACAGCTGAAGAGCCCCCAAGCAAGGGGGTGAAGGAAGAGAAGAGTGGCCCGGGAGTGGAAGAGGACGAGGAGGAGCTGTGGTCAGACAGCGAACACAACTTCCTGGATGAGAACATCGGCGGAGTGGCTGTGGCCCCTGCCCACTGCTCCATCCTCATCGAGTGTGCCCGGCGAGAGCTTCATGCCACCACACCACTCAAGAAACCCAACCGCTGCCACCCCACCCGCATCTCGCTGGTCTTCTACCAGCACAAGAACCTCAACCAGCCCAACCATGGGCTGGCGCTCTGGGAGGCCAAGATGAAGCAGCTGGCTGAGCGGGCGCGGCAGCGGCAGGAGGAGGCTGCGCGCCTCGGCCTGGGCCAGCAGGAGGCCAAGCTCTATGGGAAGAAGCGCAAATGGGGGGGTGCTATGGTGGCTGAGCCCCAGCACAAAGAAAAGAAGGGGGCTGTCCCCACCCGGCAGGCGCTGGCCATGCCCACAGACTCAGCGGTCACCGTGTCCTCTTACGCCTACACAAAGGTCACTGGCCCCTACAGCCGCTGGATCTAGGTGCCAGGAGCCAGCGTACCTCAGCGTCGGGCCCGGCCCGAGCTGCCTCTGTGGTGCTTTTGCCCTCATGCCCGGGGGCGGGTTGGGGGTGCAGAAGTCTCTCTATATCTACATATATGGATATGCCTATCATATATATGTATTTATGGTCCAAACCTCAGAACTGACCCGCCCCTCCCTCCCCTACTTCCCCAGCACTTTGAAGAAGAAACTACGGCTGTCGGGTGATTTTTTTTTTCTCGTGATCTTAATATTTATATCTCCACATTGTTTTTATTTTTCCCCTTGTTTTGAGGGGCTTTTAATTTCTCTTTGTTTTTAAAACTTTATCCTTGTATATCACAGTAATGGAAAGAAAGTTTATAGTGTCCTTTCACAAAGGAGCGTGGTTTAAATTCCATTTAAAATGTGTATTTATTGGGTTCTTAAAGCGACAGTAGTAATCATTACAGATGGGCAGGAAAGGCCGTCAGTGCTTCCTGCCGGGCGAGCCCAGTCTCCTGGGAGCTGCAGGTTCTCCCAGCTATCTGCCCCCCACAAACCAAGGTTAGCATGTAGCCCTGGTCTATCCTCCTTCCCACAGGCCGGGGAGCCTTTGGGACCACCCTGTTCCCCTCTGTGGAATGGGAGAAGCTGTAGACATCTGGGGGCCCGGCCTGGAGATGCTGGTGTTGGATGTCCCCAGAAACCAGGTTGGAAGTAGACAGCTTCAAGCTTGCTAGTCTCCACACTGAATCCTCTCTGTCCGTTATTTATCAAGTCATACGATGTCCTGGTTCGCTAGGCAGCACCTCACGCTGGAGCAGGAGTCGAGAGGCTCCTAGGAGCCCTTCCCATCTCATTGATGAAGCCAGTGAGTACCGGGCTGAAGGAGGCTTAGTGGCAGTTTTTTTTTTACAAAATCGCCCCAAAGTTTGTCGATACTGAAAAAGGGCTACTGTATCTTTGAAAACAAGAAGTTGAACCCAAGCTGTGAAGAGCCAGCGTGCTGTGCGGTGCTGTGCAGTGCTGTGCGGTGCTGTGTGGTGCTGGAGCCTGGTGCTGTACGGTGCTGTACAGTGCTGTGTGGTGCAGTACTGTATGGTGCGGTGCTGTGTGGTGCAGTGTTGTGCGGTGCTGGAGCCTGGTGCTGTGCGGTGCTGTGCGGTGCTGTGTGGTGCTGGAGCCTGGTGCTGTATGGTGCTGTGTGGTGCAGTACTGTATGGTGTGGTGCTGTGCAGTGCTGTGCTGTACGGTGTGGTGTGGTGCTGTGCGGTGCTGGAGCCTGGTGCTGTGCGGTGCTGTGTGGTGCGGTGCTGTGCAATGTGGTGCTGTATGGTGCTGGAGCCTGGTTCTGTGCAGTGTGGTGCTGTATGGTGCGGTGCGGTGCTGTATGGTGCAGTGTGGTGCTGCGCAGTGCCACGCAGTGCTGGAGCCTGGTGCTGTGCAGTGCGGTGCTGTGCGGTGCTGTATGGTGCAGTGTGGTGCCGTGCGGTGCTGAGCCTGGTGCTGTAGTATTGTGCTGGGACTTTTCTGACTCTCAGGGCAGGTGGCATCCTGCCAGAGCTCAGCAAGCCAGTGTGATGGCAGGTCACTCATCGTCCTTATTCCTGGATCTTCACATGGGACAATGGTGCAGTCCTCCCAGCCCTCGCAGGGCATGGCCTACACTTCATTTAAAGTGCAAGGGTCAGGCGTTTTCAACAGGTTGCTAATGCTTTCCTCCTCTGAGGAGGCCAGTTCTCCATTGGATCTTTCTCTTTTCCCTCCTCTTCCACCTCCCATGTAACACACCCATTCTAAAATCCTGGTGCATTCATTTGGATCTTTGAAATAAGAGCGTTGGTGCTTTAATTTCTGTGATGTTGTCAAGAGAGGTTGGGCCTGACAGGCAGAAGCGGCGCCAGTCTGCAGCAAGTCAGAATTTATGGAGTGTTCATTTTCTGATGCTGTTAGCCATGTTACCCAGCTGCTCATGTGGACGTGTGTGGTGAGCGGGGTGGGGGGTGGGGAGCTTCATCAGGACACACACGGAGTAGTGGCCAATCCCTGAGACAGCGCTTATCAAGTACTTCTAGCCAGGTGTGGTCTTCATAGACGGAGCATAGCAGTCCCACGACAATGCTGAAGGCAAGTCCGAGTCCCCGAGCTTCGCGGTGCCTTGTGCCAGAGCTGAGAGCCGAGCGGCTGGGTGTTGACTGTAGCCCTTCGGAAGCACTGGCAGAGAGTGGCTAAAAGGTGTCCTGAGCATTTTTGTGGTCTGGTTTTAACTGTAAATAGTGAAAGATTTTTTTAAGCACTTTTGCCTAGATTTAAACAGCAACTTGAAAAGAATAAAAAGTACATTTTAACATGGAATTGTGGGAGAAACTGTAAATAGTAGCTGCATATTTAATGTGCTTTGTCAATCCACCTTTACCATATTCTGTAAAGTTGCAATTATTTTACAGGACAGAAAAATGAAATATTATTGCTTTTGAAATAAATACCCAAGAGCTTATCAGGATTTAGAATTATTCAGAATTCAGATTTATAGGAAAGCCTCTGACCTTCTGTTTGACGAGCTAAACGAGTCAGAGTCTCTAAGGCGCATGCTAATTTTCTAGTTTTGAGGGAAAGTTGGGTCCTTTAAATGCTATTTTGCTTAAATCGCGCCATTGCTTTTACACAGGTCTCATCTGACTCCGTGCTTAGGTAGATGCGGGGGTGCCTTGAAAAACTTCATTTTAAATAATCTTAAATATGATATTTTACAAAGCATTTGGAGAATGTGACCGTGTAGACGGCCCGTGGAAGCCCCAGGTTGGCTGTTGGCTTGCAAGGTCCCAAGTGTGGTCCAGGTGATTCTGATGTCGGCAGTGTGTGGATCTCTCCGACGTGTATTCAGTATGCTCCAACCCTCCTCACCCTTTGGTAGCAAAGCCATTAGATGAATGGAAAAACCAGTACAAGCTAAAAAGCATGTGACGTCCATCCCCCAAGCCTGCACAGCCTTGGTTCATAAGCTCTAGGCCAGGACACAGGCTGCCGTGAGGTGAGGCAGAGGCGTTCTATGTTGGCCTTTTGGGTCATAGCGAGCGCTGTTTCGGGGCTCGGTGCTGTGGCTGTGCTTGAGCCCATGCCGACTTTCACACACTACATGTATAACCTACCTCAAATCTGTCATTGAAATGAGCATGCTTTAGATGTGTATTTAAGACGTAACTATGCACAGTTCTATATCCCCCACCCCTTGCTGCTGAAGGCTTCTTAAAGAGAAAAATCAAAATTTTTATTTTTTACTGGCACTATCATTTTTTAAGTCCCGAAGATGATTGACAAGACATTTTTATCATGAGAAGAAAAAAAATAAAGCCATTGCAACTCAAGAACCTGACAGCGTGAGCGAGTTTTAAGAGTTCCATTATAGCAAGGGAGATGATGGCAGTGAAGTCCGCTCCCAGTGTGCCCGTCCATGGCCACAGTCCGCATGCAGCGTTTGGTGTCCCCTCCCCCTTTTTTGTTTTGTTTTGCTTTGTTCTGTTCTTTCTGACTGCTGTGTGCGAGAGGACTTGGGAAGTTCTATCCCAAGAGATTTTCTTTTGTAATAAAAATCGCTTTGCAGCAGGTTCTCACAGAATAACCGGTGCTCGCTGGAGAAGCCACCTGTCAGTAGCTCCGCTGAGGGTGGCGCACGGATTGGAGGGTTCAGCTTGGGGTCTGGTTTTTAGCAGAGCCTACGCACCTGACCCCCCAGCCCTCCCTCCCGGTGCTGCTTTGTCTCTTTACTGAGGTGGCCCTGGTGCATGGGAAAGGCTTCTGCCTTCTCTCCTGGGGACACGGTGGTTTGCAGGGCTAGGGACTTGGGTGCAGATGGAAGAACAGGAGTGGCAGCGCTCTGTTGCTTCGTAGCTGATGGCAGTGGATGTGTGAGGGCGGTTGACAGTAGCTGAACACCCGTGTCACAGAGCGAGGAGCTGTTCCTGACTGCCTCGAGGTGTCAGAGCAAGGCCGAGCTGGTGGACCACTGACGTACCCTGTTGTGCCTCAACCAATCTCCTTCCTTTCGTTACTGAAGTGTGTTTTCTGGACTTGGAAGCATTTTTATGAATTGAAATAGTCTAATAAATGGTGCTATGGTGTTTCAATGTGACTGTCCCTGATCTTGTCTCCCTGAGGTGCTATCAACGTTTGAAACCACAACCAACCAAAACCAAGGTGGGCTCCGTCTCTCAGCTTTTCTTTCCTTCTCTTTGGCGCTGTCTTTGTAGACCTCTGTTTACTGCGCTGTGTCTGCTCGGGGCAGTGTTCTGGCTTGGTGCTGTCTTTGTAGACCTCTGTTTACTGCGCTGTGTCTGCTCGGGGCAGTGTTCTGGCTGTTGGTTTTGTTTGGTTTTGCTTTTTTGTTGTTGTTGTTATTGTCTCCCTTGGTGGCCAAAGCTCGGCACACAGAGAAAGGAGCTTGCTCCTTCTAAGGACGGCGGTGGCCTGCCTGCCTGGGTGGGCTCTGTGGGTTTGTGTTATCTTCTCAGGCCATATTAGAAAGGGGGTGGTGGCTTTTAGGAAGGAGAGTCAGGGCCCCTGCCTCTTCTGGTATGGCAGGTATTCTCCTGTGGCCCAGGGTGCTAACCCCAGAGGGGACAGGCTGAGGTCCAGGGGGAATGCCTTCACCTGGCCCCAGTCGGGACAGGATGGGCAAGCCTTTGGTTCTTGCCACTCACTGATAGCTCCTGGTGCTGAGACTAAAGGCAGGTGCTTCCATTGTCCCTCGATGCCACCACGGCTGCTTTTAGTTGGTGCTAAACTTCTCCTGTGTCCACATAAGCTGATGTAAATTTTAAGAACTCGACAGGAAGCTCCATTTTTATATCATTCACTGTCACAATTTTTTTTTAAATACCTCAAAAACAGGACATTGTGACAACTTAGATTCCATGAGGGTATGACACCCGAAGGTTGTCCATTAAATGACTTCCTTGACCTTGACACAGCTGAGATCACTCTCTCTGCTCATTCTTCAGCAGTTACATGGCAGAGTGCCCAAGGGAAGGAGTGTGGTTGGATTGTTTTCATACTTTAGTTTTGCTTTTGAATAAAATGTGAATCTACTTTGCCCATCTCATCGCGCTTTCTGTCACGGTTGCTGTCATTTGAAAACTCCCACACCTGGTTTTATCTGCTGTCCCTACCGGGCGAGCTTCACCACATACCCTGGACCAAAATAACACATTGGCAGTGCATAACCCAACCCAGGCTCGCAGCTCCACGTGCGCCCGTCTTCGCAGAAGTGCTGCTTCCTGGCAGCGCTGCCCGAGAGGGCAAAGCAATAGGCTTCTCACCTGAGCAGAGAGAAGCGGCATAGAAGCCGGGCTCTGGACTGTGTGCCTAAGGATCAGTGAGCTGTTTGGCCTGCTCCTCGTTTGCTTCTGTTGATATCAGGGATGCTTTCTGTAGGGTGTCGTTCATGCTCTCCTCGCTCTGACTGCCCATCATTCAGGGGGAACCCTCACTCTTCATATGGGGACTTCAGATACTAATTGGCTCATCTGGACATCCCAAATTTTCTTGATTCCAATGCAGGTTTGTTTGTTTGTTTGTTTGTTTTCTTTTGAGGGGGGAAAGACAGACAGGAGTGATGTCGTTTCTTTTCTTGTGTTTAAAGAAGCAAGGACCGGCTATCTCAGCATACTAATGCTTTAGACTTGATCTAGAACCCTTGTAGCTTTTGGATGTGTTTTATTTCTTATCTCTTTGAATTCCTGTTTGGTTACCTGGCTTCCAATGGAGGTGAACTTAACAACCATACTTGAATATTCCGTCTTGACTTTGTAAACTGTGGCTACTTGAAATGAAGTTTATCTGGGGTTGATGGATGAATGGTAGGTTTTTGCAATGTCTCAAGGCAATAGGATGTGTATTATTAAACTGTAGATATCTTAGTACAGTAAATTTATGCTGATAATTTTATTTTGTATAATTTTTACCTTTTTGTTAATATTTTCCTTCCACTTTATTGGTTTGTCTCCTGAGCTACCGCCTTCCTTTCCCTTTCCTTCTCCCCCAGTGTTTCAGTAAATTTAATTTAGGGTGCCTAGAAATTGCAAGTATGTATCCTTTTTTGATTTGTATTTTATTATAATTTACACAAACAACTGGGTTTGTGAACTGTATTACTCCTGGCATCTTTAAAATATTGTGGGTGTTTTAATAAATTTTATATTTATTTTTTGCACTCAAATTCTGTGTGAGCTCTTTTTTTCCTCTCTCTCACCTTGAGCCATAACTAAATTGTGACATAAAGCTACCCTGTGGTTTTGCCCTTCTGTATGTATTATAGACACCCAGATGAAGCCTGCCTCGGAGCAGTCAGGGACCTGCTCTCACCCTGCCTGGGCCTATCATCTGAGTAGATGGAGATCAGAGCTCTGGAGTGGCCTTGGTCAGCTTTTCTCCGCTTTTCCCCCTTCTAGTCAGTTTGGATTCAGCTGTCCGCACTGCCACCTTAGAGCCGCTAAGAACCGCCACACGCTGGTGGGTTCTGAAGACTCTGACACAGCCGAGTAGTGAGATGCAAGGCTGGGCCCAGCTTCTGCTGTCCCTGGACAAAGGGGATGCCTTTCGTCCAGGCTGCAGTTCTGGCAGTGGCTGGGTTTGGGGGAAGTTGAGCTGAGAGAGAAGGATAAATGGGCAGGAAACTCTGCCCTATGCTCTTTCATTTTCTCTACCTAAAATGTCCCACCAAGCAGATCTAGCAGCAGAAATCAGCCACCCAGCAAACTAGAGGCTCAGTGATTTTTGCAGAGGAACCTTCTAGAAATGCCCAGGCACACTGTCCAAGGTCCTGTTTATATCTATGCGCCATGTGTCTGGGACCCGCAGAGGGCAGAAGAGGGTGTTGGATTCCCTGGGACTACAGGTGGTTGTGAGCCACCGTGTGCATGCTGGGAATTAAACCCAGGTCCTCTGAGAGCAGCCAGTATCAACCACTGATCCATCTCTCCAGTGTCCCCGCCCACAGCACACCAATTTTGGCTTTGTTTTTCTGCTTCCAGTTGCATTTGAAGTTCGGCTAAGTGTCCCATTTAACCCATCTTCCTGGTCTATCCTGATCTTCATTTGGTCGTCACCCCTACCTAGCCACACTGCTTGGTCAAGAACTTTATTGAAAGTTCTACTGCTGGTAGGACTGGAGAGGTGACTTAGCAATTAAGAACACTCACTGTTCAATCAAGGAACCTGAGTGTTCAGTTCTTAGCACCCACATCAGGCAGCGTCTATAACTCTGGCTCCAGAAAATCTAGTGTTCTCTTCTGGCCTCTGTACATGCATGCGTGCGCGCACACACACACACACACAGCAAAAGCAGCTCTTCTGATGAGGGTTTAGAGATGTTGTGATCTATGACTAAAGTGGTTGTTAGGAGTCATTTTAGTACTATATCTGTTTAGCAGAATAACCATATTAGGTTCTCTGCCCTGGGGCTTATGCCCTATCTAGATCCAAGTTCTTGGTCCTATCAGCAGTGCCAGGCATGGGTTCTATCTAACGGGTTGGCCCTTAGAGCCAATCAGAAAATGGTTGGTTTCTCCCATGATACTCTCACCACCGTTGCGCAGTGGGTAGATCTCGGCAGACCACTAGTTATTGTGGCTGGCATCACCACTGTTGCGCAGTGGGTAGATCTCGGCAGACCACTAGTTATTGTAGCTGGCAGGGTTCACGGCTGGGTGGTTACTCTTCTCCTTCAGGACCATCCCTAGTAGACTATGAAAGCTAGCCAGTTGGGATGAAGCTTCCAGGTGAGTACAGTTCGATTTTTCCATATTGTGTGATTCAAGTATGTGGTGTCTTAAGCATTAAGATTTTACCATTAAGTGCACAGGATAACCAAGAGTATTGAGAGTAGCCTTTGATGCTTAGGGGCCAAGGAGACCCCGCTGGCCAACAACTTCTTAAAAAGAAAAACCCTCACATGGTCAACATGCAGGGAATAAGAAACTGCAGAGGACTGTCCTGAAATGGAGTGTTCATAGCACACACACACATCGGGGTCGTTGTGCAAGAGGGGAAAGAGTGTAAGACCCAGAAGTGGCGGGTGACTTCGAGGACATGGTATTTTTCCAGATAGCAGGTAAGCAGTTACACACAGAACTCAGTGATAGTTGTGACAGCACGCACAAGACCATACAGTCTCAAGCCAGACAAAATCCCAGCATGCACGGGGAAGTCTGCACAAAATCCCGCCACTCTGAGGCGCTTTGGCCTCTGATAGCCGCCGGGAGAGGGGGTCCATTTTCTTTAAAGCCATGGCTGCACTCCCAAGGGCAGTGGGTGGACAGCACAAACTGTACTTGACGGGAAGGAAACACTAAGTTGAGTGGGTAGGGAAGTGAGCATGGGGCGGCAGGGGAGAGGAGCTGGGTGAGGGGAGGGGAGTATGGAGTTCTCAAAGAATTGATAAAATCTTATTTTAAAAGCTTTACTGCTGGCCCTGCAGACTGCTTAACCTTGAAGAGTTGTCAATTGCCTCACCTGAATACTCTGCAAAGATGAGAGAGACCTTCAGCATCCTGGAGGAGACCGGAAGAGGGGTTCAACCCCCAACCAGTGGTGTGCCTGTCCGCATCTCCAGAATGCCAGATAAGACGAGGGTCTTGTGCAGCTGCAGGTGTTCAGCGCCACCTGCACCTTGGGCAGTTGTGCAGACACGCCTGCCCTAGGAGCCCCCACCTCCACCCTCCATGCTGCCTTCATCCCCCACACATCTCTGCTCCAGCGTCACCCCTCTCCCCACCACTCTCTTGCTCCTGGTTTGTACCAGGTGTAGCAGCTCAGGGAGGTGTCTCATGGCTCACCCCACCCTACCCCTGCAGCTTCTCACCCAGAGCTCGCGGGTTCTACTGTCTATCCCATGTCCTGTCATACTCCTACAGCTAGAGATGCCTTTGGCTTCAGCTTAGACACCATCCACTCCTCTGTGCTCTTGTTTCTGCACAGAGCTATCTTCAGGCAGGCTAGGAACCTGGTCCTCGCTGACTTCTCTGAAGGACTACACTTCCCCAAAACCCTCTGATCCTGGAGGGTCCATGGCACCTGCAGTCTTCCGATCACCCCAAGACAATCCCTTCACAATGCAGCCTACCAGACATCTGCAACCCACAGCCCATGGGCCACACGCACCCAGGATTGCTCTAAATGTGGCCCAAAGGCATGGATAGAAATTATGACAGGCTTTTTGACATTTTTTCCTCTTTTTATACTTTTATTATATTTGGTGGGGGGAGACTAGGAGAGATATGTGCCATGCTGAGTGTATAGAGGTTAGAGGCCCACTTCTAAGAGTGAGTTCTCTTCCCCCACATGTGGGCTGTGGGGATCTAGCTCAGGTCTTACACCATCAGGACCAGCGAGGCCAACTGCGTGTGTGCCAGCTAAGCTACCTCCCCGATCTGGCAATTGTCTGAGGACCCAGTCACATGGTTTCGAGCATGAACTTTAGATCACAGCATTGTGTTGCAGTGTCCAAACCTCAGACACCAATGCAGGCCTTCCCTCTGAGACCCTTGCTCAGCTGCCAGGCCTCAAGTGTGACTACTAGTACCAAGGCTGTACAAAACCATGTCTTGCCCTGGTTCCCTGGTGACTCTGGGCTGCCACGTGGTGCTCCGTGGCTATGTGCCAGAGCTGAAGTTACAGGTGCTGTGAAATCCAAGTCACCTTCATGTTGCCAAACTCCCCAGCCACACCCTGGGTGACCTCAAGCTGCTCTTCCCTCTTACAGTTAGCCCACAGTAGATCCTGGAGCTGGCTACGGACGACTTCGCAAACTAGCACAGGCCCTGTCACTAACAGACACCTTGCTCCCGTGGGTAGGGGTGTGCTGGAAGCGGGCCACGGCAGATCCCTCCAAAGCTGGGGCCCAGACGGTTCTTCACACTCTGGTCTAAATTTGGGAAGATCATTCTTATGTGCCACACACACACATAAGAACTCGAGTTCAGATGCCCAGAGCACCTATAGACTCGGCATGGAAGATGCCCGGCTGGTAAAAGTGCTTGTCACCAAGCCTAGTTCAGTCTTCAGGACTCAGCCAAAGGAAGAAGCAACATAGGGAAGTCTCCTCTGATCTCCAGTGTGCACTGTGGCACCGTGTGTATGCACACACCCACATGCGGCACCATGTGTATGCACACACACAACACATTACAATTTTCAAAAGAAAGTTATTGGCAGGTGTGGTGGCACATATGTCTTTGATCCCATCACTCCGGAGGCAGAGGCGGGTGGATCTCTGAGTTCAAGGCTAGCACTGCAGGAGCTCCTTCAGCCAATAGCCGCTGAGATACCAGCCCACTGGGGCGTGGTCTCTCTCTCTCTCTCTCTCTCTCTCTCTCTCTCTCTCTCTCTCTCTCTCTCTCTCTCTCTCTCTCTCTCAAAAAAGCAGTGACTGCCATCTGCTTGCTCTCTTGCTTCTGGTCCCGGCTCTGCTTCCGGCTTGCACAGAGGGCTGTTGTCTGGGATGGTGATCTGTAAGTTTTTTCCCCTTTAAATAAATACCATTCTATTAATCATAATTCCGAACCAGAGTGGGATTGTTTGTGACTTACGCCTTCAGGCTAGCCTGGTGTACATAGTAAGTTTCAGAACAGCCAAAGCTTTGTGGAAAGACCCTTTCTCGAAAGATGGAAGGAAGGAAGGCAGGCAGGCAGGCTATTCAGGAGGGACGTGGGGGCTGGGCAGGAAGGCAGAAGCCACACGGAAGGGGCTGACCAATCCTGCAGAGATCCCCCATGCTTGCAGCAGGCACTGACCATACTTTGCTGAACCAGTCAGAATTCAGAGCAAAGGCACAGAGTTGACCACTGAAAGGACACTGGGGAGCCAGCTTCTGGAGAACAAGAGTGAGGCAGGTCCCGGGGCTGGGTGCCAGTCACCCTGCTGCACCCTCCGCTCACCATCGTGGATCCAGAGACATTGGTGACAACGACCACTAGAACTTCCACGCAGACTTCGGAGCCCTGGCACCCAGAATGGATGTCCCAGCTTCCCAGAGTCCAGGGTGAGCGAGTGTGGCTGGCTAAGGCAGCACAGTTCCTGGCCAACTCACCTCCCTCCAGATGCAGAGGATGGGGACCTTCAAACCCCGGGCGAGGCTCACTATTCCTCAGCTCCACAGGGTATGAAAAACTGGGGGTTCCTTATTCTTGGAGAAGTAGGGGAGGGAAAAATTTTAAACTTCTTTATAGAACCAGGAAATCTAGGGTCAGGTGTGGTGACACACCTTTCTCCCAAGCAGCAGAGAGGCAGAGGCAGACACATCTCTGTTAGGTCAAGCTAGCCTGGCTACAGTGAGACTGTCCAGCAGCAGGAGGAACTCTGCAGACGAACCATGTGACAGGAGGACACAGCTTCCGGAAGGGGCCTGAAGCAGGACTCATGCCGTTGTGAGCAACAGGTATCTGTGGTCTTTAATTAACTTCTAAATAGATAACATACCTCCTATAATTATAATACATAAATGTCTATGAACAAAAATAGATACATTTTTTTGGCAGGGATTCTTCTGGAAGATGGCTGTGGCAAAGTGAACTCAAGGCTTCAAGCATCAGCAATCGCGTGACTGGGGCGCCGTCAGCACTTGGGGACAGAGGTAAATATCCGAAGGCCGTGCATCCCCTTGATCTCTTCTTTTAGTGCCTGAGGAAGAGATGTCACAGTCAGTTCTTGTGTCTTTACAATGGCTACAGAGTGTTCTACACAACTGTCTGAAGGATACTTTGCACATGTTTTATTAAGCAATTTTTTCCTTCAAAACATTTTTTGCCTATGTTTGTGTGATGTGTATGTGTGCATGCTTGCATGTGTGTAGGAGTACATGTGTGTGTGTGCACTGTGTCCATGTGTTTGGAGACCTGAGGCTGACACCAGTATCTTCCTTGACTGCTCTCTGCGTTGCAGATCCAGGCAGACCGTCTCACTAAAGTGGAGCCTGCTGTTTCGCCAGTCAACTATCCAGCTTACTCCAAACTATCCAGCTTACTCCAGGGGTTCCCTGCTTCTGCTCTGGGTGCTGATGGTGATGCCGAGTGTGGTCACAGAGGTCTGTGATGCCAGCGTCTAGTTTCACCCAAGCTCTGGGAATCCGAACCGAAGTCCTCACGCTTGCACACAAGCCCCTCTAAGCCTCTTCCCAGTAGCCGGGTCTCACTGTCTAGCTCTGGCTGGCCTGGAACTTGGTACTGTAGATCAGGGTCCTCCAATTCCGAGGATTCCTGGAGGCAGAATCACCATTTTTGGACTGAGGTAGAGGTAGTGGCTGGCTGCTTTGCTTTTCTGGTCTTCAAGTTGAACCCCAATATCTGTCTCTGGGTTTTTACTACTCATGTTACCTAGAGGTGTACACCACCTCCCTTTACAATTGTTTTTATTCAGTAATATTTAAGTTTGTAGCCAGGGTGGCAGCACATGGCATTAATCCCAGCATTCGGGAGGCAGAGGCAGGTAGATTTCTGTGAGTTCAAGGCCAGCCTGAGTTCCAGGACAGCCAGGCTACAAAGAGAAGCTCTGCCCAGAAAAAAACAACAACAATAACCCCACCTGTGTTTGCTGTGGTGTTGCATATCCATAGCCCAGCCACCGGGGTAAGGGAGCATGGTAACTTGAGCTCAGGAGTTTAAGTCCAGCCCAGCAATATAGGAAGACCCTGAACCTATAGTGCACGCACGCACGCACATGCACACACACACACACACACACACACACTCTCTCTAACGACAGACACACACTCTTACCTGGGTTGTGGAGTTAAAACAACACTGAGTACCCCTGGCCCAAAGTCAGCAAGTGAGTAAGTAGGTCAGGATATGGACCCAGATGTTCTGTGGCCCTGGATATAGCTGGTTTCAGTCATGTTCCTAACTGGCTCTACCCAGGCCAACTCTATGTTCAATGGAAGCCTCAACTCTGCCAACAGAAAGGACCCTGGAAAAAGCCTCATATACACAGTCCGGCCAGTTCCTTCTGCTTGCTGCAGGCCCAGGATGCCCTCTAGTGGCTACTTCTGTCTCTGCAGCTGGGTTAGTGCCAGCCAGGTGGGAAGTGGAGGCAGGCAGATATTTGAGTTCAAGGCCAGCCTGGTCTACAGAGGGAGTTCCAGGACAGCCAGGACTACACAGAGAAACCCTGTCTCAAAAACAAACAAACAAACAAAAAAGAACATCACAACAACAAAAGCCCCAAAATACCATGGGTAAGAAGACTCAGCTTGAAAGCCAGTCGTGGCACATGGGCTTGGGAGGTAGAGGAGGTCAGATCTCTGAGTCTGAGGCCAGCCTGGGCTACATAGTGAGTACCAGGACAGCCAAGGATATATAGAGACACCCTGTCTTGAAAAAAATAAAAAGCTGTACCTTGGATAAGCATGTTTGAGCATGCCTGTGCACACAATGTTACACCAGGTATTAAGGAGACCGAGGGAAAAGTGAGGGATGATAATGAAGAAGAAAGCCACAAGAAAGAACTCAAGGCCAGCAGCAATGTCACCGTGAGGGTCAGGAAGATGGCTCGCCAAGTAAGAGCATTTGCAAAGCAAGCCTGACAATTTTAATTTGATTCCCCAGAACCTAGGTAAAAGGGCCAGATGTGGCACATATCTGTAATCCTGGCATTCCTACAGCTGTATGGGAGGGGAAGACAGGAGAATTGCCTGGAAGCTAGCTGGCCTAGGGTACAAGGTACATTTAAGGAGGGTTTAGCATGTGTCCTCAGACTGTGTGGGTATAGGGAGGTTAATAACTTACTCAGGGTCATGACCGAGAAAGTAGCAACTGTAGCTGCAGGCCAAGGGATGCATGCAGGTTAACAGAACCCAGGCCACACCAGTATCCACTATCCACTCACACCAGGTAGCATATGTGTTTGAGAACAAAACAAGTTTTCCAAGTCCCACAGGAAAACCCACGTCCAACAAACTGTGGGGAAAGCCCCCAGCCAGGTCTTCCCTGTCCTAGTGACCTGCGTTCTAAGCCTGGAACCCACACAGAGCTGATTGTATCTGGAGGGGCTCTGGGAATGTCAAAGGGCTAACATGTCAGGGGTGCACGTAGACATGTCAGGACACAAGTCAGAACCACCAGCAAATGGAAGAAGGTGTTGGAGGGTAGGTGAGATGACCCAATGGGAAAAGGTGCTTGGCAAACCTGACTACCTAAGTTCAAATCCTAAGGACCCACATGGTGGAAGGCAAGTTCTACTTTAACCATGTAGGTGCTGCATTGTGCCCAACCCCTAAAAGTACTGTAGAATACACAATTTTAAAAAAGGAGACAGAAAATGGAGGGGCCCTGGGCCCCAGCCAGGAGGATAGGAAGCAGCTTTTGAGTTGGGTGCAGAAGGGAACTAGGCCAGAGGTCCAATCAGGACATCCAGAGGGAGGAAGGACCCTCCAATGACAGTAGAGCACATGTGAACCCAAGATAAAGGGACTGATGGCCAGAACTCTGCTTTTCAAAAGCTAAAGCAGCTGACAGCACCTAAGAGCTCTGAGTGACACCAGACACAGCTGTCCAAAGGGGTGGCTTCTGAGACAGAGGCCCAGAGTCAGCGCTGGTATAGGTTCCTACTGAGGAACACAAACCCAAATCTACAAAAGCGTGTCATGTAGCCCTGTGAGAGCAGAAAACACCGAGCGGGCCAGGTACAGCGGAGCATGTCTCTAACCCTGCCCCGGAGCCGGTGGCTAGAGATCAGAGTCCACACAAGCCAGCGCCAGAGGGACACGCTTCAAAAATCCCTAACAAGGCTGAAGCTGTACAGCAGTGGGCAGAGCACTCGCCCAGCATGCGTGAAGCCCTGGGCTCCACCCTCACCACCTCAAACTAGGCGTGGTGATGTGCACCTGGAGGTGGAGGCAGAAGGATCGGAAGTTCAAAGTCACCCTCGGCTATATAGTAAGTTCGAGACCAGCCTGGACTACATGAGACCTAGTCTTTAAAAATACCCAAAAAAGGCGGAGAATGCAGCTCGGTAGGTAGATTCTCACCAAGGGTGCCTAAGCTTGCTCCCCAGACTTCATAAGCTAGACATATATACCCTCAGCACTTGGGAGGTGGAGGCAGGAGAGTTAGAAGCACAAGACCATCCTTGCCTACATAATGAGTTTGGGTCTAGCCTGGGCTTCATGAGACTCTCTTTAAAACCATAACAAAAACCCAAACCAAAGAAACAGTAAACATTGTTAGTATTATCAAATAGGTTGAAAAATAACTGTTGGGTGGCCTATTTCCAATTCTGAATGAATTTACATTTGCTCAAAATCTCAACCTAGTGAGTCTCTGGTTTTGTGTTTCCAGGGTCTCAAGTCCTGTCCTCCTGACCACATTCTAATGGCTGCCCTGCTGTGCCCTGGAACCGACAGCGATAGCAACCATGCCCTCTGCTGTGCGCTCAGATGCTGAAGGCCAGAGGGACAAGGACTGTCAGCAGCCACTGACCTGATTGACCATCTGGTGCTGCTGGACGGTCCTCTTCTCTTTAAACTCTTCGGACTCAATTTTAATCTCGTACATCGCCCCGCAGCCTCCTGAACAGACAAAGTCAAAGGCATCTCGGTTACAACAGATGGTAGCAGGCAATCCCAAGAAAGGACAGTCCTGACAGCATTCGGCTAACAGGTGTCGGTAAGAGCACAGTTTCCCATCTGACATTCACTCCTGGCCTCTCTGCTACCCACACTGTGGAGTGTTGGCAGGAAAGAGGAGGCCCAAGGCCTGGGAGGCATTGGGAGGTAGAAATTCTCTCTTAGTAAGCCATGGGAGATGGTGGGAGGGTCAATTTCAGTATTCCACCTTCCACCTTCCTGTTAAAAAGTACAAAAATGCCCTAAGGTTTCATCCGATTGTGTGTGTGGCCCCTCCAGTGGTAGCCGGCAGTGACTATCAACTTGACAGAATCTAGTATCACTCAGGAGGCAAACCTCTGGGCATGTCTATGAGGAAGTTTCTAGATTGGGACTGCTCACCCCTAAACTGGATTCCTGGACGAAAGGGAAAGAAAGAGAGCTGAGCGCCAGCATCCTCTCCCTCCCTCCTTCCCCCGTCGTCCCTCTCCATCTCCCTCCCCTTCCCTCCTTCCCGACTGGACATGATGTAACCAACATCTTAGAGCGCAGTTATCTATGCTTTCTTACACCAATGAACGCCCTCAGGGCCCTCTCCTGACATATAATAAAACACACTTCTTTGTGTTTTGTTTTGTAAGTCAGGGTCTCAAATGGTCTGACTTCAACCCCTCCACATAATCAAGGATGGCCTTGAACTCCACCTCCTGATGCTGGGATTATGAGCCAGCACAGCACACTTGCTCAGTATTATGTTTCTGGACTCAAAGCTGGCCTGTGTACATGCTAGGCCAGTGCTCTACCAACTGAGTTGCATCTCCAGTCCAAGAAGAGCTACTTCTGAATGGTCTCCCTGCCCATGCAAGCGAGCTTTCAGGGAAGTCGGAGAGCCCTCCTTGCAGTGGCCATGCTGGGCCATGTCTTATCTAGCTGCCTGCACCCGTGTCCCTCTCTGGGCGTGTCTGGATAAGGCCCCCATCTTCCCTCTGCTTCTAGTGCAGAAGCTGCACCTCCAGCCTGGTCCTGACAGAAAGCCAGACATGCAGAGGCGCAGCAGTGGCCTGAGGAGAGAAGGACCAGCCTGGGCTTGGAGAGTCTGCCCTGGGTCCTGATTCTGCCTCTGGTTCTCCTGTTTCCTTTTGATGCTTTGGCCTTGACTCTTGGATAAAGTATAAAGTAGGGTAACTGACAAAACCTACCGTGGGCCTGTTCTAGCTCTCCATTGAACAGTGTCAGAAGAATTGGAGTGGGCAGATTACAAGTCCATCTCAAAAGTGAGAGACTATCCTGAGCTCTTGGTGCCTCTAGAGGAGCAGGCTTGGTGGTCAGCAAGAGAGACCTCATCTGAGCAGGGCTAGCCTGGTAACCCAGAGTTTTCTCAGCCAGGCCTTTGTCTTTGTGGTTTCCCTCTGACGTTTCTAAGTCCCCATCTCCATCTGGCCCAAAGCAACACAAACGGAGAAGTCACTATGGCAGGTTCCCTCCTCCCAGCTTTTTGATTTCAGCCTCTCCCCAGCTAAAAACTCAAACCCCCCGCCCCCCCCAGCAAAGCCCCATGGCAACGGTGGGAGAAAGCCTCACCTGAGATGTCTGTGACTTTGATAGCTGTGGCTCGAGGAAACTTTTCCTTGAGAACCTGGGTCACCTTGAGCTCCCCCTCAGTCTGGGAGGCAAACATCCGGTGGACACAGTGCAGCAGAGGGAGCTGTGACACACAAAGAGGGGGCTGTGGGATCGTGAGGAGCTGTGACACACAAAGAGGGGGGCTGTGGGACCGTGAAGTGCTACAGCCATGGCCCCTGCTTGGTGGGGCAGGGAGCACTGGGCTTGTATCCAGTCACCCCTGTCTCACCACAAGGTCCAGAGTAGGTGCTATTCTAGACTTCCAGGGCTGTATCCTGGGTCTCTGTGGTATGTTTATGTGTATGCAGTTGCCCGTGTGTGCATGTGTATTGGGGGTCAGAGGACAAACACAGCTGTCATTCTCAGGCACATCACCTTGTATTTGGAGACAGTCTCTTGCTGGCTTGGAGCTCATCAAGTAGGCTAGGCTGGCAGGCAAGCCCCAGGGAGCCCCTGTCTCACCTCCCCAGCAGAGGGATCACACATGTGTGCCCTCACACCTGGCTTGTGTTTTTCGGATTTTTACTTTGAATTATGTGTACGTGTGTGTGCGCGTCTAAGAGTTTGTGCACATGAATGCGGCGCTTCAGAGGCTAGATGAGAGTACCAGATCCGTGGAGCTGGAGTTACAGGCAGCTGTGAGTTGACTGACATGGAGGCTGGAAACAGCTGGGGTCCTTGGCAAAAGCAGGGAGCCCTCTTACCACCTCACATGGGTGCTGGGGACTGAACTCGGATCATCCTTGTGAGCACGTTACCAGCTGAGCCTTCCGCCCAGCTTGCTATCAGCTAGCTAGTCTCACAAGGCCGAGATAGAGTCTGTCCCTCCACAGCAGCATCCCAGAGCTGACCCCAAGACAGGCCCTGAAGCAGTGAGTGAGCAAATGAGAGGCCTGGCCGCTGGACGTAGGCCAAGAAGCCCAAGATGGCCGGAATGCAGGCCAGATGAAAGTCTGGAGTTCGATGGTCTGTGTGCTGCACGAAGGAACAAAACCAAGGCTGTAAGCCTGGGTGCAACTTCTCCTGAGACAGAAGCAGCCACGGTGGCCTAACCGGATGGCAGGCAGCATGTAAGGTCACTAAGACGCAGAGTGGTTAGCACCACAGCATCCTCAGAGGAGCCCGGCATCTTAGCACAGCCATCCGTCTACAGACTGACAAAATCCCTGATGACTTGCTCGGGATGACAGTCCTGGGAGCAACGCAACTCCTCAGCATGGGAGGCAGATTCGAGACCATCAGGCACGGGAGGAGAATAATGGAGGAGGTAAAGCTAAAGATGAGTCAGAAAGGGGAGAAAGACTAGGCACCGTGGCTTAGGACGTTATTCCAGGAGTCAGGAGGAATGTCACAAGTTCTAGACTAACCAGGGCTATAATGGAAGACCTTGTCTAAAAAACCAAGAGAGGGTGGGAGGATTAGGAGAGCTGCTGTAGGCTGGGCGCCTACTCCAGGCTGCAGGCTAAGGAGGGTGAAGGTCAGAGGCCTGCAGTGTGCGATTGCAGGGCGCAGACTCATCCTGAGTGAGTGCCCAGCACCAGCACCTGGACTCGGGGCCGCAACACCTATGGCTTTCCGCTACAGAAGGCAGCACTTCTTTCCCAGGTTCGCTATACTGTAACGGTTTATGGGACAGTCCCAGATCCACCTGAGCCCGGGTACCCCCCGCCCAGCACCCCCAGTGCGATTCGGAGAGGTCAGGAGAGAATGAATGAGAGCAGGGAAGGGCCCTGGCCCTGCCCCACGTCCCCAGCCAGACAACAGTCACCCGAGCTCCCCCGCAGCTCTGCCCGAGCCCCGCCGGCTCACCCCGTGGCTCCCGCGGAGCAGAGGCGCAGCAGACGCCGGGCCCCATGCCGCCATGCCCGGCGACGCAGCCCGCAGCCCGAGGTCAGCGTACAGGCGGAAAGACTCCAACACTCGGTTTGGAACCGCAGCCCTGGGCGAGCCCGCCCCCTGCCGCCCGGAGGCCGCGCCCGCCCCGTGGTCGGCACCCGGAAACGCCATACCTGCAGGCCTGGGCGCACCCTCTATCCCGCCAGACCAGCTTCCATGGCAGGGCCCCCTGCTCGCCTCCAGACGCCCACCTCGGCAGTCGGGTGCACAGGGCAAGCCTCCCTCCTGACAGCCCAGTCAGTGCTCTGGAGAACTGGTTTCTTTCCAGAAAGGAGTTCTGTGAAATTCTCAAGCAACAGGGGGTATTCTCAGGTTTGTGTTTTAGAAAGAGCGCTCTGGTTCCGGGGAGGAAGCGGGGACTTTGTGAGGGGCCTGAAATCGTAGAGAACAGACTGCCGCAGAGGCCAGATGAACGATGAACCAAACCAGGGGTGGAAGGAGTGGGGATAAGGTGTGGTGTGGGTGTTAGATGAGGGGAGAAAGATGGAAATTTGTTTTGGATTTTCCCAAATTCCAGGGATACAGCCCTGGGATTACAGGATGGAACCTGTTTTGTGTTTACTGCCAGCCAGGGCTAAGTAGTGAGTTCTGGGCAAGTTTGGGCTATAGATACCCTGTCTCAATACCAAATGGGATGGGAGTGTGGTGGCTCTCACCTTTAATCCCAGCTCTGGAGAGACTGGGGCAGGAAGATCTCTAAAATCAAGGCCATCCTGGGCTACAGAATGAGTTTGAGGCCAGCCAGGGCTATGTAATGAGACCGTGGCTCAAAACAAAAAAAATCCTATCAGAATAGGTAGGCTTAGAAGCGCACACCATGAGGGATAATCACCTGCAAATCAACGTTGTGCACTGTCAGAGAATGAAAGCTGATGCTCCACCAAGCCCCAGCTGTCGGGTGGTGATTGTCTGCAGCCTCAGTCTGGTGTGGCCTGCAGGACTTTGTCTCTGCGCTTGTGTCTGTGCAGTCAGTTCCTCCCGTGTGGATTAGACCTGGATTTGCTCTTTCAAGCGATCAACTAAAAGCAGGCTTATTTATAGGCCGGGTATGGTGGCACACCTTTAATCTCAATACTTGGGAGCCAGAGGCAGATAGATCTGTTAGTTCAAGGCCTGCCTGGCCTACATAGTTCTAGGACAGTCAGACAATAGAGAAACCCTGTCTCAAAACAAAACAAAAATGTGCATTCCAATGTTGAGTGACTCCTGTGTTCTAGCCCTCATCTCCGAATTACTTGATACATGGGTTTTTCTGTTTGATTCCTTAAAACTTATGGTTAGTGTAATTAGCGGTAATTTATTAACTTTCAAGTTTCTTTTATGCCAAGAACACAATTAAAGCTGTGTAAAATGTTTTCTAGCTGTATAGTAGCCCCTTTGCTAGTCAAACCACATGTTCAGATGTGCAGGGACTGGCTAACTAGATGGTGAACGAGACCATTGAGATATGGTCCCTGGATTTGGCTGGAATTAAATTATGGTTTTCCAATGTATTGCTAAGCTTGTAGAAAGCCTGGCACCACCAGCAACCAGCTTTGCGACCAAACAGGCAGAGATGCTCTGGCAATGGAGCAGATACAGAAGTGGGTCTGAGGAGGTAGACAGAGGACTCTCTCCGAGCTGCTGGACGCCAGCCCTGCTAGAAATGAGTACTGAATTCAGTGCAGACGAGTTTGCCACTTGAAGCTAAGTGCCCTAGGTTAAGGTCAGACTTACCTCCATCATTTACACCTTTCCTTGTCAATCCTGTTCCACAGAACAATCACCCACAGAACTGTGACTGAGAACTGTTGGCGCTCCACTGTGCACCCCTTACCTTCAGCTTCCAAGAGGATGTCCAAGCTCTTTGAGAGAAAAAAATGTCTCGAATCCTTCAGCCTCCCCATCACACAAAGGAAATCACCTTGTACGACTTCACCCTTATCTACTCATCCATCTGGAATCTAAACTGCAGGACACGACACCCGAATTGTCCTGCACAGGTCTGCCAGGCTTTTGGTCACACAATTTGTTGTTTTTGTTTTGAGACTCTCCTCCAACCAAGCCACATCAGTACTGCCTGCAATTTGAATCTTGAACCTTCTTAAAATGTTTATATTTTGTCTGGATTTTTGCTTGCATGTATGTCTGTCTGCACATGTGCAGTGTCCAAGGCCAGGAGAAAGTGTCAGATCCCCTGGAACTGGAGTTACAGATGGGTGTGGACTACCATATGGGTGCTGGGAATCAAGCTCTGGTCCTCTTCAGGAACAGCCAGTGCTCTTAACCACTGAGCCATCTCTCTAGCCTCTTCATTTCTTTAAGCCACCTTTGGGCCCAGGAAATAGCTGAGCCTTTCTGCTCTGAACTTGAGGTCCGTTCACCTTTGTTTACTTTGGTCTAATCACTCTTTGTTTTGTTTACTGTATGGTCCAAGCTGGCCTCGAATTTATGATGTCGCTACAGATGAGCTTGGATTTCTGACCCTCTTGTTCAGGGTTACAAGCCTGCGCCACCTCACCACGGGACCTCCTCAGTTAGGGTCTCTTGGGATGCATCTTCTGTTTTTACTTCACTGAGATGATTTTTAGTAACAGTCATTTTATAGAGGAGCCTCCTAGCACCCCAAGAGTCAGTTCTTAAAAGATTCAACCCTACAGCCAGCGGTGGGGGCACACGCCTTTAATCCCAGCAGTTGGGTGGCAGAGACAGGTGAATCTGAGTTTGAGGCCAGCCTGGATTATAGAGCAAGTTCCAGAAGAGCCAGAACTACACAGAGAACCCTTTCGGGGGGAGGAGGGATTCAAGTAGCTGTACACCAGCTTCTTAACCTTACCTGAACATTTATAGAAAAGACTGAAAATCTCCTGGCTTGCATCTCCTGCCTCCCCAGACTGCTAAACTTTCCTTCTGAGTAAAGCTCTACAATGTCCTCCGTCCCTTCAAAGTCAAACAGAGTGGTATGACCTTGGATCTGTCAGCCAAGGGGCACCCAGATTGCTTCTAACTGGAAAATAATGTTAAGGATGCATGGCTTGTTTCTGGCTATGAGGCTTCAAAGCCTAACTCTGGCCTTCCTGACTCTTGTCTGGGTTATTTCTACTCTTCTGAAGCTTCAAATAGTTTCCAAAGACTCAGCTGTTTGATTCCCTGACACACATTTTGGTGATCACTTCAAGTTTTTTTTAAGGTTATATGTAATTTTAAAATGATCATTAAATTTATTTAATTATGGGGGGCATGCACATGCCACAGCATACATGTGAAGATAAAAGAACAGATTTCTGGAGTTGGTTCTCTCCACTATGAGGGTTCCAGAGATGAAACTCAGGTTGCAGACTTGGCAGCAAACACCTTGACCTACTGGGCCATCTCAATGGCCTTTGTGATCATTTTCAGGCCTACTGAAACAAACAAAAACTCACCAAAAATGAGGTAGGCACATAGCAAGACTTCAAGTCTGAAGCTAATCGGGGCTGCAAAATAAGGCCAAGCTAATAAATGTATAATGCTGATTTAACAGTTTACCTGTATTTTATACAAGATTAAGGACATGTGATCACTTAGGAAGTTTCCAACTCTACTAAAAAAGTCCAAAACCAGTTTTCAGACCAACCCAAAATGCACCTGTAGTTTTCTAAAACTGAATGTAACGGCTATTCTTGCATGTCTACTTAACTACATATGAAATTAACTAAAACCAAACCAACCAAGAACACATGTGAAGGACTTGTTAAGTCATTTGAAGTGAAAAGACCCACTTTTAATCCAGATCTTTTGAGGTGGAAGGTTCACCATTAATCTGGGGCACAGCTTCTGTTGGCAGCCTATATAAAGGACATGGAAGCAGGACTGCTTTCTTGCTCTTGAAGGCAAGTCCATTCCTTCACTGGCATTAGAGCCTACTTTGAGACTCTGGTATACTAAAGATCAGCTGAGACAGCCAGTCCTGTGGACTGAACAACCACTGAATTCTTGAACCTTCCATTGATAGACAGACATTGTTGGACTAGCTGGACCACAGTCTGTAAGCCATTCAATAATCCCATATATATTCATTCTCCCAATTCTGTTCCCCTAAAGCCATGGTCCTTCCACTCCCTAGTGCTACAATCCTTTAATACAGGTCTTCTTGTGTTGTGGTGTCCCCCAACTATGGTTTATTTTTGTCGCTACTTCATAACTGTAACAATTATTTTTGCTGCTACTTCATAACTAATTTTGCTACTGTCATTAAACATAATGTAAATCTGTGTTTTCCAATGGTCTTGGACAACCCCTGTGGAAGGGTCGTTCTCCCTCCCAAGAGGTTGTGACACCCACAGGTTGAAAACCCCTGTTCTAAAGAGCCCTCCTAACTACTAATACATTGAGCTTGTTGGTAATTCTCCTACAATGATAAGTGGCTGTTTGGGCTGGGGAGGGTTTTAAGGATACAGGAGTACTTGACTTCAAGATAATAAAATTAGTGATTCCAGCCTCCATCCTGTTTCCCAGGAATGGACATAAGATCTGGAGTTCCATGAGCATCCCAGGATGGAGACTGCTCAATTCTCTCTGGAATGGAGCTGTACTAGTCAGAGGGATTTGTTCTTTGGAGTAAGGCTCTGGTATTCTATTTGGTTTCATTTAGGAACTTCTCCTTTCTAAGTTTTAGGAAATTAGATACTATATGGTTTGCAAAGATAACCCTCCAAATTTAAACTCTAATCAAAATCCACAGAACCTGCAAAGATCTCATTTCCACATTTAAATGAAAACATGCTAACACACTTAAGTCATTTTTGCTTTCAATATAGTTTATTCTGATGAAGTTACAAAAGTAGATACAAAATACTTTTTTAAAAAGTACAGTTAACGACTTAGAAAAATAGAATAAAGCCCTAAAGGTTTAAAAATACAACATAATTTTTTCCCATGAGGAGTTTTTTTTAGATGGTAACCAAGACTACCTTATGCAAATAATTTTTGATGCAGACCAACACAGAATGTTGTTCTATAAGCAGCCCGTAGCACACTGGCCATCCGCTTGGCTTTACTTGATACACTCTGATGAGAAAACTGAATCTCCATGCAGCTGCTTCAGTAAAATTACTGCTGCCATCTGTGCTCCAAAGCCCCTCAGAGCCAGCATCAAAACTGAATATAAAAACAGGAAGACTAAGACTCCTTCTTTTCCTTCTTTGTCACAACTCCACTGACCTCAGGAGGAAGGTGCTCAGCAGCTCATGGCCAGGCTGGCACTGTTCAGGCCAGGGCTCCATCCTGACATGGGGTAGCTCCCACTGAGAGCAGAGACCTGGCACCATGACTAGAAACACACTTATACGGCCCACACTCTTCAGGCCTGAATTGTTTATGCTTCTGAGGTAATGACTTCATGTCTGAGAAGCTCTACGACTGTATGCTCTTAGGGCTTAGAGAGAAGCCAAGAGTACACACAGGAAACCTCACCACCAGGATGATACCTGGCCTTTGCTGCATGTCATGAAGAACACAGACCTGCAGTTCTCCAGTGAGCAGTTGCATGAACTAGAGCTCTGCAGGCCAGGGTGAAAAACCCTTGGCTACCTGGCTGCTGCTAAGTCACTTTATTCTGTCAGCAGAGCAACACTATAGTGGCTGTCAACACAAAACTGGATAGCAATGAAGTATGACTAGTTTCTTTAATCCTTCTATCATTGTCCAAGTTTTTGTAAAGTCCTGGAAGTTAAAGCACCACAGGCTAAGGTGGAGTTCACCAGGCAATTAGAAGCCACTGAAACCAAGTCTAGGGAGCAGAACAGATGAGACAGCTGAGTCTCCTACTGGGGTGAGAGTAGAGGAGGGGGGCAGGTAGTAGGCAGATAAACCCAGGACGGACTGATTGTTTCTGATGTTCTGAAGGCACCTCCTTCATGAGGTGCCTTGCTCTCATGCCATGCTCTGCCTCAGAGGTGAGCAAACAGCATAATGTGTACACTGCTGGTTAAGGCAAGTCAGTTTGGGAGTTTGGTACTGTTTTCATTTAAAAAGACAGAAGGAAAAACGAGGCCAGGGGACACACAAGGAGACGCTCAAGTTCCAAACCACCAGCAAGGGTTTGCTGTTATGTCCCATATGCCTCGTATCTTAGCGTCTACCCATCTGGAGCTCAGTCACAGGGAGGGCATTTCTGTCACTGAAACCTTTGATTTGACGGTGCCAGGTATCATAAAAAATGATTGAGCCCTGGTTAAGAAAGAGAATTTCACTTAAGCAAATTAAAGTAAATGCTGTGGTTGAGGGGTGATGCTTTCTTGGTGGCATCTAGAAGCCTGCTTCCTGTGTGCAGAGCAGAACAGTTGACATCTGGATCTCTGCATACACCTAGGTTAGGAAATTGTTTTCAAACCATAATCCTGCCTTGAATTCCTCTAATGGTGATGTGTGGTTTCAGCAAAAAATAAGACAAACAGTTCCTTGAAAATTCTAAGCACACTTAAGAACATACTAAAAGTTAGTTATTAAAACTGGGGTTTCTGCCAGGCAGTGGTGGTGCACACCTTTAATCCCAGCATTTGGGAGGCAGAGACAGGCCGATTTCTGTGAGTTAAAGGCCAGTCTGGTCTATAGAGTGAGTTCCAGGATAGGCTCCAATGCTACAGAGAAACCCTGACTCAAAAAACAAGCAAGCAAAAAAACAAAAACAACCAACAACTAAACTAACAAAAAAAAATTGGAGTTTCTAAGGAATTCTTTCTTGTATAGTTTTGTGGAGTCAAAAATAACAAAAGCCTCCTCAACTCTAACCTTTATAAAACCAGGCCATGTAGACGGTCAGTAAGCACTGTGTAAGTCCCAGTTCTGGCGCACTGCATGCTGATAAACTACAGCACTGGCCATCGGGCAGGTGTCCAGGATACTTAGGATGCCATGTATACCTGAGGAGGCAGCCAGAACTGACTAGATCTGAGGACCAAATGAAGGCAGGCACCTTTCTCAATAAAGGAGTCTTTTATCCTGATAGCATAAGAAATTGTCAAGTTCTGATACAAAGACAAAGTAGGAGAGACCCCTAGAGCTCAATGCAGCCTTTGTGTAGTAACAGATGAAGCACGGCTGTTCACTCACTCCCCTGGCTGGGTCTCCAGCTCTCCTCTCACGGGCAGCAGGGAGACCTTCTGCAGTCACAAGCACCCTCAAGTTACTTTTTTCCTTATTGCTATAAAGTCTGTATTTTTACATATAAATGTAAGTTTCAAGTTGTAATAAAAACATGGAATCACTTAGCAAATAATCAAGTACTCTAAATCCTTTTTTCTATTATCCCCTCCAGAACTGCAAGGCCTCACAAATCATCAATGATAATAGTGGCTTTGAGGACCGAGTCTGTCACAGTTTTTTGGAAGTTTTTTAATCTCTGCCAAAACCTAAGTGAAGAGTTTTAAAAGGAGAAGCTGCAAGGCTGCCATCAGAAGACACAAAGACTACATCTGTTATTCACCCTCATCT
Source organism: Arvicola amphibius (assembly GCF_903992535.2). NCBI lineage: Eukaryota > Metazoa > Chordata > Mammalia > Rodentia > Cricetidae > Arvicola > Arvicola amphibius. Next base: position 64,564,422 of record NC_052048.2, read on the forward strand.
AGACAGACAAGGACTCAATCCCAAAAAAGTTTTAAGTCACTTAAAATAACTTTGGTTAATCTCATGTCATATATGCCTGTGGTTTAAGCCTTGTGGATTTTGCATAACAAAGTATTTTTTCAGCCACAAGTTCACCATGTAGCCCAGGCTACTCTCCAATGTGCCTGCCTACCTCTGCCTCCACAGTGTCAGGTAACAGGCATGCACCATCATGCCTGGCTAAAAAATAACACCAGCACACAGACACAAACCTAAGGCTATCTAAGGGGAAACAGAAGCTCTAGATGCTAGAATTCAGAAATGGAACACCATTCCAATTTGCAAAATGAAGCAAAACTGATCTGTATGAAGAAATTTGTTCTGAAATCCTTAATGTCCATTATGCAGTCACACGAAAAAACTCAATCACTTTCATGAACAAAAGATCAGCAACAAAGTACAGGTTAGTCGTAAGGTTACAACAGAGGACACTAACAGGACAGGGTGGCCACACAGCAGCTCCGATTTGGCTGTGCCATAGATCTTGTGCTGAAGCTATCTGGCCAACCTACCTTTGGGACAATTTTCTCTGCAATGGGTCTTTTGATCCTGTATTCTTATAGTCAGTATCACTAGTCCATACCAGACAGCAATGAGAGAGTGCTAACAGTAGATAGAGCAAGAGGGTAACTGTGTTCTAGAAGAAATATTTATCTGTCTTTAGATCCAAGCTTCTCAATTAATTCCTGAAGTGGTGCCAATTCACGCCTATCAATCAGATTAAACTCCTGGAAAAGAAAAGAGGAAAATGTAAGAAAAAAAAATTGGTTTTTCAAGACAGGCTTTCTCTGTAGCTTTGGAGCCATCCTGGAAATAGCTCTGTAGACCAGGCTGGCCTCGAACTCACAGAGACCCGCCTCTGCCTCCCGAGTGCTGGGATTAAATGTGTGTGCCACCACTGCCTGGCTGTAAAATGATATTTTATATACAGAACTGCCTAGCTCTAAAAAGGAGTCATTTTTTCATTTTCTGCTTTTTAGAAAGTTTTTACTTTTATTTGTGTGTGTTTGTCATATATGTGGGGGTGTCTGAAGAAACCAGAAGTGGGTATCAAACCCCTGAAGCTGTAGTTACAAGTGGTTGTGAGCTCCCCATGCAGGGGCTGGAAAATGAACTCGGGCCCTCTGCAAGTGCAGGAAGTGTTCTTTACTGCTGACTCATTTGTCTCTCCAGTTCTCTTTTCTGGTTTTTTAAAATGAGATCTGGCTGGAATTACAGAGATATGATATCATGCTTTGAAAATTCCTTAGTATCTTTTTCAAATAATGTGAATTGTTTTGACCTTTTAAATTTCTAATTCTGAATTAGTGCTCATAGGCAAGAGGCTACAAACCTGGAAGACCAAAGGAAGCCCGAGGCAGCTGGACCCAAGTAGGATACTGCCTTTCTTCCTTTCTTTTTTAAAAGCTTTAGTTACTTATCTTAGGTCTATCTGTGAGCCACTGAGAGTTTATTGCACCACATGTGTGCATGTGCCTGGAGAAACTAGAAGAGGATACTGGATCCCACATAGGTAGTTGTGAGCCTCCTGATAGGGGTTCTGGGAACTGAGCTCAGGTCCTTGGCAATACTGTGTGTGTTCTTAACTGCTGAGCCATCTCTCCAGCCCAGAGACACCGCCCTTCTATACTGACTGCTTCATGAATGAATGAACAAAACTGGGACCAGAACCAAGCTTGCACTTAGTAAGACACGGTGTTCTTGCTAAGTTATCCCAGTCCAAGGCCCCGAGATCATTATGGCTCACCTACCTGAACAAAGAAAATAAAGTGCTTAAAGGAGGTGTTGAGGTGGGCCTCCTCTTGCAGCTGCATCACGGAGTCAAAGTGCTGGTGGTAAATATGGGCGTACACCCTAAAGAGTCGCTTCAGAATCGTCTTTGCCACAGACATGAAGTTCTTGGGAAACGGGACACCTGCAATTGAATGCATGCCTGTCAGTCCTTCATCGAGTGGGAGGACTGTGCCTCCTGACACTGCACGAGCACTGCAGCACGTAGGCTCAAGCTCTGCCAAGTCCACTCCAGAGTACAAGCAAAGCAAACCCAACCCGAGTATTCAAACTCCACACTGACAGCCTTCAACACAAGACACAGGTACAGAGACTGCTCATCACAGTTCAAATTAACATGTTAGCTGTTTAATACCAGTTTCTCCCTAAGATGAAATGCAACAAGAGTAAGCACTTTGATTATAAACATCACTTTTGTCATTTGTAACAGGAAAAAAAAAATAGAAATAAAAATTTTCCTAAACAAAATAAAATGGAGCCCTCAAGTCAGTAGAGACATCTCATCTTCTACAGTATTCTTGAAAGTAAAAGTCGGTCTTCATTTTCCCAGGCCCAAAAGGGGTGATCCTTCCTGAAGCAGAAGATCAGGACCTCATCCCTTCTCAGAAAAAAGAAACACCTCTTGAGAGAAAGGTGGTGTGGGGAGGGGTGCGGACCTCTTGAAGGGGCAACTGGCTACACTCCTGACAAGCTGGGCTGGCAGACCAAAGTCCTTTAGGAAAGGGATGGGAGACTGCCCGAGCGGGCACTGGCTACATAACCAACACTAGGACGCACTGAGAAGGCGTGTGCCTGCTGAGCACGTGCTGCTAGGTAATCTGTGAGAGGCCATGGACTCCACAGGGAGCCCCAGGTTTGACAAATCACCTTCAAAAACCAGTTCCTCAGAAACATTCTAAACAAACACCTTTCAGCCTCTCAGAAAACGGAGGCTATTGACAGCGTTCCTCCCTTGCATCTTTACTTTCTCTTTTCTTTAGCCAGCCCTTAAAAGCTTGATATTTAATAAATTTTGCTTATTTTTGTCGTATTCCCAGCCCCTAGTCTTAGCTAAACATAGTGCAAACATTACACTGGAGCTTATGAGCTGTTTCTCTGGATAGAACCCTAATATGAAATTCTAAAAGGGCAGGTTTTAAAATCAAGCATCTTTTTTTCTTAAAATTTCTATCTTGCTAATGACTTAAGCTGCTAAAAAAGGAAAAAGGGAGGGACTGGAGAGATGGCTCAGTGGTTAAGAGCACTGTCTGCTCTTCCAAAGGTCCTGGGTTCAATTTCCAGCAACCACATGGTGGCTCACAACCATCTGTAATGAGGTCTGGTGCCCCCTTCTGGCCTGCAGGCATACACAAAGACAAAATATTGTATATATAAATAAATAAAAAATAAATAAATAAATAAATGAAAAGGGGGCCGGGCAGTGGTGGCAAATGCCTTTAATCCTAGCACTCGGGAGGAAGAGGCAGAGTTCAAGGCTAGCCTGGTCTACAAGAGCTAGTTCCAGGACAGGCACCAAAAAAACTACAGCGAAACCCTGTCTCAAAAAAACAAAAAACAAAAACAAAAAAAAGGGAAAAAAGAACAGTTCTAACCAATAAGCTGAAACAACTAGCAAAAATTACAATACTGATAATAGGCTAATGGGGAGGAGTCTAGAATTATTACAGTAGAAAGAGAAGCTGAAAAAAAGGAGGATTTGGGGGGCATGGTGGTGAGATTTTATAACCTCAGTGAGGTAGAGATGGAAGGACCCAACATACAAGGTAATTCTCAGCTACACAGTAAGGTCAAACCGAGCTAAATGAGATCTTACCTCAAAAAATTAAATCAAATGAAGCTTAACTGAGTAAAGATGTAAGCTGTTTTAATCTAAGTACTTCCTAAACTGAATTTAATAGAACACACTCAAGTGGAGCCAATATATAATAAAGTACTGTGAGGAAAGAAACACCAGGCTCAATAGAAGACTGCTAAAAGCAAGCCAAGTCCAACAGCTTTTTTATTTCTTTGAAACCAAGTCTCACTCTGTAGCACAGGCTAGCCTTGAACTCCCAGCAATCCTCCTGTCTCAGCCTCTGGAGTGTTGGAATGGCAGGCATGCTCCACCATTTTCCTCAACACCAGTCTAAGTATAGAAACTTGATCAGCCAGCAGACTGGCTGATGGGTAAAGGTATCTGCCGCCAAGCCTGGTGACAGGAGTTCAATCTCTGGGACTCACGAGGTGGAAGGTGAGAACTGACCTCCCCAAGCTGTTCTCTGACCTCACACCCTTACAGTGCTACACAAGCTCCCACCCAGACTCAGATACACTGGGGCATAGAATAGACAAATAATAGACAAATAAATGTTGGTTTGGTTTTTTTAAAAATTAATTTAAATGTTTCTCCCAGAAGTGCCTCTACTTAGACAATGAAGAAGAGCCCAAGAATCTGGTAGCGGGGAAGTGGTGGCGCATGCTTTTAATCCCAGGACTCTGGAGGCAGAGGCAGGTGGATCTCTGTGAGTTTGAGGCCAGCCCGGTCTATAGTGTCTACAGGCTCCAAAGTTACATGAAGAAACCCTGTCTCAAAAAGAAAAAAAAAAATCTGGTAAGAAGCTGCTCAGAGCCCAGGAAGTGCAAGCAAGCTAACTTCACTCTTTAGTACAATAACAAAATCAAAATAGTAGCAAGTCAGAAATGCTCTACTAGCAGAACAGTTTAAAAAGAAAGGGAGAGGTTGGGTGTAACTTAGTGGTAGAGCATGTGCTCAACCACGTGTGGGGCCCTGGGTCTGACCTTCAGCACCAAAAAAAGCAGTAATTTACAGTCATCAAAAATAGACAATGAGAAAGTATCCGATAAAAATGGGCTGGTAAGATGACTTAGCAGGTAAAGGCACTTGCTGCTGTCACAAGCCTGGAGACCCAAATTCCATCCCCAGACACCATGTAAATAAAGGTAGGAGAGAACCAATTCCACAAAGTTGTCCTCTGGCCTCCACTCGTGTACTGTGGCACACACATACACGCACAATTTTTAAAAATCTACACTTTTGTTGTCTCACTATATAGCCCTGGCTGACCTGGAACTCAAGAGATCTGCCTATGACAGTCTCTGGAGTGCTGGGATTAAAGGTACACACCATGCCCAGCTAATATTATTTTTACTTTGAGAAAATGTTTCTGTATTTTTATGACAAACAAACAGAACAAATATGAAGAATACAGGAAGCTAGCCCTGTAAGGTGATCTGAAACTATACAATTCCACAAGGTCTGCAAGGTCCCAAAACAGCAACTTACTCTATACGTGATTTAACTGAGGAAGGAAAGATACCCATCAAAGCGGAACAAACTGGCTAACTTCTGTCTGGAAAAAAATTTAAGCAGCATTCAGAATAAAAACCCTAACAGCCCAAATACTTAATTAATAAATAAGATAAAACATAAGCAATGCCATTACCTAGAAATAAAGAAAACCTTTCTCACTGTTAAACGCAATTTGGGGTTGTGAGCAGAGCTCAGGAACCAGATATGTGTCTCGCGCACACATTAGGCCCGGGCTTCAATCCTAGCACCACAAAAAGCAACAACAAAACCACACACGTTTTAAAGAAAATGAGAAAAAAATAGTGAAGTGTATATTGCAAAACACTCTAAAGTAAGACCAAAGATGCTCCAGGGAACACACAGCTTACATCAGACCAACTATCTGTAACAGACAGGACATAAACAGAACAGAAAAAACAAATATGTCATCTCAATAATTGTGTGTGCATGAGCACAACATGTAAGGCACATGTTGGGGTCAGAGGACAACTTCCTTTCACCATGTGGGTCTCACGGATCAAGCTCAGGTCACCAGGCTTGGTAGTAAGAGCCATCTTGCTGGCCCCATCATCATTTTTTTTAAATAGACATTAAAACAGAAGTTTAGGGCCAGTGAGATGGCTCCGTGGGTAAGGTGTTTGCCATGAAAGCCTAACAACCTGAGTTGGATCCTCAAAATCTACAAAGGCTGAACACAGTGGTGCACGCCTTTAATCTCAGCACTCAGAAGGCAGAGGCAGGAAGGTGAGTTTGAGGCCAGCTTGGTCTATAGAGCGAGTGCCAGGACAGCCAAGACTAAATGATAAGATCCTGTTTCAAAGCAAACTAAAAAAAACATGTAATGGTGAAAGGACCAAATCCAAGAAGTTGTCTGACCTGCATATATATATATATATATATATATATATATATATATATATATATACCATGGCACTCACACCACACACACAAAATAATTAAAATATCCAATTTAATCAAATTGGAAAAGATAAAAAAATATTAACTGGTGTGAAGAAACACAAGTAGGCATGCTGGTGGGTATACACAGGTACAAGCTTTTGGGAGAATGTGGCTTTCTCTGTTAAACTGATTTAAAGTCAGAGCATTTAAAGATTCAGAAAGAAAGACAGTTCTACAGCAATAACTTACCAATCTTCGAAGGGAAAAGGGTCTCGTCATCAAGCTGATCCTGAACCCAAGTCATCAAATAGTCAATGTATTTTGGTGCAGAACATTTGATTGGCTTTTTAATATTAGTGCCATCTGCCCAATGGTATTCATACCTGCAGAGAACAACAATGTGTTATTGACAGTTGTTAAATCTTAACATGTACACCTGTAATCAAAGCAGGTTAACATTCTGTCCACAGAAATTCTATGAGACTTTAAGAAGTTATAGGAATATATCAGCCTATTTTTAACCCAGTATCTTTAAGACAAATACTTACTTCTGGATATGCAGCTACTTTCATTAATTCTAAAGAGGTACCAGGAAAAATGAGCAAATATTAAAAGACTACCTAGAAATTCTTGTAAGAAACTAAACTTAAATTTAAATTAAATTTAAAAACAAACAAACAGACTTTCCCGATGAACCTGTCACGTTTCTTTTAAAATTACATTTCTCTGTGTGGACATGCACACACAGTGCATGCGAGAACATCTTTCAGGCAATCTTGGCAGCAAGCACCTTTATCCTCTCAGCCATCTCATGGCCATTGACTCAAATTTCTATGCATTTACTCCTACAACAGAACAAGACAATTGTAATATAAATATTGAACACTGAGTATTCATATACCAAAGTAATTACAATAATAGCCATTGCTATTCACAAACTGAATTATCTGTATACAAAGAAATAGGTAAGAGCAATCTTTATTATTTAATGTTTATCAATTATAAAAGAAAGTAATTCAAAAGCCTCTGTACCAGGCTAGATACATACCTGGGACCTGCGGACATGACTGGGCAGCTTGCCTCAGTGCAGAATTCTGTAATGGTTCCATACAACATGTTGATCTGATTGAAGAAATCCACAGCTGCAAAGACAATGCCATAACTGTGTTAAGTGTCTATGTAAACCATGACAAACCAAACACACCTCTCAACTGAAGGAATATGGACAATATTTTTTTTTTGGAAATGGGGTCTATATTGCCCAGGCTAGTCTGGAACTCCTGGGCTCATGCAATCCCTCCTGCCTCAGCTTCCCAAGCAATTGGGATTATTGGAGCATATACTACCATGTCCAACTAACTAAGCAAAATACTGGAGCTGATTTTAACTTAGTGGTAACTAAATAAGTCACTGGAATATATTATTTGATTAGATCCAAGGAGTTTCAAGATTCATAGCTTATCAAACTACACACTATCATCTGTTAGCAAAGAGAAAAAGGTACATTCCAAACATTGACTTCAGCATCAGCATTTGGCCACTCAAAAATGATCTGGCATCAAGGACCTAGTCTGGGTCTGTACTAACAGAAAATTTAAAAGAAGATGGGACCCATATGCCAACAGTGCTGGAAGTTCAGAGAAAAGGTAACATCTGGAAGGACCGAGGCAGACACGGAGGACATTCCAAAGGAACTTTCACTAGATCTAGAGAACGAGCAGGAAGAAATGAGTGGCAAACTAGATTAGGTGTAAAGAGAATTATTAAGACTCAGAAAGTTTCTCAAAATGCCATGATTCTGTCTAAAGGAATACTTGAAAAAAACAATGATTAGGGCTTTCAAACTTTCTACAAAAATGGATTAAGCAAAAAAATTCTGCTTCAGCCGGGCGGTGGTGGGCACACCGCTTTAATCCCAGCACTCGGGAGGCAGAGGCAGGTGGAATCTCTGTGAGTTTGAGACCAGCCTAGTCTACAGAGCTAGTTCCAGGACAGGCTCCAAAGCCACAGAGAAACCCTGTCTCGAAAAAAAAAAAAAAAAAACAAAAAAACCAAAAAAAAAATTCTGCTTCATAAAAACTTGACAAAACTCCCTAACTTATAAACAGTCCTCTTCGTTACATTTTATTTGTATTTCTATCATCATCGTCTTCTTCAAGACAAAGTTTCTCTGTGTAGCCTTGGTGTCCTGAACCTCAGGGATCCGAAGATCCGCCTGCCTCTGCCTCCCACGGACTGGGATTAAAGGAGTATGCCACCATGTCCGGCATCTTAATTATATTTTAAAGACAGCAACATTAGACCTTACCTCAATATTCTCACAGAAGAAGAATAAGCCAGATGGTGACATAAACAATGTCATATTTCTCAATGAAACTTAGTTTTTTTAAAAATAATTAAAGAGCCGGTCAGTGGTGGCGCACACCTTTAATCCCAGCACTCCGGGAGGTTCACAGGCCAGCCTGGTCTACAAGAGCTAGTTCCAGGACAGGCTCCAAAGCTACAGAGAAACCCTGTCTCGAAAAAACAAAAAAAAAAAAGAAAAATTAAAGAAAATTATTTTTTTAAATAAAAGTATTTGTTAACATGGGGTAGGGTTATTTTTATATGAATTTAAAAGTAAGTATTTTCATTTTTCTCAGTTTAAAATTTCCCCCCGAACAGTAACATTAGATACAGTATACATAATTAAAAGTTGTTTGACATGCTCAGTAATGGGTTTTTTAAGACCTATTTTTACTATTGGGGAGAGAGTTGAGGTGCCAGTGGAGTGCCAGAAATGGTTGGCCCCTCTAAGAGTTGAAGTTACAGAGACGCCTGATGTGGATGCTGGGACTAAACTCTGGTCCTCTATTAAGAGCAGTATTAACTCTCAGTATTAACACTGAGCCACCTCTCCAGGCCTCCAGTAATTTTTAAGAGAATGAAAAGGACTCTGGGAACAAAAGTGGTTTTTTTAATAGTATTTTTACGTTTTTACTTATTACTGTGTGCACATACTTGAACATGCGTGTATGTCCATATATATGAAGTTCAAAGGACAATCTCCAGAAATCAAGTCTCATCTTCCAATTGTGGATTTCAGAGACAGAACACAGGCTTGGCAGACAAGCATCTTCACCAACTGAACCATCTCGATGGCCAGAGACAAAAGGCTTGAGAAGATGATTTAGAGCAATTAAGCTTCAAAGAAAAGTCGAGGACTGCAAGAGGCCAACACATGCCTTCAGAATAATGTAAATTTGAGGCTTAATTTAAAATATTTTAAATTAATGTGCATTGGTATGTTTATGGGTATACTCGTGTGTCCAAGTGCCTGCAGAGGTCCAAAGAGACTGATGGATCTGCTGGAGCTGGAGTTACAGGCAGGCACGACCTGCCCTATGCGTCCTGGGAAACAAACCGGGTCCTCTGCAAGAACAGCATGCACCCTTAACCAGACACATTTTTCCAGCCTCAACTTGATAATTTGAATAAAATTAAAAGCAGGGGTTTCCCTAAATAAGTAGTACTTTACAATGCTCAAAATAACACATAAGCCTCCCACTTTGCATGCATATTTTTAGTTAACCTTCCTCATTTCTTCACAGTATTCTCCCCAGGAAGCAGCCTAAAGCATCCAGCATCTCTCTTCAAGTCTCTCCACTCAACCACACAAGCAAGGACTTTAAAACAAGTAAAGTCTAGATAGATTTTTATTCATGTTTTTATACAGACTTGTTATATTACAACAGTTTATACCTATTATATAAGATAATTCATTAAAACATGATTTTAGTAAACTCTACAAATCAACAAGTTAACGTCCTTAACAAACTTACTGTTAACAGCATCCATTCATTGAGGTCCTCGCCCTCCCGGCAACATGACAGCTTGCCTCAGATTGCCACTTCCCAGAGTGGCTTCCTGCATGTTTTAAGAGGTTCATACTGATGGGAGCCTTCAGGAATATTCTTCTTTGGTTTGAATTGTTTTCGAAGAGCGGCTGCTGCTGTTGGGTTAAAAAGTAAAAAATGTAATGAACATTTTTTAGGAATGGAAGCAGACTGGCATTTCTGGCATATAAATGGGTGGCTCTATTGAGGGCTAGAAGATGGCTAAGCAGTTAAGAGCATGTATTGCGTTTGCACATATACACACAAATAAATAAATATTGGAATAACATAAGCTGACCAATAAAAATTGCTCCCTGGAAAAGGCCAAGCTGGAAGAGAACGATGATGTGAAAGAACACAGCAGTGCCAAATGCCCAAAAGTTCAGGCGGCCCTGGGTTCCAGCATTGGCATCATGAACACACACACACACACACTTTTCCCCACTTACAACAGCAAGAACACAGACTGGATAAAATGACTTCTAGTTAAGAGCACTTACTGCATCAATCATAAAGACAAAGATGTTTGATCCTAGCACCCACATAACAATCAGGCATACTTGTACATCTGTAATCCCACTCTAAGAAGTTGCGGAGTGCTTCAGGCTGATTCTTGGGGAGGATACCATGGAAGAAATGAATAAGTACAACTTAAAAACTTGAAATGGTGCGAAGTGGGAGGTTTATATGGCATCTGAACATGTGAAGTACTACTAATTTAGTGAGGAGACAAGAGTGTGATGGTTTGAGTAAGAATGACACACCATAGGTTCATATTTAAATGTTAGGGAGTGGCACTATTGAAAAGGATTAGGAGGTGTGGCCTTGTTGGAGGAAGTGTTGGCACTGGCTGGGGGGGTGGAGGGTGGGCTTTAGGGTTTCAAAAGCCTAAACCAGCCCGTCTCTTCCTGCAGTTCAGATGCAGAAACTTGCAGCTACTATATTCCCACAAGAGGATCTGATGCCCTCCTCTTGGCATCCCCAGTACTAGATGCACTTGATACACAACATACATGCAGGCAAAACATACACAAAAGGAAAAATAAAATCTTAAATTGGGCAGAATGGTATAACAGCACTCTAGAGGGAGAGCAGACAGATCTCTTTAGGTCCAGACTGGTCTACAGATTTAGTTCCAGGACAGCCAGAGCTACATAGTGAGACCCTGTCTCAAAGAACTGAATCTTTAAAAAAATACAGTTATGCTTCAAATGAAGGCATGAAGACAGTTAAATAATCCAGAGGATGGAAAAAAAACCATTTTTAAGTCATAGATGGGACAAGACACTCATATCAACCATACATGAAGAATTCTTAGTACAACTTAAACACCAAAAAGGCAGATGGATACAACCGCTGTACCATATATACACGCACGGAAATGTCACAAAGAAACCCATTAGTCTGTACAGTTGACAGGTGCTAACAAAATAAAAACAATCTGATTTTAAAATAGGGAAGGATACCAAAAAAGCTTCATTCATCCATAATATAGCCTGAAAACACAGCACAGTGATATTCAACATTATTAGTCACTGGGAGAATGTAATCAAGAGATTCCACTTCATTCGAGTATAACAAAAAGACAAACTGCTAGACAGATATGAATGCGAGAATTTTGAAAATTCATATAGTGAGGTAGGGCCATAAAATGTAGTGCCAGGAATTTACAGCTCAAAAGGCTAGCATGGAACAGCTCACTCCTTTCCTTTCATTTAGTTTATGGACTCGGTGTACTGCCTGCATTATGTCTGTGTGAGGGGGTCAGATCCCCTGGAACTAGAGCTTACAGACAGTTGTGAGCTGCATGTGGGTTGCTGGGAATTAAACCTGGGTCCTCTGGAAGTGCAGTCAATGCTCTTAACTGCTGAAGCCATCTTCTCCCACCCCAACATTCACTCTTAATACCAGGAGAAAGCATCTCACACACACACACACACACACCACACATACACACACACACACACATCAACCTTTAACCAAATGTTCACAGCAGCATTGCTCAAAATAGCCAAAGATAGCGAAAAGAAACAGAAACCAACCCCCCAAAAACCTAAGGCACCAATCAGCTTAAGTTATAAATAAAGACTTCTATTTACCACTCATCTAGGTGAAGAACCTCAGACTGCCTATGATCAAGAGGCCAGCTCTACCACCCAAGTACATACAGGCAACACTAACTGGATTCGACAGGTATACGTGAGTATGTGTGTGCACATAGATATGGGTATGTACACACACACGTATATGTGTATATTCAAACACACACATATAAAACAATGTACACAGAGAACATGATTTGAAAGGGAGATGAGCGGCGACACTGGAGGAGCTGGAGCAGAGGGAAAGGATACTATGAAAAAAACTTATCTATGAAGTTCATCAAAAAAATAAAAACCTTTAAAAAGAGGGGAAAAAAAAAGATTCACATTTGGGGCTGAGATTAAAGCGGTCCACTTTTAATCCCACCCAGCACCCAGGGAGACAGAGGCAGGGTGAAGCTCAGAATTCGAGCCAGCCTGGACGACGTATTGAGTTTCAGGCCAACCTGGGCCACATAGTGAGCCCCTCGCTCAAAGAAGAACCCACATTTAAAGCAGGGCCTGTCCTGGGGGCCTAGGCTGTAATCCTAGCTACTTGGAAGGCTGAGGCAGGAGGAGGCCAGGTCCAAGGCCCTGCCTTGGATGAAGAGGAAAAAAGAAAACAAACAAACACGGTGCCAGAGTCCAGCTTCGCAAATGTAAACCTGTGTAAAAAACCACGAGGATCTGCATGCACTTTCTTAGCCTCCTCTAGCCACAGAGGCACCGCGCATTTTCCGACGCGGCGAGCCGGGTGCAGGCCACACGTCCGACGCCGCCCTCTCGCTCGGCACCCTCCGCCGGGCCCTCAGCAGGGCCCCGCGCCGACCCACACCCCCCCGCCCCGGCCCGGCCCACTCACAAGAGGAAGCTCATCCTCGCTAGCCCGAGGGGCCGCGGCCCCCACCCCAGTCAGGCTCGGCGCTACCGCGGGCACTGGGAGGCGGAGGGCGGTCCGCGGCTAACTATGGCCGCCGAAGCTTCACGGCCCGGCCTTGGAACTGGGGTCCAGCCGCCGCGAACCAGGACGGACCGCAGAGGCACCAGAGCAGCCGCCCACACTTCGGAGAACCGAAATCCGGAACCAACGAGACCTCGCGAGACTAGGCTTCCTCCGCCCCTCTGAGCCTCGCCCCGCCTCTCGCTGAGCTCAGCCAATCAGGATTCTGTAGGCCCTGGAAGGCAATGTGGCCAGCTCCGTACTGTCAATTCTTCCGAGGTCCAGGGACCTCTGCCAGCGCCACTTAGTGACTGTTTGCTATCTAGGACTTCATTCCTTTTTCTGAAGGAATACTATTCCAGCCACATCATCTGTTGATGAACACTTGGGTGGTTTCTACACGCACACTATGATACTGGTATGAATGTTCACGTGCATGTTTTGTGTGGGTGAAGAGTATGTGGACATCAGGCGACCACCGGTGGTTGTATGAGGGAAAAGAAGGACAAAGAAAATTGTGGAGATGAATGGTGATACAGGATGCGCAGTGGCAAAGATCCAGTACTTTTCTGCTTGATTGCTGGTGGTTTAAAAACCGTTCAAACGTCCCAATGACAGTGTTTAGTTTATCAACTATTATTTTTGTCCCTTTGTTAAGACAGGATTTAATTCTATCCCAATCTGGTTTAAAATTGAGTAAGTAGCCAAGGATGACCTTGAATCCCTGATTCTCCTGCCTCTGCCTCCCAAGTGCAGGGATTACAGGCTTAAACTGCCATGCTGGGCTCCTTTCATTAACTTTTCAAAACCTTCTTTACAAATTTTGTATTTATTAGTGTGTGTGTGTGTGTGTGTGTGTGTGTGTGTGTGGTGATTTGAGAGACTGGAGAGATGGCTTAATGATTAGGAGTATTTGTTGCTCCTGTATAGTTCTTGAATTCAGTTTCCAATGTCCACAACTGTCCAATCCTCCAGTTCCAGAGGATCTAGCAGCCTTTTCTGGCCTCCACAAGCACTAGGGCATGCATGTGTACCACACTCATGTACACTGGCAAACCGCTTATTAAATAAAAAATAAATCCTCTCTTAAAAAGAAAAAAATGACAGAATAAAGGATCTCCAGGTTCTATTTGATCCACCTTTTAATGAAATTGTTCTTAAAATTGTAAATTATTAAATCTATGGTGGGGGAGAAAGGTATTTATTAGAGAAAACCTCTCAGTATGGTAGCTGTAGGGAGAAAGCCTTAGGGATTAGGGGAACTCTCTGGTCAATATTTAAAGAGGATATCTGTATAATCCACTAAGGGATATCAAAGATAAAGTTTCCCCAGTGAGTGAGAGGAGGGGAGAGGAGAAATAGTTAATTGCTATTGCTACAGGGCAATTTGGTCTCCACCAGACTGGGACCAAAGACTGGGTGCTTTAATCACATGGGCTCAGCAGGATGGAGGAGATAGCTTCACACCATCTGGTTACAGCAGATGTGGAAAACAGAAGGTAGGCAGCAGCTGAAAAGGCCTCCTGTCCTGCCTCTTCTGACCTGCTCCCCACCCCCAAACCCCTCCGCTACCCCGCTTCACCATTCAAGTTCATTCCCTTTTTGAACTTCCTCGGGCAAAATTTGTAACCTTGATCTTTTCATTCTGTGTAAGCACCCCCAACTCCGGCCTGACACTACCCGCCCCACCAGAGCCTCTTCCCGTCGCTCTGGACACCGCCTCTCCCGGACAGTAGGAGCCCCCCACGCAGGTGAGTGAACAAAGACATCAAAGCTTCTAGGCTGTCCCTGCCCCGTATCTCAGATTACAGACTGTGAAAGAGAAATCTCAATGTGTTAGAAACAAAACCCCACTCACGGAGGAATGGAGGTTTCTACTGTGAAAATGACTTAAGTTCCTGGTCAGACTTCATGTTGCTCACCATATACATCTGTAGACAAAAGACATGGCCTCTGCCCTCCTGGAGCTTGGCTGAGTTAGGCAAGGTATGGTGTGTGTGTGTGTGTGTGTGTGTGTGTGTGTGTGTGTTTCAAAGACCTCATATAGCACCAGCTGACCCCAAGCCCATGTAAAGCGTGGGCATAGTGGCCCATGCTATTAATTTAGCACTTGGGAGGCAGAGGCAAGTAGATCTCTGTTAGTTTAAGGTCAGCCAGGGTTATATAATGAGATTCTGTCTCAAAAACAGAAAAAAAAATAGCATAGCACAGACCCACTAGGTAGCTGAGGATGTCCTTGACTTTCTGATCCTCCTGACCTCCACCTTCCCCCAAGTGCTGGGAATACAGGCACACACCAGTTCGTGCATTGCTGGGAGCAGGGCCCAGGGTTTCATGCATGCTAGGCAAGCACCTTACTAATTGAGCTGCACTCTCTTGGCCCTGGGTCAAGTAGAGAGAGTCCAACAATCACACAAGTAGATGTACAATGAAGAAAAAACACAGTGATGGAGATTGTTGAAAGATTGACAGGAGAGATAAAAACAGACCAAGTACTCACTGTGACAGCATATACACTAAAATTGCAGCATTACAGAGATTTATCATGGCCCTTTTCTAAGGATGACATACAGACTTCTGACATTTACTACCAAGTTTAACAACCTGAGTTGATCCCCAGACCCAGATAGAACTGACTCCCCAAGCTATACTCTGACTTCCAGATACACACCCAACCCCCAGTTCCAACACACGCCAATAAATAAGTTTAAAAAGTACAGACTGGCCGGGCGGTGGTGGCGCACGCCTTTAATCCCAGCACTCGGGAGGCAGAGGCAGGCGGATCTCTGTGAGTTCGAGGCCAGCCTGGTCTACAAGAGCTAGGTCCAGGACAGGCTCTAAAAAAAAAAAAAAAAAAAAAAAAAAAAAAGTACAGACTGGGCCAGGTGTGGTGACGCACAACTTTTATCCTTGTACTCGGAAAGCAGAGGCAGGCAGATCTCTGCGTTTGCGGCCAGCCTGGTTGACATAGTGAGTTCCAGGTCAGCAAGAGCTACAGAGTGAAATCCTATCTCCAAAACAAACAAATACAACTGGAAAATTCAAGTGTTGATGAAGCTAAGTCCCCAGAAGATGAGACTGTCCAGTGTGGGGGTGGGGGTGAGAGGCGCTGCTCCGAGCTGAACCCGTGTGCAAAGGCTTTGCCGCAAGCAGGAGTTTGCCGCTGAAGAAGAACTGAAAGGATGAAAAGGCCAGCCTACGAGACTGCGGCAGGCAGAGCAAAAGTGAAGGGAGATGAAGTCAGCCACCCTAAAGTCTGGCCTTTCTTTATAGGAAGGTAACAACATTAAAAGGCTTTTTGAAGCCGAATTCTCTCTCTCTCTCTCTCTCTCTCTCTCTCTCTCTCTCACCTCTCCTCTCCTCTCCTCTCTCGTCTCTCTCTCTCTCTCATCCTCTCTCTCTGTGTGTGTGTGTGTGTGTGTTATACAAACATGTTTCTGTGGGTGTATGCATCATGTGTGTGCAGGTGCCCATAGAAGGCAGAGGTTGGTATTGTTATCTTTCTCTGTTGATCAACACCCCCCCTCTCTCCCTCTTTCCTTCCTTCTTTCCTTCCTTTCTTTCTAGACAGTGTTTCACTATGTAGCCCAGGCTGGCCTGGAACTTGATATGTAGTCCAGGCCAGCCTCAAACTCACAGAAATCTGCTTGCCTCTGACTCTGGAGTGTTGGGATGAATGTGTGTACCCACCATTCCCAACTCATTAACCTAATTAAAACAAAAAACCCTCATTCTTACTATTTTCAATTATGTGCATGTGTATATGTGGCAAGATATGTTGCAAGAGGGCAAGGGCCCATGGAGGCTAGAGTGGTTGGGTCCCCTAGAGCTGAAGTTTCCAGGGCAGTTGTGAACTGCTCACCATTGATGCTGGAAACTGAACTCCAGTCCTCTGTAAGAACAGTATGCTCTCTTAACTGCTGAGCCATCTCTTCAGCCTTCAACCCCTAGGGTCCCTCGCTACACCTGGAAACTCGTTATTAGATTAGGCTCAGCTGCCCAAGAGCTCCAAGATCTCGTGTCCACTTCCGAGGCCCAGCTTTCGGACATGGCTTTTACTTGGGTGTTGGGGATCTGAACTCTGATGGTCATGCTTTCATATCACCGCGCTTCACTGACTAAGCCACCCCCCTCCCACACCCATTTACTCTTCAAAAAAGGGAAGCAGATGCGGGTGTAGGGACACACAGCTATAATCTCAGTGCAGAAAGGCTGAAGCAGAGCTGGGCAATGGTGTGAAATGCCTTGAATCCCAGCCTGATCTACAGAGAGAGTTCCAGGATAGCCAGGGCTACACAGAGAAAGCCCTGTCTTGAAAACAAAAACAAAAACAAAAACTAAGGGGGGAAAAGGCTGAGGGCAAAAATATGCTCCAGAGCAGACCCCAATTTTAAAAAAACATACAAAAACTTAAAATGCAGGAGACCCTGATGGTGCTCAGTGGGTAAAGGCACTTGCTAAATGGTGGAGGGAACAGACTCCTGGAGCTTGTCCTCTGACCTCTGTGCATGCACACACACACACCACATAATAAGTTACTGGAGATGGCGTTGCTAGGGACTCAAGACTGTGAGGGGTCAGGCAGATGAAATAACTTAAGATTTATTTTGGAACAGAAGTTATACAAGTTCTGAGCAGGCTGGAAAGCAGAGCAGTTAGGAAGCTGTGGGAAAGGGAAGAGGCTCTCACCCCAGAGGGTGATTGAAGCCTCTTGCCCTCTGAGAGTCCAGGATACCAGCACAATTAACATTTGTTTTAAGGCCTTTCTCCCTTCCCTAGCAATAAACCTGCAATTTTCTTAGAATCTCACCAAGAACCTCATTACAGCAAATGACATGTCCTAACTCCCTTGTGTGCTCTTAGTGTCCCTGTTTTTAGCTGATTAGGTTTATGATCCTCATCGAAGACATCCTCCTTATTTTATAATTTTATAATTCTCTTATCAAAGGGAAGAGAATGCATAGTTAGGGTTACAGTTACTGCATGAAACACATGACCAAAGCACTTGGGGAGGGAATGGGTTATTTGGCTTAAACTTCATATTACTGGTCATTGAAGGAAGTCTCAGGACAGGATCTCAAACAGGAGAGGAACCTGGACGCAGGAGCTGATGCAGAGGTCATGGAAGGTGCTGCTGCCTGGCTTGCTTCCATGGCATGCTTAGTTTGCTTTTTTTTTTTTTTTTTTTTTTATAGAACTCAGTACCCACCATCCCAGGGATGGCACCACCCACAAGGGGTTAAACACTATTCAGAACTGGAAGCATTTTCTCAAATGAGGTTCCCTCCTTTCAGATAACTCTACCGTGTGTCAAGCTTGACAACCCAGCCGCACAGAGGGGCTGGGGACCTAGCACAGCAGATAGGACACTTGCTGTGCAAGTGTAAGGACCTCAGCTGGGATCCTGGCACCTGTGTAAATGCCAGGTAGGTGTGACGTTCTATAATCTGCAATTTCAGTGCTCAGGAGTGGAGACAAGAATTCCCCAGGGCTAGTGGCCAAATGGACTAGTCAAACTGCAAAGCTCTGGGTTCCATCAGAATCCTTGCCTCAGTGAATAAGGGGGAAAGAGATCAAGAAGGAAGACACCAATAGAAGAGGCAGGTGGATATCTGTGAGGTCAAGGTCAACCTGGTCTACAGAGCTAGTTCTGGGACAGCCAGAGCTACAGAGAAATCCGTCTTGAGCCAGCAAACCAACAACAAACGCATATGCATACTATGCCAAGAAAGAAAAGAATGGGGCAGGGGAAATAATAAAAAATAATAGGTAAAATAAAAACTGGCTAAGAAACATTTTTTTTTTTGCTAAACAAATGACATTTAAATACAATACTTTGAAAAGCAGGAGTAAGTCTTTTTATTAAGCATATTAAAATTCACACGGAGTGGGGCTGGAGAGATGGCTCTGGTTGAGAGCATTCCCTGTTCTTCCAACAGTCCTGAGTTCAATTCCTAACAACCACATGGCGGCTCATAGCCATCTATCTATAATGAGATCTGGTGCCCTCTCTTGCTTGCAGACATGGACGCAGGCAGAACAATGTGTATATAATAAATAAATAAATCTTTAAAAAAAAGTTCACACTAGTAAAATAGGTGGGTGGGGCATACTGGTACCTGTAATCCCAACTCTCAGCAGACTGAGGCGAGAGGGATCGTGAGTTTGAAGCCACCTGGGTTACACAGCAAAATTCTCTCTCTCCATATATATGGGCATAGCTCAGTGAAGTAGATCATTGTCTGGAATGGCATGTGAGGAATCTTGGGTTCCATCCTCAGTATTGCAAGGAAGGAAGAAAGGAGGGGGAGGGATGGAGGGAGGGAGGGAGGGAGGGAGGAGGAAGGAAGGAAGGAACGAACGAACGAACGAAGGAAGGAAGGAAGGACTAACAGATTAGGGACTGGAGAGATGGCTCAGTCAATAATGAAGTACTAGCCATATGAGCATAAGAATCTGAGGTCCCAGCACTCAGAAGGCCGAGGTAGGCGGTTCTCTGTGAGTTCAGGGCCAGCATGGTCTACAAGAGCTAGTTCCAAGACAGGCTCCAAAGCTACAGAGAAACCTGGTCTCAGAAAAAATAAAAAATCTGAGCTCAAATCCCCAACACCGTAAAGCTGTTGAGTGCAGAGACAGGAGGCTAACTAGAGCTTGATCAGCCTAGTTTCAGATTCAGTGAGGTCCCTGTCTCAAGAGGATAAGGCAGAGTGTGATATCATAGGATACCTGATGGTCTATACTGGCCTCCATGTGCTCCCATGGGTGCACACACCCAAAAATATACACCACCACACTCATACACATGCATACACACAAAAAAATAAAATAAGGAAGACACCCTATGTTGGCCTCTAGCCTCCACACACATGTGTACATACATAAACACATGAATATAATACACATACTTGTGCACAAAAATAAATTAAAAACTACATATATATATATCACATCTAGGTATACTTAAAGAATTCATATTTTGGGAAATGAGAACTTTCAAAATTTTGCAAGAAGGTGAAATGGTTAGTCTTTCATTTTTTAAAAAAATTCTTCTTCTTAATATTTTTGTTTGTTTTGGTTTTGTGTTGGTTTTTCAAGAGTTTCTCTGTGTAGTCCTGGCTGTCCTGGTAACTCATTCTGTAGATCAGGCTCGCCTTG
This sequence comes from Arvicola amphibius, assembly GCF_903992535.2. Lineage (NCBI taxonomy): Eukaryota > Metazoa > Chordata > Mammalia > Rodentia > Cricetidae > Arvicola > Arvicola amphibius. The sequence continues at coordinate 64,584,513 of NC_052048.2, forward strand.
AACTCAGAGATTTGCCTGCCTCTGTCTCCTGAGTGCTGGGATTAAAGGTATATGTGACCACCACTCAGCTCTTTTTCTTAAATGTTTTTAGATGTATTTATTTTTATGTGTATGAGTGTTTTGTCTGCAAGTACATATGTGTAGAGTGACTGGAGCCCATGAATTCAGAAGAGGGTTACCAGCTCCCCCTAGAACTGGAGTTAGGGATGCTGTTAGCCACTATTGGGTGCTGGCAATCAAGCTGTATACCATGTGTCTTCATCATACCCACCCTGACTCCCTCCCCTCCAACTTGCCCACCACATCCCCAACACATCTCCTGCCCCAGTTTCATACGTCTTCTCCCTCTCCCCACCTAATAGCTCCCTGGATCCAATCCGTGCTGCCCGCATGCCACATAGATGTGGTCTCATCCGCCGAGCCCATCTGTGTCCCACTAGACGTGACCCTGGGCTCAGCTCCTCTGGAGCAAGGCGCGCCTGTTTTCATTCTCCTTTCACTGCCACGCAAGTGCAGATCATGAGAAGATGCCACCAGCTGAGGCTCCCTGGAGATGGGCTCTGAGAGCACAGCGTGGAAGTCATATAACCTGCCACACTTGGGCCATACAACTTTTCATCTCCATTGCCTTGCAGGTTCTCACTGCCACACCCTTTTCTTTAGGATTTTATCTTTCTCATAGTATATGTGCTCTCCCCAAGCCTTTGATGAGAAACAAAATATTGCTGTTTCCCTTTGAATTTTAAGATAATTTCAGACATACAGAAAGGTGACAGTCGAAAGTGCAAAGCATATTTGTAGATTTCCATGTTGCTGCTACCTCATACTTGCTGTTCGTGCTTACTTAATTGGTTTCTTCGTGAATGCACGGTGCATAAAGGAGTATCCCCTTCAATTCAATGTGTTGCTTGGTTATTTTAATTTTATTTTTTTGGTTTTTTTTTTGTTTTTTTTTTTGGCTTTCGAGACAGGGTTCCCTATAGTTTTCTAGAGCCTGTCCTGGAACTAGCTCTGTAGACCAGGCTGGCCTCGAACTCAGAGATCCGCCTGCCTCTGCCCTCCCGAGTGCTGGGATTACAGGCGTTGCGCCACCACCGCCTGGCTTATTTTTATTTTTGTTGTTGTTTGTTATGAGATACGATTTCACTCTGTAAATCAGGTTGGTGTGAAACTGACAGCATAGCCCACGCTGGCCTTGAACTCGTGGCAATCCTGCTTTAGTCTCCTCAGTACTGGGTTATAGGTGTGAAGCACTAACATAGGCTTTCTTTCTTTCTTTCTTTCTTTCTTTCTTTCTTTCTTCTTTCTTTCTTCTTCTTCTTCCTTTCTTTCTTTCTTTCTTTCTTTCTTTCTTTCTTTCTTTCTTTGTGTTTTTAAAAATTATAATTGTTGACAGGCAGCGATGGCAAACGTCTTTAATCCCAGCACTTGGGAGTCAGAGGCAGACAGATCTCTGTGAGTTCAAGGCGAGCCTGGTCTACAAAGTGAGTTTCAGGACAGCCAGGGCTACACAGTGAAACTCTGTCTTGAAAAAAAACATGCAAATTTATAATAGTTTTAAAATTATGTGTGCACACACGCGTGTGTGTGTCTGTGTGTGTTTGTGTCCAGGATTCATTTCAGAGTCACAGGTTGTATTTTGTGATCATGATCTTTAATCTGGCACATCTCCTCATTCTATCATGATCTTGGCACTTTTAAAGACTATAGTTGGCATACCTCATACAGGGCCCTGTCTCTTATTTCCTTGTAAGTAGATTAAGATCATCTATTTATTCCAAAGGTTCAGGAACATGTTTTTTTTCTTTGCTGGACAGTGTTTACTTCCAAGCCCATAATCTTTCTTTTCCACATAGAAATGAGAAATATGTAGCTTTTTTTTTTTGGTTTTCGAGACAGGGTTTCTCTGCAGCTTTAGAGCCTGTCCTGGAGCTAGCTCTTGTAGGCCAGGCTGGTCTCGAACTCACAGAGATCCGCCTGCTCTGCCTCCCGAGTGCTGGGATTAAAGGTGTGCGCCACCACCGCCCGGCTATATGTAGCATTTTTTAGATGGTTTATTGGTTAATTTTCTCATTACTGCGCGACCCACTACCTGACAAGAAGGAACCTTAGGGAAGAAGCATTCACGGTAGCAGGTGCTTTGGGGATATACAGCCCCTTCTTGTGGGGGAGGCGGAGCAGCTCCCAGCTGTGGTAGTGGGGGCCTGAGGCTGGGAAACAGTTGGGGCACACAGGCAGGCTTTCTCCTTTCCCCATTTTATTGCTCTCCACTCCCCAGTCCATGGGACGGGTGGACCTTTCCTCCTCAGTTAAACCTTTCACAGACACACCCAGAAGTGTGTCTCCTGGATCACTCTAAATCCATGGACGATTAACCATCCGTGGAGACTTACTGGTTTGGGAACGTCTCTAAATTAAATTTTCAGATTTGTTTAAGTGATGTGTTTTTGTCGATGACTCATATAAAGGGTCATAAAATGTTTGTTTGTCTCATGAATGGCAATGTTAATTTTGTTCATTAAAAAAATAAAGAGTATGGGGCTGGAGAGATCGTTCAGCAATGAAGAGCACCTGCTGCTCCCCAGAGAACCAGAGTCCCATTTCCAGCAACTGCACCAGGACTCACAAAAGTCCGTCATGTTGGTTCCAGGGGATCCAACGCCCCCTTCCGGCCTCCATAGGCCCCAGGCATTCTTCTACACAGACACCCATGCAGGTAAACACACACACATATAAAACATTAGGATAATTTCTTTGAAAGATTCCTTTGTATTCCTTACTACCCAAAACCTTTTCTCCCCCATTTTTACATTTTATGTGTTTTGCCTACATGGATGTGTAAGTAGCCACAGAGGTGCACGGACTGGAACTCTGGAACAGCACTTTTAGTCTCTGAGCCATCTTTTCAGCCCCTGGCAATCTTTTTTTTTTTTTTTTAAGATTTACTTATCCATATATTTCATGCACACCAGAAGAAGGAATTTGATCCCACTATAGATGGTTGTGAGCCATCATAAGGTTGCTGGGAATTGAGCTCAGTACCAGAGCAGTCAAGTGCTCTTAACCACTGAGCCGTCTCTTCAAACTTCCGGGCAAACTTTAAAAAAAAAATTGCTTTTAATTATATGTTTGTCACTTGTGTGCGTGGGAGGCCCTCGGAGGTCAGAAAGTGTCTGATCCTGTGTGTGTATGTGTGTGTGTGTGTGTGTGTGTGGTGTTGTGTATGTGATATGTGTGTGTGAGGGTGCCCTTGGAGGCCAGAAGGGTCTGATCCTCTGGAGCTGGAGAAGGTTTTGAACTGGAGTTACAAGAGGTTTTGAGCCACCAGGAGACTTAGAAACTTGGATCCTTTGCAAGGGCTACAAGCACTCTTAACCGCTGAGCCATCTCTCCAGCCCTTATGTGACAGGGTACATGTAAGTATCTTGCTCTTTATTCGGTTTTCACCCAGTTGTTTTGACATTCCGGATCAATTTTCAGTATGATTTTGCCAAATGGTGATTTTTTTTCTTTTTTAAAAATATTACTTTAATGCCTTTCAGATCCTCAGCACACAGTAGGTGGTTCGGACTTTTGTTCGAGAACGGATGAATGAATGAATGAATGAACCCCAGATTCCATTGGCCTGACTGGGGGGCGGGGGAGAGGACCACTGCCGCCTCTGTTAGGGGCTTGACTCCTTCAGCCAATCAGAATGTGTTCCCGGTCCGGCTTACGTAGAATGAAGATCTTCTATTGGCTTCGCCTCCGGCCCAGGCACCAATGGACGCGCTGGTAGGTGGGGCTTCCGCGGGCCGGAGGTATAGCTTCGTGGCCCGCGCGCGCGCTTCTCTCCGGCGCGGGCACCGGCGTGGGTCATGGCTTCATCCTCTCTGTTATCCGCGTGGGCTGTGCGGTTGCTGCGCCCTGCGCACGGCTGCCACCCCCGCCTGCAACCCTTCCACCTGGCGGCAGTTCGGTGAGTGTGTCGGGGAGCGGGTCCACGGGATCGCGGAGTGTGGTGTGGACAGATGTCCTCCTCCCGGAGCATCTTTCCGGGCACTCAACCTGCCGCAGACGGGAGGGGTGTGGTGGGACGACGTGGCACTGGGGCACACGAGGAGATGCGGACGCTTGCCCAGGGGACACCGATCTGCCGCCTCAGGGAAGGATGCGAAGGTCCGCCTTTCCCGGACCCTAGCGGCAGCCGGGGTTGCTGCAGTCTGATGAAATCAGCCAGCCGGCTTGCTCCAGGGGTACCGACTTCCCTCCTCCCGATGGGTGTGGTTCGCAAGATGCCCGAACCCCGTGGTGGTCACCGCAGTCCACTTTGTAGCCTGCCAGGTCTAGCCCAGGCGGCCTGAGGTGATACACGCCCAGAAGTTGCTGGGGTCTGCTGGAAGTGGGGGTGTATTGTTTTAGGGGGAGCTACAGTGTTGGAGCTTCCGTCAGCACGTGGACCGCCGTAGTGGTCACACCATTCTGAGAGTGTTTATTACCACGTAAACCGTGTGCTTGGAAATTGCCAAAGACGGGCGTGTTGAGATTGCTTCTGAAGTAGGAGAATTACTGCGAGTTCAAAGCCAGCTTGGACAATGTAGTGAGTTGGAGACCAGCCTGGGCTGCAGTGTGAGACACCTCCCTCCCCAATCTCAAAATAACACTTAAAAAAGAGTCACAGTGGTAAATTTTGTATGTATATTTTATCGTAATTTTTAAAAATTGGAAAAAAAATGAAGCAACCCTCCCAATCTCCGGAAAAGTAAGTAGTCGACTGAAAAAAAATCTGATGGGTATTCCTTCAGGGGATAATTGACTTGTCGATGGTTCTGGACCTCAAACTCTCATTTCTGAGCCTAGGTAGGAGAGTCCATGGGGATTGTGAATTCTTCCCCATATTTGCTTTGCAGTGCTTCTTGGGAGCATTTATACTGCCTGAATCCCGTGTCTTGTAACAGCTGGTTCTTTTCCCACCAACATATCACAGAGTTTGGTACTAGAAATTTAGAGTCGATAAAAACTTCGCCTTCCACAATGAGACTTTTGTTTCTGTTGAAGGGAAAACAGGTGAGATTTCCACCCGGGGGTAGACATTTCCGGGGCCCTGCATATTGGAGCATGCCATGCTGGGTTTTTGGAGAACTTGGAAGGGTTTTCCAAGATCTGATCCTGACCCTCCTCTTTGAACTCCATCTTTCATTTCTCTGTTCTTTTCCTCTTCCGGAGTTCAGGTCGCGAGTGGCTGTGGACCACATATTCAGAGAGCTGGCTAACTGAAAAGATCCTGTAATTCATAACTAGACCAGTTTGCTCCTGCTCCAGGCTTACTCTTGCTTGTTCTGAGAAGTGTGGGCTCCTTATCTCTGAAGGCAATCTGCGCTAACTGCCCTGCACATTAGATAATTGCCCTCCTTGCTGTCCCAGGTTTCATGAACATAAACTCCATGGTTGAAGGGAGAGTACTGTAGCCTAGGAGACAGTGGGCGGAGGAGTAAATGACTTGGTGGCATTTGTTTACACTTGAATCTCGTTCTTACTATCATCCATTTTCTCTTCTGTATAAAACAGGCTTTTCATAATAGCCACGATAACCAACTACTCATGTAAGGTGTTGGCAAAATACCTAGCGTTCAATCAATATTAATCCCCCCCATTCTCATTACCAGCCCACTAGTTAAGTTAGCAGAATTTTTCCAAAATAAGTTGATTGGGAGTTATAAGCTTCCCTAATACTGATTGACTGGAAAATTACTAACTCTTGGCTTAAGAAGGAAAAGTAAACATTACGACTGGTATGTTTTGACGCTTTATTAGACCTCCTCATTTAATAGGAAAATTGTCTAAACATATCTGTGGAAGCATTTATATCTAAATTAAAGTGTACAGATTTAGAATTTAATCTTTTTTTTTTTTTTTTGATTTTGGGTCCAAGCTCAGTGTCAACTCCCTTTCAGCAGTGACCTTGATTTGGCCCATGGCAGAGATGGAGGGCCTTGTTCAAATGGCTCATGTTTACAGGGCTGCAGGAAGCCGTGGAGGCTTAGATGCAGTTTCATTACAAAACGTTGTGTACAATGTGGCCTGGTTTAGATTGCAGTTAGTAGATTACAAAATGTCGTTACATTGTGGCCTGGCTTTGTGTTACTTTGTCTTTTTTTAATTATTGTCATAACATCCAGAGCCTCTCTCTTCGGTCAGAGATGAGGACCTGAAACACTGCCTCTCCAGAACCCTGTATCCTTAACTCGAGCCCATCATTTGTTGTTCAAGTGAGCCTCTACTGTTTCCTCTCTGTTTACTGCTTTCCAAAGAAACCTCTTATATAAGTACATGCTACATCCTTCTCACAGAGTACAGTGTACATGTGTGTGTGTATATATATTTCCTTTTTAGCATGTATACATCCTCCTCCTTCTCCTACCCCTTGCAGGGTCTCATGTACTCAGGCTGGCCTTGGACTAGCTGTGTCAGCTGTGAATGGACAATGGGGTAGAGCAGAGCGCCTGCTGGAGGAGGACTCTACCCCAGTCTTGTTACATCCTGTTGCTGTGATATTACCCGACAAAAGCAACAGTTCAAGGTTATGGTCCATCGTGGTGGGAGGTCCAGGCAGCAGGAGCTTTAGGCAAGGGATGACATCACACCCACAGTTAGGAAACAGGGAAGATACTTGCTACTCAGATCCTTTTCGACTTTTTTTCTTTTTTCTCTTTGCTTTTGTTTTGTTGTTGTTGTTGTTGTTTTATTTGGAGATAAAGTTTCCCTGGGTAGCTCTGACTGTCCTTTGTAGATCAGGCTGGCCTCCAACTCAGAGATCCACCTGCTTCTGCCTCCCAAGTGCTGGGATTAAAGGCATGTGCCATCACTGCTGGCTTCTCGTCTTTTTCTATCCTAGTCAGGGAATAGTGCTACCCATAGTGGATGGGTTTTCCCATCTCAAGTAAAGCAGTCAAAATGATGGTGCCTCACTGCCGTGTCCAAAGGCCTGTCTGCCAGGAAATTCTAGATTCTTCCAGGTTGATAACACTAGCCATCACACCATCTTAGCAGAACAGTCCCCGAAAGGGACTAAGCAGTGGCAGGTATTCTGAGGTTTGACCTGCCCAGAGTCGTGTTTATTAATCTACTAACCACATGATATAGCTTGTATACAACCAGGGCCTCTGCATCATTCTAAACATACATGGACCTTTATTTCTTATTATTTCATCAGCAATATATAACAACTGTCTATTGCATTGTGTTAGGTTTATAAACAATCTATAGGTAATTTAAGGGATGGGGTGTGTGTATAGAGATTATGCAAATACTGCACTATTTTATATGAGGGACTTTGGCCATCTGTAGGCGGAGAAGGCATCTTGGGACCAGTGCTTGAAGAGGGACAGCTGTCCTAGACAGTGCTGTCAAAACTAAAACCCAGTTGAGTGGGGCTGGAGAGTTGCTCAGTGGTTAAGAGCACTTGTTCTTGTTCTTGCAGAGGACCCGAGGTTCTATTCCCAAGGCCCACATGGCAGCTCACAACTGTCTGTTGTTCTCCAGTTCCTGAGGATCGGACCCCCTCTTCTGACCTCCTCAGGCACCACACACACGTGGTACATATGCAGTACATGCAGGCAAAATAACAATACATATAAGATAAAAATAAATCTTTTGAAAAGAAAAGAAATCAGTCCACTACCGTGAGAAACATCACCAGATAGTAATACCACCCCCCCCAGCAGCATCATGCAAATTTCAAATGGAATATCAATATTTAAGAAAACTGGCTTGCCTCAGAGCAGTAAAGGTGGGGGCCAAGGAAATCCCCACTGAAGTTATAAACTTTGGGTAGTGATGCGGAGGTGGCACTGAGAGACCCTGGTCTGGAAGCGTCCCCGGGCCAGTGGCCAGCTGTCACGAATTTAGACTTCTAAGCTTCCAAGAATTGTTTCAGTTGCTGACCATCCTGAACTGGCCGCAGGTGGCCACCCGTAAATCCGTCCTTCTGCTCCCACTTAAACCTAAGCCTTTCAGTTTTGAATGGCAACTTTTTCCAGTTGGAGCGTTCCTCCGCTTTTTGTTTTGTTTTGCTTTTTGTTTTTGCAAAGACCCAAGCTACAATTTTGTCACCTTCTGCAGAAATGAAGCTGTCGTCATTTCTGGAAGGAAACTGGCTCAGCAGATCAAGCAAGAAGTGAGGCAGGAGGTGGAAGAGTGGGTGGCCTCGGGCAACAAGCGGCCACACTCAGTGTCATTCTGGTTGGTGACAATCCCGCCAGTCACTCCTATGTTCTCAACAAACCAGGGCGGCAGCTGAAGTGGGTAAGTGTTGTGTCAGAGCCCTAGTGCTCTGGCCTTGGAGTCTGTCTGAGGTTAAGTCACACTCATACATGCTTCCTCTTTCCGAGCAGAGCCCTGAGTGATGGCCCACTCCATAATCCCAGCACTTTGGGAGTTGAATCAGGAGGACCAGGGAATTCAGAGGGCCAGCCTTGGCCACGTAGCAGTCTGAGGTCATCCTGGACTACATGAAACCTTGTACTCTAAAAATCTAAATACAATACAAAAAACTCAAACACATAAGACCAGTGTGATAAAGCTGATCAAAACGTTACTGTGAAAGAACTGGCCCTACTCGATGGCTTTCAGTGAAGGATGGGTTTGTCTGGCTGTGGCTTCTGGGCTGTAATCTCAACTCTGTCCTTAGCCTTCACGGTTTGCTGGTGACCTTGAGCACATTTTACAGTTTCTTCCCCTGAGCAGTAACAGTCTCTGGTTGGTCAGTGAGATGGCTCACAGGTTGGTCCTTCAGCCCAGCCACATCAGAAGGGAAGGCTCCAGGTGCTCAGACCACCGATTGTCGCATGAGGCAGACAGGAGCATCTGAGCCGGCTGCCTCTAGCCTGCTGTCATATAGTGATCTGCAGTGCCTGAAGACAGAGCTGCAAAATCTCCCATCCCTCCAAGACCTGGGCCGCTTTAACCCCAATGCTTATAAAGCCAATCAGTGAAGAAGTCAAAAAACCACTTCCTTAGACATCAGTCATTTCCTTCAGAACTATAACTGTTTAAACAACCATACCTCAGAGGCCTCTTCATCTTATTGCTCATCTTCCCATAATCTTAAACATCCAAGACAGAGATACTCCTTAAAAATTGGTAACATTTGTTACACTTGTTACTTAGTGCCTGCATTTTTACTTCTTTTCCCTTACATTTTTGAATCAGAAGACTCACTGAAACCCAGAGACTGTCGTCTGGCCAGCCAACAGGCTCGGAGAATCCTCGGTCTCATTGTCTAAGTACCCGGGTTTAGAGATGTGTACTGGTGTGCCCGTATTTTACATGGGTACGTGGGCTCAGCAAGCATATGCCAAGCCATTTCTTCTCCCGCTCTCTAGCTGGCATTTTATCTGGCGCCTCAAGGCTCCTTCCTTGTCTCAGAATGAGGTTCTGGAATAGCACAGAACAACTCCTGAGCTGGTGTTTAGGAGTGTATGATTGGAAGCTGGGAGAATCCTGGTGGGCAGTTCCGCGTTAGCTCCCATAGTGGGCACACGTGCGCATTAAGTACTCCTGGTGTTCTTTTTTTCTCCCCCAGAGAAGAACTTAGGTCTTTATCCCATCCCTAGGGTTTGGAGCTGGCAGTACTTTGATGTTCTTTTAAAGCCTTGACCTTCTTACATAGATCACAGTGAGACAATTGTGAAACCAGCCTCCATTTCAGAGGAAGAGCTGTTGAAATTCAATCAGGAAATTGAACAATGACGAAAACGTAGACGGCCTTCTTGTCCAGCTGTCACTCCCAGTGTAAGTTCTGGTCTTCGAAAGAGAAGGGATCTCGGGTTTGATAGACAGCTTAGTGGTTAAGAGCGCTGGCTGTTCTTCTAGAGAACCTAGCTTCAATTCCCAGCACCCGCTTGGTGCTCACAAACTGCCTATACTCCAGTTACAGGGGATCTGATGCTCTTCTGGCCTCCATGGGCCACGCAGGCAAAGAACTGGTATATATACACATGAGCAGGCAAAACACCCATATACATAAAAAAATAGAATATTTTAAAGGGGGGGTAGTGAATTCTGGGCAGTAGAGGGCCCTCTGCGTGCTGTTTGAAAAGTGTTTAAGAAAGTGTTCATCATGGCACGGTGTAGCCCAGGCCTAGCCTCAAGCCTTGCAAGTCGGTCCTGCCTCAGCTCCTCAAGCGCTGGGGAATCTAGTGTGAGTCGTTTCCCAGCCTGATAGGGATCGTGATATAAAGGACAGTGGAGCCAGGAAGTGGTGGGATAAAGTCTATGGGCTGTGGTGTTTGATCATTGGCCTTGGCTTATTGTAAACTCAGGCTGTGCGTCATGATGGGCAGATTCAGAAAGGGAGTGGGTTGCACATAAGAAGCCTGGTACACCGGAAGCAAGATCAGCTTCACCTCACAACCAGGGACCTTGAGGCTACAGCTCTGACTTAACCCCCACATCAGGGACTTGAGGGCTACAGCCCTGACTTACCCCACGTCAGGGACTTGAGGCTACCAGCCCTGACTTACCCCACGTCAGGACTTGAGGCTACAGCCCTGATTTCTTTTTCAGAGCATATTGATGAGAGAAAGATCTGCAACGCCGTCTCTCCTGACAAGGATGTTGATGGCTTTCATGTCATTAACGTGGGGACGAATGTTGTCTGGACCAGTATTCCATGCTACCAGCGACCCCGTGGGGCGTGTGGGAAATAATAAGCGAACTGGTAGGTGTGTGTTTAAATTGCATTTTCTGCTTTAATATTAGGAAAATAGCACTGTTTAGTTTCGGATTGTTACTCGAGTACGAGCTTGCAGATATTCTCACATCGAATAACTCCAACACTGAAACACGCCCAGCCCCCATACTTCAGGGAGAGCTGGCAGAAAAGCCTCAGACAACACAGACTGGGACCCCCCACCCCCAGCCCAGGTTCCCATCCTGCAGGGTTTCGCCTCCTAGCTGTTTGCCTGTGATGGCTCTCCTCCATTCTACAGCCTTGTGGGAGGAAATGCAAGGTTTAATGGTGACAGCAGGAATCCCAAGACATTTTGGCAGTTTTACAGTGTGTCTTCGCCTGGGTTCTCTATACTTTCTCCATGAGGCAGCCGCAGCCCAACCTGGCCTTACAGACCGGGATGCTTTTATGCAGATCTTATGTGTGAATGAGGCACTTGTTATGGACTGGCTCCAAAGGACATTCAAGTTCCCGGGTAAAACTTAGATGTAGGCAATGAGACATTTTCATGTGTGGCTTGGTTGTATTTATTCAAAGTTGATATCTGTGCTGTGTCATTTAATTATACACACACACAAAACAACACACACACTTGCATACATATGTTGCAATGTGAGGTTTATATATTTAGTTTGTAGGCTTCCAACCTTAGGGAAGAAACGTGGTTGTAGCCTGGCAGGTCGAAAAACGTTGGAATGCCGATTGCAATGTTGTCGCAACACTGATGGAGCCCATGAAAAACGGCCTGGAGGTAAGGAGGTTATCTTTCCTGGCTTGTGAGAACCACTCAAACCTAGCCTGTGACCACTGTCAACACTCAGAAAATAACCGTGGTGTGGAAGGGCCTGCACTCGGGTGCCACCAGGGAACTAGCCTCAGACTGAGTTGCAGTTCTGAGTGAAGCATGGTTATAGGCAGTTAGGAGTTGTCTGCTCTGGCTTAGACAGCACTAGAAGCTTCCTTACTCAGAACTGATGCCCTGCTCTGTGTCCTCCTCTGGGAGGAAAAGACTGTCCGGCCCCCTGCAGAAGAGCGAATCACAGACTGCCAGCGTGTCACTTCATGGTCCATTGGTTCATCTAAGAAGAAGCTAAGAATTACTGTAGCAATGAACTTTGTGACCAAAGGCCAAAACTGTATTTCCAGGTTGGGGGGCTTTTTTTCTTTTGTTTTTTGGTTTTTCAAGACAGATTTTTCTCTGTGTAAGCTGCTCTGCTGTCCTGGAACTTGCGTGTAGACCAGGCTGGCCTCAAACTCACTGAGATCCGCCTGCCTCTGCCTCCCAAGTGATGGGAATAAGGTGTGTACCACCATGCCTGGCCCCTTTTGTCATTGTTTAAAGAGCAAACATACCTTGAGTAATTCTGGTGATGTTTTGCTTAGAAAATGTAAAAACTCTTTAAAGTCTCCTGAAATGGGAAATGGAATAAATATGGTTATATATGTCTCCAAAGGTCAGAGCCGAGAGCAGTGCCCAGTGCTAAACCAAGTATTAGTTTTAGTTTAAACTTTTATTTTTTGTGTGTGTGTGTGTGGTGTGTGTTGTGTGTGTGTGTTCTTGCTTGCGTTCTGGGGTTTGGACTCAGCCTGTCCAGGAATGCTTGGCAAGCATGTTTACCCACTGACCCATCTCTCTGGCCAAAAGTATCGGCTTTAAAGATAAATGCCAATTAGCCATCTAGAAATCGCGCCAAGTCCGTGATTTTCGGGGGGTTGTTGAGCTTTCTGCCTTGCTGTGAAGAGCTGAAACCCCCTCCATCCCAACCTGGACTTGGAACTCAGGCCTTCTGTCCTTTGCCTCTCAGTGATGCCACAGTTACAATATCTCACCCCGATACACTCCAAAGAGCAACTGAAGAAGCACACGATCTCCTTGCGGACATTGTGACTCTGCCGCCGGTGAGTGCTCTGAAGAAGTGTATACACAGCTGAACTTGCGTGGACATTCGCCTGCTGCCTGCTGTCCTGCCCAGCTCTCCTCAGCTGCGATTCTTTGAGTGGCCTCCAAAGAGGGGGGCTGGAGTTGCAGTTGGAATACCTATACCTTGCCACTCTATTGCAGACTGCAGGAGGGGTACCCCTAGCCCTCATTCCACCATGAAGTTTAAGTGGTCCTTAGTTAATGGTATTAACAACACGTGTTAATAAGCTCTTCCAGGTACCTGCCCTATAATGCCCTCTGACTATAATGTCCTCTTCTGGCCTCCATGGGCAGGCCCCTGCAGGCACATGGTATATATACATACATTCAGGCAAATTTTTTTTTTCTTCAAGACAGAGTTTATCTGTGTAACAGCCCTAGCTGTCCTGGACTAGCTCTTGTAAGATCAGGCTGGCCTCGAACTCACAGAGCTCTGCCTGCCTCTGCCTCCTGAGTGCTGGAATAAAGGCATGCACCACCACCACCCCAGCCTCAGAAAAGCATTTATATACATAAAATCTATAAATATAAAATAAATAAAAATCTTTAACTGAAGTCTGTCGCCTGACTGATTGTCTCTCTCTGTCGCCAGGCATTCCAAATCTGATCACAGCCGACATGATCAAGGAAGGGGCAGCTGTCATCGACGTGGGGCATAAACAGAGTCCAAGATCCTGTCTCTGCAAAGCCCAAGCTGGTTGGAGATGTAGATTTTGAAGGTACTTAGTGTAATTGTTTTGAAAACATAAATCTATAACTATTACCTTTCATGGACATTTAGGGCAGATCGTTTTCTTTTCACAGTTTTTGTTTGTTTGGATTTTTGTTGTTGTTTGTTTTTTGAGACAGGTTTCTCTGTGTAGCCCTAGCTGTCCTAGAACTCGCTCTATAGACCAGGCTGGCCTCAAACTCACAGAGATCCGCCTGCCTCTGCCTCCCAAGTGCTGAGGTTAAAGGTGTGTGCTGCCACCTCTGGCTTTTTTCTTATAACTTTTAAGCTTGTGTTATTTTGGTAATATTTTTATTTTTTAAAAAATATTAAAAAAATGCTTTTTAAAAAATAGTATGATGTATATGTGTATGTGTTTGTGTTCATGTTTGCACATGTGTGGGTGCATGTCTGTGGAAGCCTGAGGTTGATCCCTGGAAGTCTTCCAGGATCGCTCTCTACCTTCTTCTAAGAGGCACCGCCATGCTTGGCTATACATGTAATTTTTAAAAAAATGATATGTATGTGTGTTGTGTATCTGTGTATTCTATGGGTATGTCTATTTGTGCTATTTGTCTGTTGTGTATGTGGTGTGTGTGTGTCTGTGTTGTATGCTTTGTGTGTGTGTATGTGGTGTGTGTTGTATGTCTGTTATATGTCTGTTTTATGTATGTGTGTTGGTGTATCTGTTTTATATGGGTATGTCTGGTGTGTATGTGTTATGTGTGTATGTGGTGTGTGTTTGTCTGTGTTGTATGTATGTTATATGTCTTGTTTTACGTGTGTGTATGTGGTGTGTGTGTGTATGTTGTATGTCTGTTTGTGTGTGTGTGTGTGTGTGTGTATGTGGTGTGTGTATGTTTGTGTGTCCTGGTATTTGTGACCTTGGGTGTCTTGAGTTGGTCATAACTTGGAGTGTTTCCCTGGAACTTGCTAGTGTGTCCAGGCTAGCTGACCAGCTGCCTCCTAGCACTGGGGTTACAGTCACATGCCACCCATCTGGCTTTTTCTCGTGGGTTCTGAGGCTTGAACTCAGGTCCTCTTTTTTACAGCCAATATTTTACAACTGAACTGTTACCCTGCCTTACAGATACTATTTTTTTTAAATTAAGAGTTTATTTTGTATGTCTGAGTGTTTTTGCCTGCATGTGTATGCATGTGCTCCAAGTGAGTGCCTGGTGCCCTCAGAGATCAGAAGAGGGTGTCAGAACCCCAGAACTGGAGTTATGGAGGGTTATGAGTCACCAAGATGTTGCTGGGAACCCAGCAAACCACTTCCTCCGCAAGAGCAGCTGGTACTTGTAACGTCTGAAACCATAAATGCTGTCTTCTTACCCAGTTTGAAGCTAACGAAGGCTCTTAGATTTCTTATTGTTCTTTCTTTGAATACTTTTTTTCATAACATGATAAAGTGCTTGTGAACTTTGCACACCTATCTGAAGCACCCTGCCTGTCTTGTTTCTCCGCAGGAGTCAAGAAGAAAGCCGGTTACATCACTCCTGTCCCTGGAGGTGTTGGTCCCATGACGGTGGCCATGCTGATGAAGAATACCATTATCGCTGCGAAGAAAGTGCTGAGGCCCGAGGAGCTGGAGCTGCTCAAGGCCAAGCAGCGTGGAGTTGCCACCAACTAGCAAGACTCCATGCCAGTCTGAGGCAGGGTGGGCCAAGAGGAATGCAGTATTTTTAATTTATTCTGTTGAAGTGGTTTAAAATGATGTTTGTATTTATTGAAAGCTTAAACGGGTGGATGTGTGTGCGCATGGCTCTGCAGAACCTCACCGGGGTGCCCATCTGTGTCCTGCCTTTGACCTGGTGATGCAGGGGAGACATCCTCACACTGAGAGTGGATGCTGAACTTCATCAAAAACCCTGCCTTGTTAGGTTCTCATTTCCCAAGTGCTATTCCAATTCAAGTTGATGGCTCATCCGAGGTTCCAAGCCTTCTGAGTTCAACTTTCAAACCAAAGGAAAACTTACTAGAGAGAATTAGGGGGGGGGGGGAAGAAGAAACAGCAGCACCGAGTGGTTGATGGCCCCTTGCTTTCTGTGCATGTCATACTGTAACCAGGTTTCTCTGAAGAGGGCTCAGTTGACTGGGCTGGTAGAGGAAAGCCCAGCATTGCTAGCTGTCTGTCCCGTGTGGCTGAGTCACCGGGGAAGGTTTGGGATTTCCCTCACTTGCTGTTACCCTTCTGTGAGCTTGCCCTAGTTCAGTTTTTCTAGAATCGAGAAAGATCATTTCATAAATGATGTATGTGATTGTCATGTTCGGCTTCTGCAGCACATTTAAACTTTAAATTTCAGACTGTTGGAGAGTATGTGTCTATTTTCTTTGGCCTAAGCTTTGAGGCCAGTTTTTTGAAAAACAAAATTTGGGCATGATAATCATGAGGCAGGTTGTGTAGAACCTACTACTTGCCACCAAAGAAATGACGGCAGCTGCCTGTGTTTTTCACGTACCCTGTTGGCTTTCCTGAAGGTACCAAGGAGCTTGAGTTAATATAAGATTTGATCAGATTTTCTTATTAAAGGGTTCTGTTGCTGTTGTTGGGTTCTTTTGTCTTGTTTTTAAATAAAACACATCTGTCTGGTGTGGAATGCGTTTCTGAAATGCTGTCTTCTTCTGTCTCAGTCAGACCCAACCTGTTAGTATTTCCTACCCAGTGTTTTGGGTTAGCTGTTCTTAGATTATACCCAGTCTATAAGGAGTTGTGAAGAAACCAACCTAACCCTTATGTATCTCTTTAAGATACATGTAAGTGATTCTGGGTATCTTTTAAACCATTCATATACCACTCACTACAAAGGACTTGTTTGCATGCAAAATTCTCAACACGTGTATCATGTGTGCAATAGATACATTTATCCCTGCTATGCAATTGTTTGACAAACTGGAAGGTGCAAACTGAACTTCTATCCCTGTGTGTTCTCATGGGTGTTTGGATTTAGGCTGAAAGACTCAATCCTGATCTAGGCAGCCCATGCAGTTTTGACCTATTTTCCCTTGTTCTTCTGCCAGTGGCTTTATGGTTTATGGCTTACACTTGTGTGTTTGTGTTGGGACTGATGAGTCCTGGCCTTCAGCTGGATGTTGGGACTAATGAGTCCTGGCCTTCAGCTGCTCTACCTCCTAGAACCTTCTAATTGAAGTTACTAGAAGCTGTGCCTAGCTTAGAGGATCAGAAGATGGGATTTTCACCTGTTGGCCATTGACTGCAGTATATTTAAGCCTACATGGTGCTAATAAAGGGAGGCTTTGGTATCAGTGTTTAAAGGTCTGCGTGTCGGTCTGTCTCTGCGTGTGTATTCTCAACCTCCAGCCCCTTGCCCAAAGCTCGCGAATTGGGTTCTAGTGATAGAGCGCAGACCGGGCCCGCGGTGCGTGGCACGTTTGTTTTAATGTATATGAATATATATATGAGTGTATGTGTGCCATGTGCATGCAGTACTTGTGGAGGCCAGAAGAGGGCCTTAGATCTAGAACTGGGATTCAGATAGTTGTGAGCCACCCCGGGACCTCTGCAAAAACCACAAGTGTCTTTAACCACTGTACCATCTCTCCAGCTCCCTTGCAGGGGATATTTTTGTAAGTCAGGTATGGTATATGCCTGTTGTCCTTCAGTTATTAAACATGACATAAGATAAGCAGACACAGGCCGGGCGGTGGTGGCGCACGCCTTTAATCCTAGCACTCAGGAGGCAGAGGCAGGCGGATCTCTGTGAGTTCGAGACCAGCCTGGTCTACAAGAGCTAGTTCCAGGACAGGCTCCAAAGCCACAGAGAAACCCTGTCTCGAAAAATAAAAAAAAAAAAAAAAAAAAAAAAAAAAAAAAAAGATAAGCAGACACAATTACATTTTACTGAAGTGCAATTTACATTAGAAATGGGAAAAATTTCCTAAATGAGTGGAGAAGTCATATGCCAACATGTTAAAGGCTGCTCATGTATATACAAAATACAAGTGATATTTAAGGTGAAAATTACATGGATCAATTTACATCAACCTTTTAAAAAATACCTGGCTTCCCAGCTCATTTGATTAATGAAGCACACTTCCCTCTGAATCTATAACAATGCTACACTTCAATCTGGATTGAGGGCTGCTACAGACCAGTGAAGCTTTGAAACTTGGCCATTGGCTCTCTCAGGACTAGCACAGAGGAAGATTTATCTTGGAATGGGTTTAGATCACCGAAGAACTGGGCAGTCGTACCCCATTTGGGACGGAGTTCTTCTGACCACTTGCATAAAGTACTAGCTATTACAAACATGAGCTGCCTAACAGGCAATGTTGCTGAGAAATTTGGGCCTTAGCTATTGCAAAATTGTGGGAGAGGAAGGAGGGAGCCTACTCAGATGCATCCAAAAGTGGACTCCAGGTTATGAAGCCACTGGCGAGCGTAAAGGGTTATTTGGTTGACCTAATGCGGCTTAAGAGTTCAGTTAACAAGCACTATTTTGTCTAAAACAATCCACTCCGAGCCAGTCGAGAAGCACATGCCTTTAATCAACCCCAGAGACAGGCAGAGCTCTGCGTTCTGGGGCCAGCCTGGTCTACATAGGGAGTTCCAGGACATCTGAGAGTCCTTAGTGAGCACCTATCTCAAACATAAGCAATCCACCGATACACTAGTTCTTCCATGAATAATTTTGGGACTGGCCGTTCAGTGTGAAAGGCCCAGCCACACTTCTAGAGTCAGGCCTGCTTGCTGTACAGAGGACTCAACTCCAGGCAGAACAAGGCGAAAAGACAACTCTCAGCCACTTTCTAACGGGCAAGCCTACAGAACACACTTAGACCTTCAAGGTATTTAGATTTCAATCTAACCTCTAAAAGATACTAAATTGGTAAATATTTCAAGTAGAAGATACTAAGTCAATATATACTTTAAATACAAGCCCACCACTGCCCATGTATCATACTTGTAACTTTGGAAAACATTTTTGTTCATTTCCGAAGAAAGGTTGTATCTATGCTGGGTAGCATTTTAAGCCATTTGGTTCTGTTTGGGGTATTTCATTCAATAACTGCAAAGGGAAGAGGAGAACTTGATGATTATGCTGGCTGTCATGGATAAGGAAACAAGTGAAGGGCTTGACACACTCTAGATGGAGCCCGGGCCAGCCTTCACGCTGTCCCCAGCCGGGAAGAGCAGGGCTGGGCTAGAGGGTGGTCTCCCCGCCCACCTTCCTCCCATAGTCCTCATTGTCTGTGAAGTCAAGGTCAGGCTCCATCTCTATCTTCACCTGTGGCACCATGAAGACTGGACTCCGGGAGTAACTGAAGGCAGGTGAAGCCGGACAAGCGATCTTGAAGTGCAAGGTGATGCTGAGTAAGACAGAGCAGGAAGAGAAATGAGTATCTAGTCTTGGGTTTGTTCAGCAGTAGCCACAGAACAGGCTCTGATGGAAAAGTTCTGTCATTGCTTATCAACTTAAAAAAATTTTTTTTGGTTGGAGAGAT
The DNA here is from genome assembly GCF_903992535.2 of Arvicola amphibius. Classification (NCBI taxonomy): domain Eukaryota; kingdom Metazoa; phylum Chordata; class Mammalia; order Rodentia; family Cricetidae; genus Arvicola; species Arvicola amphibius. The sequence continues at coordinate 64,603,320 of NC_052048.2, forward strand.
GGCTCAGAGGTTAAAAGCACTGACTGTTCTTCAGAGGTTCTGAGTTCAATTCCCAGCAACCACAAGGTGGCTCACAACCATCTGTAATAAGATCTGGTGCCCTCTTCTGGCCTGCAGGGACACATGCAAGCAGAATGCCATCTTTATTTTTTTTTTAAATATTTTATTTATTTATTATGTATACAACATTCCTTCCATGTATGCTTGCATGCCAGAAGAGGGCACCAGATCTCATTAAAGATGGCTGTGAGCCACCATGTGGTTGCTGGGAATTGAACTCAGGACCTCTGGAAGAACAGTCAGTGCTCTTAACCTCTGAGCCATCTCTCCAGCCCCAGAATGCCATCTTTAAATAAAATAAAATGCTGCTAGTTTAAAAAAAAAAATTTTTTTCTGCTTGTGTGCCTGTGCACCACACACAATGCAAGCTTTTTTCTTTTTCTTCTTCTTCAGAAAAACATTACAGGCCAGGGAGCACTCTGGAGGCACAGACAGGTAGATACGAGTTCAAGACCAATCAGGGCTACTTAAGTAAGACCCTGTCCCAGAAAAATTATTACATTTCCTTACTTATGAGTGTTTTGCGGGGGCGGGGGAGGGGAACAAGAGTGGGTGTCAGGACAATGCAGGAGTTGATTTTCTCCTTCCACCATGCAGGTCTCAGGATCAAACTCAGATCATGACTTGCTTGGTTAGTTGGTTTTTCAAGACAGGATTTCTCTGTGTAGCTCTGGCTGTCCTGGAACTCACTCTTTGAACTCAGAGAGATCTTCCTGCCTCTGCCTCCCAAGTGCTGGGATTAAAGATGTGTACCACCACCTAGCTCAGATCATGTTCTGTTTATTTATTTTTCCAGAAGGGTAATACTGTGTAGTCAGGCTGACCTTGAATTCAAAGGGACCCACCCTCCTGTCTGCCAATTGCTGGGATTAAAGGTGTGGGCCACCATATATTTCTTTGAACTCAGGTCACCAGGTTTGGTGGCAAGTGCCTTTACCTACTGGGCCATCTTCCTGGCCTTTTGTTGTTTTTTGGTTTTTTGATACAGAGTCTTGCATAGTTGCAAACTTGTCTTGTAGCTAAGAATGACCTTGAATTCCTGATTCTCCTGCCTCTGCCTCTCAGAGAAGCATGAATTTACAGAATCCTTGGACCAAAGTGTCCCCTAGCTGCTGGGCTCTTAGCCATTGTCACTCAACTGGTCCCAGCCTGTTTTAACCTATTCAAATGGCTGCCAAAGCCAACTTTCTGAATCATAAATCTGACTGTTCTGTTCTCATTGTTCAAAGGACAGTATCCAGATTCCTTAGCATGGCAGAGAGAGCCCGTTTGGTTTGAACTGGCCACTTTTCTGGTTTAATTGCCCATCAATCCCCGCGTGTGTGCTTTCAAATATTGCCGTAGGCCTGTTCCCATGACCCGGACTGACATTTCTTCCTCTTCCCCCGCCCAATCTGTGCATCAGGCTGGTCTTTCTGTCCTGGATAAGGCTACTGAGATCACCAGCTTCTCTGTGTGCCCATGCGTGTTCTCACATGCATGTTGTGCCTTTGTCTGCAAGTCCCTCTACAACTTCAAGAATGGCACCTCGTGCCTGGCAGGTTTGTAAAAATTTATTTTTTAATAGATATACGTGTTTGCCTACATGTATGTCTCTGCACCACACCCTGGTGCCTAGGAGTCCAGAAGAAGGGCTCAGATTCCCCCAGAACTAGAACGACAAATGGTTCCTAGCTGCAATGTGGATGGTAGGAACCAAACTTGGGTCCTCTGGAAAAGCTGCCAGTGAACTTAACCTGAGAGCCATCTCACCAGCCCCCCATCTCTTAGCCCCATCCCTCTGACCCCCATCCATCCCTCTGATCCTCATCCATCCCTCTGACCCCCATCCATCCCTCTGACCCCCATCCATCCCTCTGACCCATCCATCCCTCTGACCCCCATCCATCCCTCTGACCCCCATCCATCCCTCTGACCCCCATCCATCCCTCTGACCCCCATCCATCCCTCTGACCCCCATCCATCCCTCTGACCCCCATCCATCCAGCCCCTCCCCTATCTCTCAGTTCCCCATCTCTCCAGCCCACCCTTCCCCCTAGCCCCTCCCCCAGCCCTCAGTCCCCACGCCTCCAGCTTTGAGGCATCATCTATGTCTAGCCTGAGCTCTTTGCTCTCTGGAGAGACCCCCTCCTTTACTTCCATCTGCTTTCACAGATTCGGGGAACACCAGCGCATATGGCAAGCGCCATCTCTAGCTCACCAAATTCTCAGCCTTTATGAACTTATTCTGTGGCTCTGTGTAATTTAACAGGTTTTCAAAAATTCCCTGTCTTGGTCTAGGCTCTTGCCTGCAGATGGGGTGGAGATCTGATTTAGGGTAAGCTTTTTAAAATCTTTTTTTTTAATATTTATTTATTTATTATGTATATAACATTCTGTCTGTGTATGCCTGCAGGCCAGAAGAGGGCACCAGATCTCATTACAGATGGCTGTGAGCCACCATGTGGTTGCTGGGAATTGAACTCAGGACCTTTGGAAGAGCAGGCAATGCTCTTAACCACTGAGCCATCTCTCCAGCCCCCGCTTTTTAAAATCTTAACTTAAAGATGTATTTTCTGGGATCTGATGTTCTCTCTGGCCTCTACAGGCACCCACACTCTGACATTGTGACACCCAAGCAGCTCAAGTCTTATCCAGGACCTGCTATATGTAAGACTCTCTTCATGCATAGTACCTCAGCAAGAGCACCATTGATATGGGGGTTCTTGGCTTCTGAGCCTTGACTATGTCTGAAGAAAACTTTTTTTCCCGAGACAGGATTCATATAACCCAGGCTGGCCTTAACTTGCTCCATAGCACATGATGGCCTTGAACTCTTGATCCTCCTGGCTCTGCTTCCTCAGTGCTGGGATTATAGGCATGTGCCCCCATTCTTGGTTTCATAAAGCCCTGTGGTTTGAACCAGGGCTGTCTACATGATAGGCAGGAACAACCACCGAGCTACTCCCTAGTCCATGTCCTGAATGTTTCTATCTCTACTTAATCTCTCCTTTCTGGTTCCCTTTCCCCAATCCTTCTTCCTACCTGCAGGGACTAACCCCACTGTTGATCTCCTACTTAGAGTACCTTGTGCATTGATCCTTTGTGTTTATCCATCCAAGCTTTCAGAAACAGAGAATTAAGCCATGCTTTCACTGGTGTCTACATTGTTTTCTTTTTTCTGTGTTTCCACAGAATATTCAGTGCAATATTTTGCAGTAAGTTCCTTTTCTAAAGTTGAATTCCTTTGTGCATTGTAACCACATTGACGTGAACGAGAACACACATTTATTACGTGATCTCCAGAAACAGATTGCTTACCACCTATCTCCCAGCGGTGGGCCAGCAAAGCTGCCCTAGCCCCTCAAGCCTTCAGCCATTGCTTAATCTCTTATCTGATACTCTGCCTCACATGAGGCCCTGCCCATAGCTAGGAAGCTACTGGCAGTTTATGGCTGCTGGGGGAGGGAGTCATGTACCAGTGTGCCCTCTGAGAAGTTGTTCACAGCCCAGTCAATGACACCACACCCATGCACATGAAGAGGAAAAGGACCCAACAGCCTTTACCTTCGATCCAGTTCCGAGCCACTGAAGGAAGAGTCAGAATGAGTAACTCCAACTGGAAGATCTTTTTCCTGGAGGGAGATGGAAATGCCAGCTGTGAGAAGGTCCAGGAGGGTACAGGGGAACATTCTAGCTCTCCAGTACCTCCTCACCAGGTCTGGTTTCTGCTCCTCAACCCTATAGTCAATGCTGTACATGAGGAGTACGGGGGCCTCACAGAGATGGGTGGCATCAGGCTCAATCCCTCATATGGGGGTTCTTAGCCGGTTAGGAAGAACTGAGGCATGGGGAGGGCAAGGACTAGAGAGGACGACAGAAATGGGCCAGGAGAGGAAGGAACCTGAAGTGACCTTGTGCTGACCCCCGAGGGTGCGGCTGGATGTGCTGTTCACCAAGACCTGACCTGTCTTTGAGGGAAGTGACAAGTCCCATGACAGGAGACTCCAAGGACAGGTTGGACCGTCTGTCACTAGGCTGTGAAGGACCCAGAAGGGTCTTCAAGAGCAAAAGCTGACCCTGCCTAAGCAACCTCCCCGTCAGCAGCGGCAGGCAGGATCGCAGCCTAATCTCAGGCCTGGAGTCACCCAGATGGTTCTCTACCGGGGAACACTCAGCCCTGGTGGGAGCTCTCAGTCATCACAATTCCAGGGGCCACACCTGGACTGACATGTTCTAAAACAATGAAGGCGAGACCAGCAGAGGCACGGGGTCCAAAGGAAAGTTAGGGGTAGGGATCATGTTTAAAGTGAAGATTGCAGGATGCTCTTTTGTGGGGTGGGGTCTCCATACGTGCGGAGATCCTGTGCTCAGGGCCAGTCACCTCTCTTTCTCCCTAGGACAGGAGTCCTCAGCATCTAAAACAGTTTGACCACTGAGCTACAGGGGGAAGTTCCCTTGGGGAGTAGATGGAAGATTGGCAGAGAGTAGGAAGGGAGAGACAGCAGGTGTTTTACTTACTGGCAATGCAGTGGATACCGTTTTGGGGGTCGGATGGGACACTTTCCATGGGGATCTTTATAAGTGAGGGAGGAAGGAACTGGGGCTGGAGAAAAACAGTGGGAAAGCAGATAAACACCAGCACAACCCCCCGGGCTTCCTCACTGAGACGGAAAATCCATACACGCACGGTGCAAACCTCCATTCTCCTCCCACCCAGACCAAATAGTGAGGGCTGTGGCAAACACTCGGCCCACAGAGGCACCATGGTGCAGTAACCCACTGTTCTAGAGACCCAAGAGTCAGGAAGGAATTCGGCCAGGAATGTCACTCTGAACAGCCTAATCTGCCATGTATGCAGTCACTGTGAGTGACTCACACTACAGGGGTGCTCTTTTTTTTTTTTTTTTTTTTGGTTTTTCGAGACAGGGTTTCTCTGTGGCTTTGGAGCCTGTCCTGTAGACAGGCTCTTGTAGACCAGGCTGGTCTCGAACTCACAGAGATCCGCCTGCCTCTGCCTCCCGAGTGCTGGGATTAAAGGCGTGCGCCACCACCGCCCGGCCAGGGGTGCTCTTAAAGGCCCTTTTAAAATGCATGTCTGTGACTCAGATCTCGTTCTTCTGCTGAGTATACGTATCATAAAATGCACAAGTGTTTTTTCTCAGCCCTGGAGTAATTCCTGGCACATGGGAGTATCTCATGTTTGCTGAAAAAGAAAAAAACAAAAACAAAACAAAAAAACCCAAACAATGAAAAAGCATTGGTCTTTAAAAGACGGTTGGTGAGGGCAGGGCTGGAGAGATGGCACGACAGTGAAGATCTCCAGCCGCACTTATGGGAGACTGGAGTTCAGTTTCTAGCACCCATGTTGGGCAGCTCACAGTCACCTGTAACTCCAGGGACCTAACGCTCTTTCCTGGCCCCCAGAGGCACTCACACGCACATAGCCACATACCTACACACTGTCACACCCACACATAATTTTTTTTTTTTGGTTTTTTTTTTTTTTTTTTTTTTTTTTTTTTGGTTTTTCGAGACAGGGTTTCTCTGCAGCTTTTTTTTTAGAGCCTGTCCTGGAACTAGCTCTTGTAGACCAGGCTGGCCTCGAACTCACAGAGATCCGTCTGCCTCTGCCTCCCGAGTGCTGGGATTAAAGGCGTGCGCTACCACCGCCCGGCTTTTTTTTTTTTTTTCAAAGATTTATTTATTTATTCTGTATACAACATTCTTCCATGTATGCTTGCATGCCAGATCTAATTATAGATGGTTGTGAGCCACCATGTGGTTGCTGGGAATTGAACTCAGGACCTCTGGAAGAGCAGTCAGTGCTCTTAACCTCTGAGCCATCTCTCCAGCCCTTTTTTTGGTTTTTCGAGACAGGGTTTCCCTGTAGTTTCTAGAGCCTGTCCTGGAACTAGCTCTTGTAGACCAGGCTGGCCTCGAACTCAGAGATCCGCCTGCCTCTGCCTCCCGAGTGCTGGGATTAAAGGTGTGCGCCACCACCTTTAATTGATAAATTAAAATAAAATAATTTAAAATTGATAAATTTTAAAATAAAAAGGCAACTGGGCTCTACCCTCCTTTTCCTGCACCCTTCCTTCCTCCACAGACTGGCCTCAAATGCACCCTGTGCCTGGGGACGCCCTGAATTTCTGACCCTCCTGTCTCCACCTCCTAAGTCTTGGGAAGACAGGCATGCATGCCCATACCTGGTTTATAAGTCACTAGAAATTGAACCCAGGGCTTCATTCATGTACGCTAGGCCAGTGCCCTACTAACTGAGTTATAGCCCCAACCCCTTTGTTTTAAAAACTTCTTTGTTTTTAGAAATTTATCTTTGCAAGTTCTTTTTGTCAAAAAGGGCACATGAAATAAATTTGAGGGCTCCTTCTTCCTGAAAGAGGATAGCAATTAAGGATGAGAAAGCCACCACAGTTAGTGGATGACTTAAGCTTGCTCATTGAGGATTTGCCTGTGAACAATTTTCATTCGCAAATGAAGATGAAGATTGTGGGTTTGAGTCAACTGGGGGAGACTGGGAACTAGGCAGGGTATCAGGAAAGGGCACAATCAAAGCAGGAATGGTTTTCTTAATTCTCTCAGACAGTCAGCTGTGTATCCATCTTGGGAGGTCTTGTTCCCTTTGGGGAAGAGCTGTCATCATTTACAACGAGTGCCTGAATCTGAAGATCTTTCTGCCTAATGTTCTGAGATTTACTGTACAGTGTGGACTAACTCCTTGGCTCTTGAGTCCCTGATGGTTTCAGGGCTGAGATGCAAAAGCATGGATGAGGGAAGGGGCAAATGAGGAAACCAGGTAATTATTCTACCTTCAGGGAAGACACGTGCTTCTCCCTCTTCCATTCCTAATACCCCATGGGCAGGCCCAAGCCAAGCTTGCTACCAGGGCCACCTACCTGGAGTCTAGGCTAGTTGTAAGTTCCCACTGAACACCCCTCCCGCAAGGCCTGTGCCTTTCTCTGGAGACCCTCCTTACAACTGCCTTCTACACTGGAGCCCATTCTGCCCCAGGCACTTGCCTTGCTGATGAAAACAGTCCCAAGAACCCACAGTAATGGGAGGGCGGATGTGGCTATTACCTGTTCCTAGACCTGCTCACCAACTCAGACCACCCTGAGGATATTCCCAGGAACAAATGGGTTCTCAACACCCAAGACCAAAACAGATGACATCCCTCCTGTGCCAGGTACTGCTGCAGGCCTCCCAAAGAGCCACCCCTCGCCCTGGCAGAAGGGGAGAGTCTCCCAGTCTCTGGCTTCTGCCGAGGCCACTCAGCTTCCCCACCTCCTCATCCGTGTTTTCAAGGACCCCTTTCCTTCTCTTCTTCTTCTTGTCTGTCTCCTGTTTCTCCTTCTCTGGGAGGATGTTGTCAATCCAGGCCAGGTCGTGCTGGGAGAAAATCAAGTCCAGGAGCCTTCGGACAATGATAAGGCCCAGGATCTGGGACGGGAAGATGGGCAGAAAGGATGAGTTTTGTGGGAGCTCAGAGAAAGCTGTGAGCTTGCGTTTTCTCCTCTGCTGGCTGAATTCAGGGACCATTTGTGGTCAGTGTCTTTGCAGCCCTTCCGATGTCCCCAAGACTAATTAGCCAGCAAGCCCCAGAGACCACAGCCTCCCTAGTGCTGGGATTAAAGCCAGTGCCGCCCTGCCCAGTGTGCACTCTCGAGTTCTTGAATCTAGGAGTCTGGTCTCTGCCCACATGATCCATTCATCTTCTCGAACGCAGTTGTTTTACATGATGAAAAGTTTACTATTATTTTATTTATTTATGTATTTGTTGTTTGTTTACTATTATTATACTTTTATTTCCAACCAGCTTGAAGTTCAACATGGGAGCTTGGCTTTCTGTTTTGTCTTGCTTCTCCGATCCCTCCCCTATTCCACGTGCCTACCCGGGGAGCCCTGGAGACAGCACACGGGTTGTCCCCGCAGAATCCTGTTACTGTGGCACTTTTCTCTGTTACCTGGCCCTGAACCTCCTGGTGGCCCTGCCCCACCCAGTCCTCTGAGCAGCCCACACTCTCCTCACCATGACCGGGAAGATGATGGCAGCCATGGTTGATTTGAGGATCCAGAGCAGTGCCAGGCAGAGGATCTGCACCAGGGTGAACAGGTGGATCCGGCGAAGGGGCACATGGCGCAGGAAGGCGTGGTCCGGCTGGTGCTTGGCTGGCATGAGGAAAAGCTTACAGCGTTCCCAGAACTGGTGAGAACATGGCATAGGACTCAACCGGGAGGTCAGACTCCTGGGCCAAAGGCTACATAAAGGACTAGGGGAAGTGGTGGCCTGGTAGGGCCTCAGAGAAGGGACTCCCGATCATGGGAGGCTATTGCTATCTATGCATGTATCACATAGGGCAGGGGCCCTGAGCACTGGATGAAGGAAATAGTCTGGAGATCGTGACTACAGGAACATGAACACGGTCCTTATTTAAGGAAAAAGCAATTAACTGCGGCACAAACTGCCTGGGGACCCTGGCCTCATGTGAGTCAGAACAAGGCAAAAAGTCTTTTATAGAGTAACTTTAGGGAAGCAGGGAGGAAAGGTTCATCAGAGTTAACTTGACCTGCCTCACTTTCTCCACCTGTAAAATGGGGATCCAAGGGCCCAATCACATAGGTTGTACGGTACATGTAAAGTACCTATGGAGTCATCTCGTCGACACAGTCGATGGAAGTGGCATCGTTACCATGATCCTCTCACACAACTGGGACTTCTGACTCTAGGTCACATCAGCCTGGGGAGGACCTTACCTGGATGCCGTTCAGCGAGGCTACACCCATGTAGAGGAAGACTCCATAGAGCACTGGCATAGGGATGTACTGGAATGAGAGCAAAGGTTTGGGCTGGGGAGGGTCCTGGGCTAGTTGGTGATGGACAGCGGTGTTAGCCAACCACAGAGGGTGCTGTAGAGCTGCACTCTGGGGGAGCAGATCTGAAGCCAGAGGATGTGAGGAGAACCATGAGGGTGGAGGAACTCTCCTCCAGCTTGGGTAGCCAAGCCAGCAGGCAGCTGCTTTCCAGGACTGGCTGCTCTCCCAGCCACTCAAAACCTATATGACATGGGTTACTCCTTCCAACAAGAGGGAAAGCTACACAGACCGAGCACTCCTCAATCCTACCAGATCCTCCTCACGTCTGCTTCAGCTGACAGCCACCAAAGGGGCTGGGAACCCCGGTGAGCTGAGCAAGAGCCTGTCTTGCTCTTGGGTAGTCCTGGGAGAACACTTTGGAAGACACAGAGTTTGATATCAATAACTTATAGGTGCCATTTGATAATGTTGAGACGGTGGCTGGAGGGATGACACCAGCACCAACATCAGGTGGCTCACAACCACCTGTAACTCCAGCTCTAGGGGATCTCATGCTCTCTTCTGACCTCCACAGACATCTGCATTCATGTGTGTATACCCACACACAGACACACATTTGCATTAATTTTTTAAAGTAAAATAAATCTTTAAAAGAAAAAAGAGTGCCAAGACATCCAAGCAAGCAAGTGATCTCTTTTAAGTTAGACTTTCAATATTTAACCACTAAGAAATATTTGGATCCAGATGTTGCAAAGTTCAATCCCAAGGCATTTGAGCTAAAAGTTAAAAGGGGATTCAGATGGCCTTTCCTGCTAACCTTGTGAAAAGTGTCCTAATTATAAAACAATATAGAAAGTCAATATGTTATCACTGTGCAAACTGCATTCAAAGTATGGGAGCAATTCAAAGAAAATCTTAAATAAAAATTAATAAGCCAGTATTATGGCTCATCTTTTGGTTTTTTTTTTTTCATTTGTTTTGTTGGGTTTGTCTGTCCGTTTGTTTTGTTTTTCCAAGACATGGTTTCTGTGTGAAATAGCTCTGCCTGTGCTAGATCTTGCTTTGTAGACCATGCTGGCCTTGAACTCAGAGATCTGCCTGCCTCTGCCTCCCGAATGCTGGAATTAAAGGCATGAGCCATCACCTGCCTGGCATGGCTCATCTTTGTAATCCCAGCATTTAAGAGGCTGGGACGGCAGGACTGTGGAGAGTTTGAGACCAGCCTGGTCTACATCTCAAGTCCTAGGCCACTCAGGGTTACATAGAACAGAGGAACAAGGGCCGTATGAGGAAGAGGTGGCTCGTGACATAGAGTGCTTGCTGCTCTTCCAGAGGACCTGCGTTCTGCTCCCAGCACTCACAACCGCCTATAACTCCAGCTCCAGGGAAACCCAATGCCCTCTGGCTTTGGACGGCATCCAAACAATGTGGTATGCACTCACACCAACATACACACACATAAATAAATAAAAGTCTTTAAAAATTAATCAAAATCAAGAAAACAAAGAGATTAGAGGCATGCAGTGTTAGATCTCAAACTGCATGGTCTGCAGCGCTGGGATGGGATGAAAATGGAGCCCAGGGGTTTGTGTATGGTCAGCAAGCCTTCTGCTGGCACCCAGAGCCCTGGGAAGCTCCTGGCACAGCTTCGGGGTACCGCATCCCTTGTTGCCTCCTCACAGTTGCGGAGTCCCTGCCAGCAACACCCCAGCCTGCATTTCTGCCTCCTGGGACAGGATTCTCTCAGGCCCTCATCTGTGGCTCTTGTGAGAGACGCAGATGTTGAGTCCTGGCAGGAAAGAACTTAATAGTTTTGAAATCCTAGCTTTAAAACAACTATCTTACTTTGTTTTTTATGTGAGTGTATGCCACGTGTGTGCGCTCTCAGAGGCCAGAAGAGGGGAGCCGGAGTCCCCGGCACTGGAGTGACAGGTGGTTATGAGCTACCTGCTGCGGGTGCTGGGATCTAAACTCAAGACCTTGGGAAGAGCAGCAACTACTTAACTACTTAACTACTTAACTACTGAGTCACCTCTGCAGCCACCAGAGCCTTTATTTATAGGAAGGTGCACAGCTTCCTCCGGTCCCGATCCCCCATTGCAGAGGGAGCCCAGTTCCTCACCCAGGCTAGGTAAGCACCGTGCCGCTGCTCCCCATTTCAGTTCTTTTCCCTAACCTGCTGTGGGCCTGATGCCCTAGACAAGAACACTGACAAAGCAGATGTCAAAATTATGAGCCCAAAAGACTGGCCATTATACACAGGGTGAAGTAAGTGTGCCCATAAAAGAATCCACCGCATTGTAAATGGAATGAAAGAATAGAGACCGTAGTAGAATTTTCTAGTTCTTTTGTGGTCAGTTCAAACACATAGAAAAAGCTAGCTAAGCATGCCCACAGCTGGGCTGGAGTCTGAAACGTTCCTGGAAGACAGGAGCAGCTGCCTGCTAAATGCTGAGAGAACGTTTGGTCACTAAATCACACTCTTTTTAGACTAGTGGATTTTTTGTTTGTTGCTTATTTTGTTTGTTTGTTTTTGTTTTTGTTTTTTTTTTTTGACACAACCACTTGCCAAACAGTGTCAGGACAGACACTGATGGTTCTTTGGAGACCTTTTCAGAAAAGCGAATATTCCATGGGCATTTAAAATACACTTTGGGAGCCGGGCGGTGGTGGCGCACGCCTTTAATCCCAGCACTCGGGAGGCAGAGGCAGGCGGATCTCTGTGAGTTCGAGGCCAGCCTGGTCTACAAGAGCTAGTTCCAGGACAGGCTCTAAAAAAGCTGCAGAGAAACCCTGTCTCAAAAAACCAAAAAAAAAAAAAAAAAAAAAAACAGAAAGAAAAATACACTTTGGGGCCAGGGAAATGCGCGGTAAGTACAGTCTCTTGTTGCTGAGCCCAACAATCCAAGTTCAATCCACAGGACACACGAGGTGAGAAGAGAGAACTATAAGTTGTGCTCTGACTGCCACATGTCACATACTACATGCTCACGAACAAACACACTCACACAAGTTAACATTTAAAGACTGAATGAAGGTGGTTCTATGGTCTGGGAGTATAGCTCAGTGGCAGAGCACTGTCTGGCATTCGTGAGACCCTGCATTCCATCCCTGGGACCATAAAATGGCTCTTCTTGGTTTGCTTGTGATCGCATCAGGGCCTTGCACGTGCTAGGCAGACATCCTACCACGACTCTGCTTCCCCAGGCTTCACTGCCCTGTTTATTTTGTGCCTAAGTCAGCACTGAACTCACTCTGTAGCACATGCTGGCCTTGAACTTGTGACTCTGCTTCATTTTCCCAAGTTACAGGCCTGACTCTTAAAAATGTGCTTTATTTTACTTGTATTCATTTAATCACATTTTAAAACATAATATGCTCATTTTAAAAAAGATTTATTTTTATTTTATATGTATTAGTGTTTTTTGCCCACATGTGTACATGGGCACAACATGTATGCCTGGTGTTCACTGAGACCAGACAAGAGTATCAGATCCTCTGGAACTGGAGTTACAGATGTTGGTGAGTTGCTGTGTGGGTGCTGGGAACAAAACCCAGGTTCTCTGGTGTAGGAGGGTCTTCTTTCTATGTGTTGCTTTCATTGGTCAAATAAAAAAACTGCCTTGGCTTTTTGATAGGGCAGAATTTAGATAGGTGGAGTAGACTGAACAGAATGCTGGGAAAAAGAAAGCAGAGTCAGGCAGACGCCATGGCTCTCCTCTCTGAGACAGACACTGGTTAGACTCATGCCGGTAAGCCACAGTCAAGTGGCTATACACATTAATGGAGATGGGTTAAACTAATATGTGAGAGTTAGCCAATAAGAGGTTAGAACTAATGGGCCAGGCAATGTTTAAATGAATACAGTTTCTGTGTAATTATTTTGGATAAAGCTAGTCGGCAGCTGGGAGCTGGGCGGTGGGAAGTGGTCCGCAGCTCCTTTTACAACAATTCTCTGCAAGAGCAACCAATGTTCTTAACCACTGAGTCATCTCTCTAGCCTCTGTTTTTTTACATTGACTGATTTATTGTGTGTGCAAGTGTGTGTGTGTGTGTTCCTGTGTGCAGGTCACTGAGCATGTATGAAGGTCAGTGGACAACTTCTAGAGTTGGTTCTCTCCTTTGACCAGATAGTCCAGGGTATCAAACACAGATGGGCAGCCTTAGAAGCAGGTACAAGGGAACTCATGAACTATCTTACGGGCCTGCAGAGAGCCTCTGTAAAATAAACAATCAGTAGCTGCCCATCTGTGTGTGACCTATCATAGACAATGGAGACATTCCTTTGAAGGACCCAGTGGTGCACCCACTGCTCGGATGTGCCCAGCATCTATTTTCAAGCCACAAACACTTGTCACAGTGAGTGAATCGGGTGCACCTGTCCATGCAAGGCCACCTCAGAACCAGCTGTTTTAAGAGACTAAAAGGTGGAGGGAGGGAAGGGCAACAAAAGTGGACGAAGCTTAATAGAAAGAAAAGTCCTGGGTGGCAGAGACGGCTCCTTAAGTAAAGCGCTTACCACATGACACACAGGGTCCTCAGCTCAAACCCCAGCGCCAAGTGACAAGACCAAGCGAGGAGACAAACAGTTGTTACCCCAGCGCTGCGGAGGTGGAGGCGAGAGGAACCCTTGAGCTGGCTGGCCAGCCTAGCCAAATTGTGACCTCCAGGTTCAGTGAGAGACCCAGGCTCCAACAAATAAAGTAGAGAAACCAAAGAGAGAGCTTAGGGGTTAAGAACACAGACTGCTCCTGCAGAGGACCTGGGTTCTCAGCACCCTTGTTGGGTGACTCACAAACTCCAGGAGAACCTGACACCTCTGGCTCCCATGGATTGTCTCCATAGTCATTCACACACACGGATGCACACAAACACATACAAAATGCATGTACACACACGAAGAAAAGTCTTGTGTGGGTATTGACAGATGGAAAGGACGTTGATAGGCAATTGAATGTGGCAGAGAACAGGAGTAGTGAGGTCTGCCAGGACTACCTTATCCCTGACTGGAATGCAGCTCTCCGGAGGGACACAGCCTTGAATGCACCCCTGTTACAGTGTCCTCTAGCTGTTGGACTTGAGTAAGAAGGGCTTCAAAAATTTGAGGGAAAGTCACTTGTGTGCCCAAGGGTACACAAGATGGAGAAGTAGAACGTGGGGGTTCCCCTTTGCAAAGTTTGCATTCAGAAAATGGGCAAAGCAAGAAGATCCGGAGTGAGCCCAAACCATGGCAACGTAGACTGGCCCAGCTCTGGAGATCCTTGGCTAGGTAGCAACAGAACACTGCAGAACTCCCTGGGGAAGAATACTCCCCAGAAAGGTGGCAGTGGCTTCTGTAAGGGGTCGGGCAGAGCAGACATGGCAGCAACAGTGATAACAGACCACGTGGCGTCACAGAAAACGGTGAACGATGAAACACCAGCACCTGTTCACATCTTGCCTGGTACGGCTTGCAGGCCAGTGGCCTTGGGCTTGGGGGTGATGGGGCAGAGCCTCACCTTTAGAATCGGAGCCAGGAAGACGGAGATGCCTGTCAGGATGAAGACCATGATGCCAGTCACTCTCTGCTCCCTGGCGGAGATGAGCACACAGTCAGGGGGACCTGGAAGACACTCAGCGGCCATTCCCAGCCCCTTCAGCTCTTCTGCTGGACTTAAGCTTATTATGTCCAACACTGCGGACTTGAGGGGTTCCTTAATGGGCTCTGCCTTGCAGTCCAAGGCCTCGACTTTGTTAGGAAAGGCGGGCAGCACCCGACCTAGGCCAGGATATTTTGAGGAGGACCTAACAGCTGGGTGTTTGAGCTATGTGGCCTTAGGCTGACTCTTGGCTCTGCTATTTATGTGTGGGCATTAGGCAAGGCCAGGAACACTCAGAGCTGACCGCAGTGGAGATAATGGTAGAGGTGCTGCTTTTGGGAGGTTGTAAAGGGCTTAGCACCCTGTTTTGGTGTTAATTTCCAACCCCTGGGAATCGTAGCTGCTGAGGATACGGGGAAGGAGCCTGGCTGCTCGTAGAGGAGGCAGCAGGGCAGGGGCAAGGAGGCCCTGGCACAACCAGCCTGGAGCTGGAGGCTCTGGGCAGCTTGCCTAGGCCGGGGGAGCAGACTGGGAAAGGTCTGCCATGGCGAATCTTGAGCACTTCAGCCAAGCAAAGGGGTCTCCCTCAAGGCATACCAGGTAGTTCATGTGTCTTAAGGACACAGGAAGTTCCCTGGGGCAGCCATTTTGGAGAACACCAGGGTCTGACATGGGCTCCAGAGTGGCAGCGGACAGACTTTGCTGCATGAACCAGTTTGAGCCTGACGTGGGGCAGGAATGGAGAGCAAGGAGAAGAACAGAAGCGACAAGCCAGGGATACAGGCTGGAATCCTGGCTGGATCCAGGTAGGCTCTCAAGAGGTATGGCGGCTAAGCAGGATGTGAACCCATGGGGAGACCTCTAGAGGGTCTTGGGGAATGGCAAAGGGAGGCAGGGCAAGAAGAGGCCCCAGGTGGCCCCTGGGCGAGGCTCTAGGGCAGCAGTTCTCAACCTGTGGGCTGCAACCAGACATTCATAACAGCAGCAAAGTTATGGAGTAGCAATAAAAGAATTTTATGGTTGGAGGGGGTCACCACAACATGAGGAATTAAAGGGTCACAGCATTTGGAAGGTTTGAAAGCCATTGTTCTAGAGTGTTAGGGTGTGCGTGCATATGTGTGTGTGTGTTACTGAGGACTACAAAAAAATATCACTTAGAATTAAATTTTCTTCTCTTTCCTTCAGAATATTCCTCGAGAGCTGTGGTTTCGGTGGCCATTAGGGAAGGTCTTTCTTGCCCAAATACCTAGAGGAAAACCACATTCTCTTCTCCTGAGCTGTCTACTTCTGGTCAGGTGACTCGTGTCTTGTTCTGTCCTACCTGACTCCCAGGAACTGAGGCTGTTCCCCCGGGGCACTGGTCTCTGTCTCCATCTTGAGGCTGTCGATGTGGGCGATAGAGATGACCGTGGCAGCCACATACCAGGGGAGCCCCGTGAAGGAGCACAGGGCCATGAGGATGCCTACCCAGAACAGATCCAGATGGTAGCCCGCGGCCTTCTGCAGGACAGTGGGACAGGAGAAGAGTCTGGGAACCTGATCCTTCCCATAGCAACCATTTCCTGTTCAAGGGCTCCCCCTGCCTTCCACACTGTATTCTGAGGGGGGCTGCCCCATGGAGACATTCACCCTGGGGGCTTAAGAAGTGTTTGGGTTTCACTATCCCCAAGGCTGGCTTTAGCTGCCACCTTGTCTAAAAAATTAAGCCAGGTAAACAAGTTTAGAGAAGAGAGATGCCAGGCTTGGCAAAGCCCCAAATTTGTCCTCTGGGAAGAAGAACTCGTGCCCATTGGCCACAGCCTCTCTGTAGTTCTTAGATAAAGGGCTCCAGCCTAGAGTGGTCCAGACTAGGTGGGGCAGTAGTGGTGACTGAGCCTTCTCAGACCCAAAGGCAAGGAGGGGAGCTTCAGGAATCATGGGGCCGAGGAAATTCCTCTGCCTCCCGATTTTAGGTCTATATGCACATCAGCACATGTGAGGTGCCCAAGTTTCACCGCCAGGAGGCACAAGCCAGAGAGACATTTTGAGGTGTAGAGAGAGCTTGTGACCAAGACCCAGCCTGGGCTTGCACCTGGTTCTCAGACCAAGCCACCTTGATCCTGTTTAAGGACACATGTCTCTCACCTAAAGACACCAAAGATGGATTTAATCCATCTGCTCCAAGTTTGAAAGGAAGAATGCTCTCCTCCATCCCCCCAGCTGTGCTCCTGGCTCAGCCTTACCTTCAGCTTGTTCTCCTTCCGGTTGACAATGACAGCGGTGATCTGCTGGTCCATGAAGATCAGGATGGTCACCAGCAGGGCGGGCAGGATGCTCGCAGGGTACACCCACCAAGGGTTCTTCCCAAAGGGGGCAACAAACCAGCCTCGGTCAGGCCGTGTGGGCTGAGTAGAGGAAGTGGAGAGGGCTGATCCTCTCTCCCTTGTCCCAGACACTTGCCTGTGTCCCCACCCTTCCCATTCTTCTTCCCCACCTGGAGGTACTTTTCAACTACGATATTTATTTCCCCTGTAAAGATGTTAGGAACCCGCCACTTTAGAGAGCGTCACAGAGGCAGGCAGGCGTGGGAAGGAGCTCAGACACACTGAATACTGAACTAAGCAGAACAGAACGGCTGCAACACCCTGGGAAAACAGGCGAGGATCAGAGGGCCGCCAGGAGGGCATATGTAGTCACTGGTCACACAAAGACAAATGGCAAGAATAAGGCCTGGCAGACCAAAGCAACAAAGTATCTGATGGGCCTAGTGTTGTGGAGTATTGTTTTAACTAGGCGAATACATACTACATTTGTTTATGCTGCGGAATACTGTTTTAACTATGTGAAAGTCTGTTACACTTGTTTCTGCTGCCCTTGTTAACGAGGTAAAGGTGTGTTACATTTGTTTATGCTGCGTTTGTTTAATTAATTAAAAAAAATGCCTTGCATTCGTTTCCCCTAGCCAATTTAAAGCACCTGATTGGTCTAATAAAAAGCTGAAGGGCCAACGGCTAGGCAGGAGAGGGATAGGTGGGGCTGGAGGCCAGAAAGGATGAGTAGGAGGAGAGAGAAGAAGAGGAGGAGGAGAATGAGGGAGAAAGAGGAGAGAGACATCCTCAGGGCCAGAGATCAGGCAGCTGACAGACAGACAGACACGAGAAGCAGTGAAAGTAGGCCATACAGAAAGACAGAAAGGGCCGGGCGGTGGTGGCGCACGCCTTTAATCCCAGCACTCGGGAGGCAGAGGCAGGCGGATCTCTGTGAGTTCGAGACCAGCCTGGTCTACAAGAGCTAGTTCCAGGATAGGCTTCAAAGCTACAGAGAAACCCTGTCTCGAAAAACCAAAAAAAAAAAAAAAAAAAAAAAAAAGAAAGACAGAAAGGTAAAAAGCCCCAAGGCAAAACATAAATGAAGAGAAACAGGATAATTTAAGTTGTGAATACTAGCAAGAAATAAGAGCTAAGATAGGTTGAGCATTCATGACTAATAAGATTCTGTGTCCTGATTTGGAAGCTGGTTGGTGGTCCAAGAGAAAAAGCCTGCAACAGCCTAGTGCTGCCTCTGCCTCTGCAAAGCCATCTGCCTAAGGAGCCCTGAGGGCTGTCTTAAAAAGTCAAACATCAGAACCAGGCAGTGGTGGCACATGCCTTTAATCCCAGCACTTGAGAGGCAGAGGCAGGCAGATCTCTGTGAGTTCGAGTCCAGCCTGGTTTATTTGGACAGGCTCCAAAGCCAGAGAGAATCCCTGGCTCGAAAAACAAAAAAAAAAAAAAAGTCAAACATCAGTTCAGACTTGTACGTCAAGAATATGTACAGAGGTGGACATTTAAGAGAAAGAGGTGTGTGTGCTTGTGCATGTGTGTTTTTTTGTGTGCATATGTGGGTGTGGGTGTGTGTGTGTGCGCGCGCGCACGTGTGGTGTGTATGTGAGCATGCACACCCAGAGCAGTGTTATCAGATGTCTTCCTCTGTTGCTCAGCCCTCAGCGCCCTGATTCATGGCCTCTCACTGACACCATTGGGCTCACCATTTCGGCTAGGCTGGCCGGCCAGTGAGCACCCAGACTCAGCCCGTCTCTGCCCTCTGATGCTGGGTGGCCAGCAAACACAGCCATGCCTGGTTTTTGTTGTGGGTGCTGGAGGTTCAAACTCAGATGCTCCTGTCTTCAGAGCAAGGGGTCTTAATTGTGGAGCTGTCCCCCAACTTTCAGTGTTTTACATTAAGGCTAACATGACTTCAAAGGCAGGTTCTAGACATGGGTTCCCTGCTTTGGCTGGATAGCTGGTGCGTTTGGGAGAGTTTGTGTTTAGCTGTAAACAAACCAACAATTCTGAATGGGTAATTTTTTTCTCCTTTTTAATTATAATTTGAGGCCAGGCATAGTGGTGCACACCTTTAATCCCAGGCCTAGGGAGACAGAGGCAGGTAGGACTCTGAATTGGAGGCCAGCCTAGTCCACAGAGTGAGTTCCAGGACAGTCAGTGCGGCACAGAAAAATCCTGTCTCAAAAAAAAAAAACCTCACACATATATGCAAAATTACATTTTGGATGTGAGTCATGAAAGAAGATGCAAATGAACTGCCTTTCTACTTTTAACCCTACCGTGGATTTTTTTTTGGGGGGGGGGTTGGTTGTAGTTAGATGCATAAAAATATATTTGATGGTAAAATGTAAAATCAAACAAGGAACTCCACAGCTTCAGAGTGACTAATTTGGCTATATAGAAGTCTGTTGGGATGGGTGGACTTTGGGGCTGGCTAATCTTACTGTGTAATTTTTTTCCAAGTTCTTTAAAGTTTTCATAAAAATTTTAAATTGTATCTTATGTGTTTGTGTGTGTACATGTGCCTCAGTGCACGTGTCAGAGAACAACCTGTGGGAGTCGATTCTCTCCTCTACCGCGTGCACCCCAGGGATTGAACTCAGGTTGTCAGCCATGGCAGCGAGTGCCTTTACCCACTGAGGCGTCTCACCAGCCCCTAAGGAGCAACTTCTGAATCTCGGACCTCAGCTTTAAGCATGCCCAGCATCGTGTGGAGAGCTCATTAAAGGGTCCGCCTCAGTGTTTCAGATTATACAAGTCCAGGATAGGACTAAGAATCTGTATTAGAGCTGGGCGGTGGTGGCGCGTGCCTTTAGTCTCAGCTCAGGAGGCACAGGCAGGCTGATCTCTGTGAATTCAAGGCCAGCCTGGTCTACAAAGTGAGTTCTAGGACGGCCAGGACTACCAGGACTATTACACAGAGAAACCCTGTCTCCACAAACAAAAACAAACAAAGAAGGAAGAATTTTTAATTTTTTCTTTTTCTTTTTCTTTCTTTCTTTTTTTTTTTTAAATGAGACAAGGTGTCACTATATAACCTTTTCCGTCCTGAAACTCACTATGTAAACCACGCTGGCCTCAAATTCCCAGAGATCCACCTGCTTCTGACTCCCTTGGCCAAGAGATGGGACTAAAGGTGTGTGCCACTACGTCTGGCAGAGAATCTGCATTTTTAAGTTCCTTCCTACCTACCCCCAGGAACTAGGGCTGCTCCCCCCGGGGAAACTGGTCTCTGTCTCCATCTTGAGGCTGTCGATGTGGGCGATGGAGATGACCGTGGCAGTCATATAGCAGGGGAGCCCCATGAAGGAGCACAAGGCCATGAGGATGCCCACCTGTATGTAACACTACGGCACTAGTACAGGGTCCGCACTTTGGGGTCGACCATCCTAAGGGATCACTTTGGACAGATCTCAGGTGGCCCAGTTGGTGACGGCCACAGTCGGGGGATCTGAAAGCCTCCCACAGAGCGTGAGGCTTCGTCTGGGTTGAAGAGCAGATTCCAGCCTTCCCCACTCTGAAGGTTCACAGGCCCATGCTACCGTGCATGTCTGCAGCCACCTCTGGGGGGAATGCACAAAGGGCGAGGGCACACACAGGGTCTCTGGGCTGAGAGGGGAAAGTCTGATGAGCACAACAGAGAAGCCTGCTAGCAGGAGGCCGGCACAGTGACTGCCAGGGCAGGGAGCAAACCTTGATGACGTTAGGCACGTGCAGCTTGGGGGTTTGCAGGCCAAAACAGGCGTCGATTCCACAAAACAGCAAGATGGAGAAAACAATGGAAAAGTCAGCCACCAGGGTCCGGACCTGCAGAGAGGAAAGGAGGGAGTGAGTGTGGCTCCTGGCTTGCTGGAAGACTCAGTTCCTGGCGGCAACGATGGGCATGGTTAACGGTTGTGTTCAGAAGTCGGCAGGCCTGGGCGTATAGGATCAGCAACCTTGGGGATCTCCACCATCTATCTCTCTAGGCCTCAGTTTCCTCTCCTGCACAGTGGAGGTAATATGGCACCACCTTGGAGGCACAAGTGAAAGGTAGCAGTAGAGAGAACTTGGGAGACTTTGGCCAGAGTGGCAACCCTGAGGTCACACTCTGATTAAAAAAAAAAAAAAAAAGCTGACCTTGGCCTCCCAGCATATGGGTGAGTTGAACTCAGAAGGAAATCCTAGCTCCTCCAACCATGCTGACAGATCGTTGTACCCCACCTGGGCTGACACTTGACTACTCTCAGATCTATCTGCTAAGAGTCTCCAGTCTCTCGCTGCTTTCAGAAGGCCGTTCCTCATCATGGACCTGCTCTTCGTCCTTTTGGAACCAGTGTCCCCAGGGTCTACTTGTTGTCTTTTTATGTCTCTTCAGAGAAGTTGCCGTCAGGACGGAGCGATAATAGGGGTGCATCCATATCTGTGTTCTAAAGGCACATGTGTTCTCTGTGTGGAAAGGAACCCGCGGGGACACGTCACAGCTCAGCAGACTCACACTGTTAAACCACCTCTCACCTGCCCGAGTGCCCCTGAAGGAGGACAAGGTTGGCCTCAGTTGAAACTGACATTTCAGGTATCTATGGGAGAGAGCCAGGGATGCTAAAGAGACACACAGACATCCCAGGTCGCAGAACTGTGGCTGAGCACCCGAGCAGACAGACGACTCATGGCCCCCTCTGCGCCTCTCTGTACCACCACTGGCTGGAGCTGAACTCTGACATTCTGTTTATGGAAACCGCTTGAGGATAGAGGTAGACTCAGCACACTGACTTAATCCTCCCCACCCCAACCCTTTCTGTTTGTTATTCAAACAGCAGGTAACTGGTTAAAATTCGCATAACGGTGGTGGGGGGGGGACACATATCTCCACCCCACTCACCTGTCCTCACCTTGGTCCTACCTTCCACATATACCCACACTTGGTTTTATAGTTCTGGAAGTCTCTTCCAGCCATCAACACACAGCTTCATACTTTAAAACGATTGTTCATTTATTTTTATTACTGTCTGAATGGGAGAACAATGGGGGGGGGCGGGGCGCACAGGCCACAGTGTTCATGTGGAGGCCAGAGAACAAGATTGAAGATTCAGTTCTCCCAGCTTTATATGGGTTCTGAGATCGGACCCAGTGTGCTGAGCCATCTAACGGACCTTCATGGTTTGAATTACTAATTAAAAGACCCTACTCCCCATATTGGGCCATCTTGCCCGACCTTAATACATGGGGAGGTGTCTAGTCTTTTTTTTTAAACTCATTCACTGGGAAGAATTGCAATCCCCAATCCCCATCACGAATGGGTTTCAATGGGTGACCCGCGCCTGCCGGCGGAGGGTAGAGCACGTAGCCCCGGGCATCTAAGAGCATCACAGACCCGTTACTGCTCAATCTCGGGTGGCTGAATGCCACTCGTCCCTCTAAGAAGTGAGGTGTTTGGTCTTACTGCAACTTGATAGGCCATGTTTTGTTGATATCCTGAACAGAAAGGGAGGAGGAGTGGATTGGGGACTGGGAACAGAGGGAGGATGCAGGGAGGGACTAGGAGGAGAGGAAGAAGGGTAAACTCTGGCCGGGATGTAAAATGAATATTTTTTTTTAAAAAGCACCACCTATAGGAGAAGGTTTAAATTGTCCTTCCTGCTCATTCCAAAGCCTGGGAGTTAGTTTAAAATTCCTTCTATGAACTGCCTCTGCTGTTTGTATCACATCACTGCCTCCAGTTTGTGCCAGGGCCTTTAATCCACCGTCACAGCAGGTGGCATTGCTGCCCTGCCCTGCCCGCCACCTCTCTCCTGCTCTGTCCCCTTCTGCTTGTGACCCCTGCACTCTGATCTCTGTAGTCGAGTGGATCATTTCTGTGAAAAGAATTTCTAATTTTAAATTGTGTGTATGTGCGCGTGCATAAGTGCAGTGCTCATAGAGGCTAGGCAGTTGTGAACGCCTGATTTGTGTACTGGGAATTGGACTCAGGGCTTCTGTAAGAGTAATAAATGATCTTAATTGCTCAGTCATCTCTGATACATGTAATTTTTAATTTTTACTTATTACATTTTAAAAAAATACCAATCCAATTTCCCACTCCCTCCCCTCCTCCCATTTCCTCTACACATCCTCTCACCCCACCCCCCTCTAATCTTAAGAGATGGTAAGGCACTTTGCTTTGTGAAAGGTCCAAAGCCCTCCCTACTACATCTAGGCTGAATATGTATTTTTAAGACAGGGTCTCTCTAAATAACGCTAGCTGTCCTGGAACTCACACACAGAGGTCCGCCTGCCTCCTGAGTGCTGGGATGAAAGGTGTGTGCCGCCATGCCTTGCTCCATTTTGATTCTAACAGTTGTAAGATTGTTTATGTTTAAACACAGCACAATCGAGATGCACAGCCGTAGCTGCTGCTTTCCTTATAATCGCAGCATCCAGATCAAAGAATTGTTAACCTAAATAATATGAACTTGGCCATTTTGTCAAATACAGGTAATTTCACATGGTCTAGCCTAATACAAAGATGGACATATACCAAACAATGTACTTTCTTTGGCCTTAAGAAATAAAAATTTTTAGGTGGGGGTGGTGTACACCTTTAATCCCAGCACTTGAGAGGCAGAGGCAGTGGAATCTCCAAGTTAGTGACCAGCCTGGTCTACAGAGTGAGTTCCAGGACACCCAGGGCTAAATAAAGAAACCCTGTCTTTAAAAACCAAAAATAAAAAATAAAATAGAAATAAATTTTTTTTCTGGGTGTGGTAGCCAGCCTGGTCTACATGGTAAGTTCTAGGACAGTCAGGACTATAGAGAGAGACCAGTCTCAGGAGAGAGAGAGAGAGAGAGAGAGAGAGAGAGAGAGAGAGAGAATCCTACATTTTGTTAGTATCTTTCGCCGTCAGTGGCATTTTGCTCTCTATAGAAACTACTGACAATTTTATCTCATTCAACAAAATATAGTTTTGTTTGGTGCAGTTAAAAATTCCACATAAATGGTAACATATTATTGGTAATTTTCTGACACTTTCTCTCTTTTTTAAGACTTACTTATTTTTATTATGTATACCTGCACACCAAATAGATCTCACTAGATGGCTGTGAGCCACCATGTGGTTGCTGGGAATTGAACCCAGAACCTCTGGAAGAGCAGCCAGTGCTCTTAACCTCTGAGCCATTTCTCCAGCCCCCTGACACTTCCTTTATTTGCTCAACATTATTCTTGTGACATTTTTCCTGGTAGAAAGAGCTATGTATATTAATTGTAACAATGGTTTCATGATTGTTTCTTGTTTATTTATTTTAAAATTATTTTTATGTGTATAGGTGTTTTGTCTGTGTGAATATGAGTGTACCGTATGCATGCCTGGTGCCCAAGGAGGCCAGAAGGGAGTGTCGAATTCCCTGCAACTGAAGTTACCAACAACTGTCAGCCACCATGTGGGTGCTGAGAACCAAGCCCAGGTCCTCTAAAGAATATGAGTGCCGGGCTGGAGAGATGGCTCAGTGGTTAAGAGCATTGCCTGCTCTTCCAAAGGTCCTGAGTTCAATTCCCAGCAACCACATGGTGGCTCACAACCATCTGCAATGAGATCTGGTGCCCTCTTCTGGCCTGCAAGTATACATGTAAGCAGAACGCTGTATATGTAATAAATAAATAAATATTTTAAAAAAAAAAAGAATATGAGTGACCATAACTATTGAGTCCTTTCTCCATTTATTTATCTATTGTACTATAAATTGATTCAAATTAGTCAGTGTGGCCCTCCTGCTTTGGAAAGCTGATGCAGGAGAATTGTCATGAGTCTGAGACCAGTGGGACTATAGGCTAAGTGAGACCCTGTTTCAAATTAAAACAACAACAACAACAACAACAACAACACTGATTACTTTCATTTTTCCTCCTAGAATCAATGTTCTTGTGACAACTGTCCACGTGTGAGACTTCCCTGGAGTGACACCGGGTGTGGAAGTGATGGCCTGAGGACCATGTCCCGGGCTCTGTCCCCGGGCGGGGGGGGGGGGGGGGGGGCATTCTCCGTTCTACATGACTGGCACTCCTGAACAGCATTTTTTATCTGCAGACCCCGGTATTCAACTCTACATTCACCGACCTTATGAGTACCAACCAGATCAGTCTTGTTTTTCTCCAGGAGGCAACAAAACACCTTTTTTTCTTTTTTTTAAAAAAAAGTTTGTGTGTGTGCGCACGTGCGTGTACAAACCACAACTCGTGTGTGTGGAGGTCACAGGACAGTTTATGGGAGATGGTTCTCTCCTTCTACCATGTGGGATGAAACTTAGGTCACCAGTCTTGGTTGCAAGCACCTTTACCTGCTAAGCCTAATTTTGGTGAAATTTAGAATGGCACTAAAGTTCAGCTAGAAATGCAAGGGCAATGATGATGTTACTGGAAAAAGACAGAGAAGGACTCGGTCTATAAGACGATACTTATCACAAAGTGTAGAGTTGAGGACTGTGGTACTGGCATATAAACAAGCTAGAGAAATGGAAGGAAAACAAACCAGAAGGGACACTGTTAATGCAGGAACACATGAGACACGGCACAGGATGCTTTGCAAAACAGTACAGAAAACAATGGTCTTTAAAAGCAAAACAAAAACTGAGACAATGAGCCATTTATACGAAACACAAAGCATCACTATCTCCCATTATACATCAGAATCGCTTACGATGGATTGCAGAGCAAATACGAAAGGCAAACCAGGCTTTAAGAGATGCCACGGGGCTTCTGCTGGTACTTTCTGAAAGGGAGCTCCGGCTGTTTGATTACAGTAAAATTGAGGATTCTTCTCATCAACAGCTACCATTAGACTAGTCAAAGGGTGGGAGAGGTTGGGAGAAGAAGACTTGGCAGTTAAGAGCACTGTCTGTGTGCATGCCTGCAGGCCAGAAGAGGGCACCAGATCTCATTATAGGTGGTTGTGAGCCACCATGTGGTTGCTGGGACTTGAACTCAGGACCTCTGGAAGAGCAGTCAGTGCTCTTAACCACTGAGCCATCTCTCCAGCCCCTGTTGTTTAATTTTCAATACTGGAGATTAAATCTAGGGCCTCATCTGGGCATTGGTGGTCATGCCTTTAGTCCTAGCACTTGGGAGGCAAAGGTAGGTGGATTTCTGTGAGTTCAAGACCAGCCTGATCTACAAAGTTCCAGGACAGCCAGGGCTCATCTCGAAAAATACCAAAAGGAAGAAAGAAATCAATCAATCAATCTAGGGCCTCCTGTATGATAGATAAGCACTCTGACCCATATCCCTAGCCCTCTTTTGAAAACTTTAATCTTAATTTTAAACATTTATTTTTGTTATTTCTTATTTATGTGTGTGTCTGTGTAACTGAATGGTATTATGTGTTGGGGCCTCTGGTGGCAAATGGAGGGCATCCTGTCCCCCTGGAGCTGAAGTTACAGACAGTTGTGAATCATACAATGTGTGTGCTGGGATCTAAATTCAGGCCCCGCTATGGAGGTCAGAGAAGGATGTGTGGGAGCAGATTCTCTTCTTTCACCGTGTGGGTCTTGGGGATATACAGGCTGTCAGTGGTAGTGAACCCCTGTACCTATAGAGCCGTCTCACTGAGCTGAGCCTCCCTTTAGGACACCCCGACAGAAGTTCTGCCTACCTGCAGGGGATACTTACCTTGGTAGGAAAGTAGCGGCTGAATTTGAATTTCTTCAGGGTCAAGGTCATGGAGTAAGTCCCGAAGAAAAGGATGAAGGACATGAGGGCCAGGTCTGGGGTGAACCGGCAGGAGTTCCCGAGCAGGCGCCCACCGTAGCTCAGACACTCTTTCTTGCTCAGCAGGGACCAGTCCAGCGCTGTGAGGTTAAGGGGGGTGTACTTGGAGACCAAGCACAGGAGAAAAGGGGTCAGGACCCTCCTTTAGGCAGTGTGTCCTTCTCCCTGTGGCCCTGGGTAAGCTTAAAACCTACCAAACCTTTGAGGGTTCCTAGCCCTCCTCTCCTGGCCATGATGTTGCCCTTAGTAGCAGAATGGTGTCCCTGGGGCAGGCTGTTTAAAGGATGACAAGCGGGCAGTTCCACAGGAAGGTTAGGGACTGTTTCTTCAGTGTGTTCTGAGCTATGTGGTTTTGACAGCAGTATGAAGATGCTTTCTCCTTCCTCCCACAGGTCTGTCTCCCGTTCCAGGCCAAGACCCATGGTTCTACTGATGCTTCCTGGATGCTACTGCCTTCCTGGAGACAGTGTCTCTTCCTTTCTCTATGCATATCCTCATTATTTCCTTCTTGGGTCATTTCAACCACTTCCTTCCTTGGTGTCCTAGGTGCTAAAATTCAGAGACTGCGAAATAGTGAATATATATATTCATATATGTCTATACATATATATATATATAAAATTTACTATTTCACAGTCTCTGAATTTTAGCATATATATGTATGTATATGTGTATGTATATACATGTATATGTATTCTTTGTAACTGTGGGCTTCACATACGTGGATTTAAGCAGTTGCAAATAAAAATATTAATTGCATCTGTCTTAAGCGTGCATTCATTCTCCCTCCGTTCTTCACTCACTACCTCAAGCCCCTGCAGCCTTGACTTCCTTGCAGTGATGGACTATAGCCTGGAGCTGGGAGCTGAATAAACCCCTTTCTCCCTTAAAGCTGCTTTCTTTTGCCAGGTGTTTTATCACGCTGAGCGGAAGGGAAACAGGTTGGGAGTCAGTCGAAGCCATTGTAAAAGGCCTCACACGCCTTTCCGCACACTCTTAGAAACCTGAGCCCGCTCTGCTGAGTCGCTAAGGAGTGAAAAGGCAATGCGAAGACACAGACCCAGCCATCCCAGCTGGCCCGTCTGAGGCCAGCTCCCAGCACCTAACACATAAAAGGCACTGGAGAGTAAGCACTGCCTGGGTCTGCCCTCCTCAAGGTCTTAGATTTGAAGTTTTTGGCTATGTAGTCAACTGAGATAGATAAGACTGAGCCATTGGCTCCCTGTGCAGGGGAATGTAAACATCCTTAGGGACACTCAGGCATCCAAAGCTGCCCCAAGTGATAGAGGAAGGTCATCTGTCTATGTGTTACTTTCATTGGTTAATAAAGAAATTGCCTTGGCCCTTTAATAGGACAGAAAATTAGGTAGGTGGAGTAGACAGAACAGAACTGTGGGAGAAAGAAAGTAGAGTCAGGCAGACACTTCAGGCAGTCGCCATGCTTCTCCTCTCTGAGTCGGACACAGGTTAAGATCTCTCCTGGTAAGCGACTCGTGGTGCTACACAGATTACTAAATATGGGTTAGTCAAGATGTGAGAATTAGCCAATAAGAGGCTGAAACTAATGAGTCAGGCAGTGTTTAAAAGAATACAGTTTCCGTGTAATTATTTTGGGTGTAAAGCTAGCTAGGTGGCGGGACGCAGCCCCGCCGTTCCATCTACACCCAAGACCTACATGCTACCCTTTACCTGGATTTTAATTTTGCATCCTTCCATCTACTTAGGCTGGGAGAGGCCTGAAAGCCACCACTTACCATTGTTTGGGAAGGCAGACCCACAGGGGACCCTGGAGACTAACAGGTGCCAAGGACAGGTCAAGTTCATGGGGGGGGGTAATAAACTTCTGGGTCTGAGAATGCACTGTTGGATAGGAACTAGGGTTTCCTGGGAGAGCTAACTACAACCTGTGTGTGTATATAGCTCTGGTTACATTTACCGCCTCTGGGCATGCACACATTGTATTTTTTTTTTTTTTGGCTTTTCGAGACAGGGTTTCTCTGCAGCTTTAGAGCCTGTCCTGGAGCTAGCTCTTGTAGACCAGGCTGGTCTCGAACTCACAGAGATCCGCCTGCCTCTGCCTCCCGAGTGCTGGGATTAAAGGCGTGCGCCACCACTGCCCGGCCACACATTGTATTTCTGCATAGAGATGTTGCACACGGAGGATGCCTTAGATCAGGGTGCTTACAGTTATGAACTTAAAAGCATGATTCATGGAGCCCAGGTACTCCTGGGATTGACACACCAACTCCTTCCTGACTCCCCACCATAAACAAAAGCATGTGACAGTCTGCCCTGATAAGAAAGGGCTTACCAGAGACGTGTTGGTGTTTGGTGCCAGCAGGGCTGAGGCATTGACCGTGGTTGTGTTCACTGGAGAAGACACAGAGAATGGGTCAGGGTCAGCGGGTCTTAGACGTAGCCTGCAGTCTCTGCCCAGCTCCCTCTGATCTCAGACTTCACGTCCCCTCTGCTCCCATAAGGGAGGGAGTTGGACAGGCAGCTGCGCCAGTGCAGAACAGCTCGTCCTGAGGACCAACAGCCACTTCTAACACCCAGCTGAGCAATCTGGTGCTGAGACAGGCTGATGAAGAGTGCGTCTTGTGAATCCCTGCAGGCGCTAGACACAACTGTGTGCTGCCGGACTTTAAAAAAATACATTTCAAAGAGCTAGCTCTGTGTCATGCACTACGCCAAACCCTGGGAATGCACTCGTTTCTTCCCCAAATCTCCGTGACGTATCCCCATTTTATAGATGAGGCAACTGAGGCTGTGACATCAGCTTATCTATTACCTAAGGTTTCGGAGCTCATGCTTGGCACTATGACCCCATCCGGGGTCACTGGAAGAGAAACTAAAAGGGTTCCTTTCCACGCAGTTTCCATTTATGGAAACTTCTCTGCCACCCACTGCCACGCGCTCTAAAGGCCAGCTGGACTTGCCAGGGTGTGCCTGACGTCGCCTTCTCTAATCTGCCCCTTCAGTGCAAGGCAAGGAAAGAAAACCTGGATCTAGGTCCAGAAGGAGAACAAGAAGCCCCAAAGGGCTGCTGGCTGCCAGCTCTTCACTCTGCATTCCTTGCTAAACACCCCCTTCCCTGACCTGTGTCCCTAGGTGTAAGTGGCGTACCTAACACTCTCTTGAGGTCTGGGAGGGAAGCTGGGGGAGCCAGTCCCAGCCTCATTCCCCACTCTCCTTCTCCTGTGTCTGGCTTCCCTGACAATTCGTCACCCACAGGGCCAGGCTCCCCAGGTGATGTGGCCACTCCTCACAAAGGCTGGCTTTGGAAGACCACTGCTTCCCCACTCTCTGGACTACATGGGTGGAGGGGAGCCTGGCTTCTCCCCTTCCTCCTCCAAGCAGTTCCTCAGTGGCAGGTTTAGGGGCCAGGGGCTGTTGCTGCTATCATCTGAAGTGTTGTAGAATACTTGTTTGTTTCTGCTGGCTGGCCACCACCCAGCGAAAAGACCCTGATCCTGAGACCTCACCCAGCCTCTAGCAAGCTGTCCACAGGGCTGGATATGATCACAGAAGTCAGTTGCTTCTGGGCCAGTAGGATCAGTGTTGACCCCAGACAGAACAGTGCCAAGGGCATTGTTTCCTAAAAATCATCCTGAAGAAAGCCTCCTCATGGGAAATCAGGTAATCTATTGCCTCTCCTCACAAGAAAAGACAATGCCCCATTAACACTATGGACAGAGAAGCCAGGCAAGAAGCCCCTGTAGGGACTATTCATTCTGCTGCTCAAGGGTCCCAGTACCCAGAGTCTTTAGGCCAGACATCTCGATTTGGGCTTGTCAGTTCTTTTATAGCAAGAAGTGAAACCCTACAGGAGATGTAAGAGCTATAGTGTGGAAAATTCCAGAAAGGTCCAAGTATCAGATATTGTATAATTCTAGTGTACACAGAGCGGTACTCACTTAAAGTTGAGAGCGGCCAAGTCAGCATTTGCAGCATCCGTAAACAGAATACAAATCAGTTACCATGGAAAAAATCAAATAAAAAAAGA
This sequence comes from Arvicola amphibius, assembly GCF_903992535.2. Lineage (NCBI taxonomy): Eukaryota > Metazoa > Chordata > Mammalia > Rodentia > Cricetidae > Arvicola > Arvicola amphibius. Next base: position 64,633,800 of record NC_052048.2, read on the forward strand.
TAGTGTCCCAAGCAAGCTTGTGTGAGAAAGAACGTGAGAGAAGGGTGGTATACCATCATTAGACTGGCTGTGTAGCTAAGCTAGGGAAACGGAGCAGTTAGTTGGTAGGTGGCACACAAACTGGGAACAAAACCCCATCATTCCCCCACTGCCCTAGTATGCTAATGTCCAGACCTTTGCCATCTCATTTCTCCTAATGAACGTGACTTGGCAATGACACTGGCTCATTTATTCTCTGTGGAAAAATCTTGTGGGGTTAGTAGTTAATCGCTAAAGCAAAGATTTTTCAGACTTGGGGAAGGAGCAGCAGAAGCCCTTGGAAAGCTTGTCTGTACATAGCCAGCTGGGCTCTGCCCCAGAGTTTCTAGGTTCAAGTCTGGGGTTGGAGCCCACGGTTCTGTATTTCTGATAAGTTCCTAGTTGGTGCTGATGCTGCCAGGCTTGGGACCAAGCACTCAGAACCTTGAAGATGACTCTAGATAATCAGGTATCCAGGCGAGAATAATGGGAAGTAATTCAGAAACAGACAAGCTTTATGATGCCCTTTGAAACTATGCTCTTCCAGGGCCTGTTTACAGGGCACCCCTAGGTAAACAGATGGTTCACTGAGTAGCCAAAGCTCCTCACAGGACCCCAGGATTTGGTCTATTTCTAAAAAGAGACAAGAACGTAGGCTTCTAGAAAGTAGGGTTAGACCCAGTGCGTGGACTGGATCTGAAAAGCACACATAGTAAAAACAAGCTTGGTCCCTGAGGCAAGATCCCCACCCTCCTCATCCCCCACCCTCCATCCTGCAGAATCAAAAGGGCCTGTGGTAGGACCTCCTTAGGAATCAAGACAAGGACCTGGACAAAGGGTAAATCTCACCTCTCACTGTTTAATAGAACAACTCAAAGCTAACGCTAGAAAAAAGAAAAGCTAGACTTCTTTCCAAAAATCAGTACAATAAATGGAGGTGTGATACTACTGCTAGCAGGAAGAGCATCTTACGAAAGACACAGGCTGGAGTAGGACCCCATACTTGCAATGCAGAATATCAGCTGACAAGATCAATTTTTTAAAGGCAGGGTCTCAGTACAGAGCCTTGGCTGGTCTGGAAATTCCTATGTAGACCAGGCTGGTCTTGAACTCACAAAGATCCACTTCCTTCTGACTCTCAAGTGCTGGGATTAGAACTGTATGATAGTGTGGAAAATTCCAGGAAGGTTCAAGTGTCAGATACAGCACAATTAATTCTAGTGAACACAGAGTGGTACTCACTTAAAGTTGAGAGCGGCCAAGTCAGCCTGGCATGGTCAATTATTATTATTATTATTATTGTTATTGTTATTGTTGTTGTTGTTGTTGTCATTAAGCTAAGAGATTGAACAATCTAATATCTACTTATTTTCTTACTTATTTGAAATCCTTGCAGGCATCTCTGATAAGCACTGATTACTCTTTGACAGTCAAGGAAACTGAGGTTTAATGTGGCCTTGGGTGGCCTCTGGACCTCAGTTTGCTTTCTGCCAGACCAGTATAGTGGTGCTTGGGTAGGTCTTGCACGCTACCCTGCATTCCCTTGGGCCCTCTAGATTCATCCTGCTAGCCACTCTTAGGGGCATGGTTCTGACTGTGACGGAGATCCCATTCTAAGGAGGCCTTTACTTTGTAGCTGATGATTTCTTTGGTCAGAAAGCAGAAACACACGAACGGCACTGAGACTTTATTATTAGATTGGCCAGTTGTTTGCTCCAGTCCACTTGGTGCTGGGGTCCTTTAAATACCATTGGCACTTGCATGCCAGACTGTAGGGGGTTGGTTGCTCTCAGGAGCTCTCCCTCCTGTAAATTCTTCCCTAAACCAGCAGCAGCTGGCTTCCTGGAACTTCTCCTCAATTCTCATCCCACATCCTGTGGTCCCAGAGGGTAGTATGAGGTCCTTCATGACAATCCCCTCAACCCTCAACTGCCTAGGAGGCTGAAAGAGGCCAGTTTCCCCAGCTCTTCCGACAGCATGATTGACAAGGCCTCACCCTGACTGTAGTAGGGATGTTTGTCTCTGGTTTTGTCTCACTTTATAAAGCTTGTAACCACATCGGCGGTGGTATGTTGAGGCAAGTTACCATGTGTTAATGGCACTGGGAGGGATCATCAGATCTACCCCAACTTTGGCAGTATTACCGACAGGAATATCCTCCACACCAGCCCGTATTCGATAAATCATGCCTTGCTTTTTCATGAAGTACCCTGCACCTTCCTGATTACAACCCTGGTTGCTTTGACCACAGCCGCATGGTGGCTTTTACTAGAGCTATCATCCCCTCAAATTCTTTCCAAAAATTGGTTCAAGACTCTGCAATTAGCATTGTAAATTTTAAAGCCTGTCTGGGTACCACAACCAAGGCCAGCCTGGGTTACATAGGCAGACCCTGTTTCAATAAACAAAGCCCAACATTTGCTCCTTCGGGAAAGTGAGCACCTGGCTAAACAGCCCCTCCAGTGAGCTCCCCTCCTGCCCCGAGAGCTGCGGTGGAAGAGGTGGGGGGCAGTGCACGTTGGGGATTACCTGTGTCAGGAGCCACACACTCGCATCTGTAGGTGGTGATGGAGTCAGGCTTGAAGTCCGTGTTAATGGGATAGTAGCTGAAGGCACCAATCATCTTTTTGATGGCATCGTAGATGAAGATGAAGCTGATGAGGGTGGAGAAGCCCTCTTCGGTGAAGCGGGTGATATACTTGATGATAAAGCTGGCATCTGTGGCCACCAGGATAAGGCACTGGATGGCTGAGTGCAGGCCAATCCAGAGGCGGAACTCCATGTAGTCCAGGCCATTGGCCCTGGATGGCAAAGGGAAGTGAGTAACTTCCTGGGTTTGGCTCCCCAGACCCACCCAGAGTGGCTCATACCTCTTTGTAGCATGGATGCCTGTCTAAGAACTGAGAAAGGATAGGACAGGGACTATCCTGGGTTGGGCTGTCTGATCTCTCTCTCTCTCTCTCTCTCTCTCTCTCTCTCTCTCTCTCTCTCTCTCTCTCTCTCTCTCTCTCTCTCTCTCTCTCTCTGTATGTGTGTGTGTGTGTGTGTGTGTGTTTGTGTGTTGTATGCACATATATTTGTGGGTTTGTGTGAATGTTGGTGCACATGTGTGGATAACTCCTGGTAGAGAATAAAAGGAAAAGTGTTTACTCAGCACCCCTGAAGCTGGGTTCTCATCACAAAGGAGATTTATTTGCTCCAGAGGGACAGAAGACAGGAAATAAGAGACAAAGACAGGAGATAGAGGACAGGGGAGAAAGGGAAGGGAACAAGGGAGAGGGGGCAGGGATATTTGTCTCAGGAAGGGTGGACAGAGGGAGGACTGCCTCTGGCTAGAGAGGAGACATTGGCCCATAGGCAAATGGTGGTCTATAAAGATAAAGGGGAACCCCCCCCCCCCGCATTCGGATGAGGTATTTAATTTTAATTGGGCGTGTTAACTAGGTGAGCCAGTGGGGGCTTCTGGTTGCTAGGCTTCAATACTTTGATAGCTGGATCTTGGTAGTCAACCTCAGGAGGACAAAGTGGCTAAATAAGGCGCTAGACCTTGGTGGCTAGCCTCAGGAATGCAATCTACTGGTTTTTACCAAGGCAGAGAGAATGGAAGAGAAGGGCAAGGCCTTCCAGAGCCATGGTCACAGTTGAGCTGGCCAGAGTCTGTCCCTTCAGGGAGGCCCAGGGAGCCACCCATCTCCACCCCCAAGCTCCAGGATTGTAAGCATGTGACACCAGATTTTACATGTGGGTGACTTCTGGGGACTGAACTCAGGTCCTCATGCATACGGGACAAGCACTTTACTGACTGAGCCACCTCCCCAGCCCTGGGGGTGCCTGGTCTTTGAGAATTCTAGGACAGGACTTCTCTGAGTGTCAGGAAGCTGCTAAGACCTTGGTGCTTGGAGGAGATTTTAAGCTGAATGGTCTGGAGCCACCTCAGGAAATGGTCCAGTCCAAATCCGTAAGGCACCTGCCCAAGGCTCTGTTTCTACCACACCGACTTTCCAGTGAGCAGTGACATGGCCTGGCTTGCTCCCTAAGTGCTAATCGGCACTCAGATGACTTCAAGGCAATTTATAGGAATCAGTAGAAACCACCCAACAACTACAGTTGAAGATGCCCCTCCTCACATGCCCCCTCCATCCTCCTACCCCTCAAACCCCACCCAGCCTGGACCTATACTCAGCCCTCGCCTTAGCTGACTGCCTCAAAGAGAAGGCATGGAGCCTACTATGCGGTACCTACTTGCTGAAGTCAAAGAGGAGCTTCTCGAAGATGAGAATGGGCCCCGTGCTGCTGAGGATGATGAGGGGCTGCCCCGAGAAGAGGCAGAACAAAGCACCAGCCATGGCAGTGCCCAGGAAGCTCTCCATTACTCCCTGTCACATGAGAAAGCATGAGGCAGAAGAAGCTGTTGTATGGCAGTTTCCTGTGAAACTGAAACCTTCTATCTTGGAGGGAAACTCATCAGGATGCAGGCGTTTTACGGGGGGGGGGGGGGGGTAAAACAACCCATTGTAAAGGGAGGTGAAGCTTCCCATCCTGCAGGGAAGCTCCTCAAGTTCAGAAAGCAAACAACTTCAGGAAGTCCCTGAATCTGAACAGATATACTAGTCAGTCCTGCACCATGCAGACATCAAGTATAAGGCCTGCTGAGTGATAATCTCAGACTAACTGAGCTGCCAGCAGGAGGCTCAGGACAGTTGAGCCAACTAGAAAAGACACTCTTCACCCTGTTGAGCTGCTGCAGGCTGTGCAGTGTGAGCTCCAGGTTTCCAGCTTTTGCGTGCTGTCACCCTTGCTGGGGTTGGCTTTGGTGATACGGTTGTATTTGAGTCATTTCTGTCCCTGTTACATAAGGTGATGGCCAGACTCAGGGTGGTACCCGCAACCTTGGTGCTGGCAATACAAACTGAAACTCTTTGTGGCCACCAGGTGGCAATACATTTGGCTGACGTTTACTGGTCTGTCCGAGCTCGTGCTCACCTGATAATTGTCCGTGGCATCCCCCAGAAGTCCACCAAAGGTGATGGCATTGGTGATACAGCCCAGGTAGATGAACAGAACTGCAGAGATGGACTGGATGTGGAAGCCGTCATAGAAGTCACTTGGGAACCAGGGCAGCTTCCGCTTGACGTCTAGGCATAGTCCCCCAAAGAACCTGCTTGAGACAGGCAGGAGACCGCTTTCCTCTACAGACACCAGAAGGGGCAGAGTGCTTCCAGGGCCCCCACGGAGTCTGGGGTGAGGAGCAGGGGTGGATGGAGTCAACAGTCTTTCTATCAGAGCAAGGAACAGACATGACTCTTGTCAGTCTCTAAGTTTGCAGTCAGCACCATCCATGCTGGGGAGGCTGGAGCTGGACTCAAACTGTTCAAGAGAAGGACATTCTGATGGGAATATCCCACCGTGATGGTCTTCCTCGTGTCCCTAACCAGCCCGACCAGTATAACACGTAATGGTGAGTGTTAGCTGTCAACTCCACAGACTCTAGAATCATTTGGGAGATGGGTCTCTGTGTATGCCTGTCGGGAATTGTCCTGACTTTGCCAACTGATCTGGAAGACTTGTCTTGACTGAGAGAGAGGCTGCTCCCCGGGCAGGGAATCTGGGACTGAATGGGAAAAGCCAGATGAGAACAAACACGTATTTACTGATTTGCTGCCTGGCTGTGGCTGCATTGTGACCGGTTCCCGCAAGCTCGTGCAGCTTTGACTTCCCCAGCGTGAGGAGCTGTAGCCTGAACAAACCCTTCCTCCTTTACGTTTTATTAGAGTGCTTTTCACAGTGAGAAACTAAGGCACAGCCCACAACTCTATCCCCAAAGTCATTCGCACAGAGCCTTGTCCTAAATCTCAGTCAACCCAGGCGGCTCCAGGAGCAGCCAAAGAACTCAGACCAGGACAGTTTTCTCTTGTTCCCCTCAAAGAAGAGAAAAACGAAGCCTTTAAGTAATGCTAAGATTTTAAAACACACTGTTATATATTGGATTGTACTTCTTTTAAAGAGATACATTAAACCTTCAACCCCTGGCTCTGTGACTATGATTTTATTTGGAAAGCCTTTGGGTTGGGAATGCAGTTCGGTTGGTAGAGGGCTTGCCTACTGTGTATGAAGCCCTGGATTATAACCCAAGCATGGCGGTGCCTGTGAGTTCAGCTCAGTAGAGGGTGGCTTAGGAGCATTATCAGTTCAAGGTCATCCTCAGCAGTAGCAAGCTTGAGGCCACCTTGGGTTACATGAGACTACAAAAAAAGTTTTTTGCTGATATAATTAAGTTACAATGAAGTCATGAAGAGTGGGCTTTGAGTCAGCTGTTAGAGAAACAGGGCAATACTACCCAAACACACACCCGGGGTCTCAGAAAGCCATGTAACAACACAGACAAAAACCGGGGGAAGCAACTGCCAAGCTAAGGACAGCCATAAGACTCCCAGCTGCCACTAGAACCCCCAAGGAGGCCCTGCCCATAAGCCCAAAGGCAGTGGTGCCCTGCTGGCATCTTTATTTAGAGGCCAGGGTTGAGACAGGGTCCCACATTATATCCCAGGCCTGGAATTTGCAACAATCCTTCTGCCTCGGTCTCCCCAGTGCTGGAATTACAGGTAGGGTCTATCATGGAAGCTCCCTGCTGACTTCCCCATTTCTACATGTGTGAAAACAGATTTCAGTAGTTTTAAACTATCTTGTTTGTGGTACACTGTTTCCGACACGAGTACCAAAGGAGGTCTAGAGGAGAGTTTGGGCTTCTTCCTCATGGGCGTGGTCCATCTGTTTCTCTCACCCCACACAACTCTTCTCAAGACCCAAGAGGGGCTTCGCTAGAGTTCGGGGAAGACTGCAGTGATCAGACCCCGTCCCTAGAAGGCGCTGCACACAACAGCGGAAGGATCGCTAACAGGACCAGAGGAAGAGAGGGTTCAAGACTGCAGGGTCTCTGCCGGGCATGGAGCGGAGCAGGCACCTTCCGGTCCAGATCAGCTCCTCCCCGATTTCATGCACAGCTGGCATCTCAGCCTCGTCGCCACTGCCCACTCTGCCGGCCCCGCTGCCTCCTGCCCCTCCGCCACCGCCACCTCCGCCAGCCGAGGCACCACCTCCGCCCGCAGAGCCGTTCATCTGGCCCAGCTCTGCCAAAGAGAACACAGATTTCCTGAAAGAGAAAGTTGGGGATGGGGGAGAGCAGGGCTCTCAATGCTGGGAAGGGCCCAGCCCCTCAAGACTGTCCCCTTCCCCTCCAAGAACAACAACAAAACTTTAATAACTTAAATAGCAGGGGAAGTGAAGATGGAGGAGGGGAGATGGCTCAGTTATTAAAGCATTTGCCACACAAACAAGAAGACAAGAACTGGGATTCCCAGAAGCCATGTACAGGTCAGGTGGACAAGCCAGCCACTTGTAATTCCAGCACAGGGAAAACCCAGAACCAACAAGACTAGTCAAATCTGCCAGTGTTGGGTTCACTGAGAGACTGTCTCAATGCATAAGGTGGAGATCAATGAAGAAAAATTACTGGGCAGCAACCTCAGGCTTCCACATATGCACCCACACATATTAAAACACGAATTCAATAGTACCCCTCCCCCTACACGGACCCCCACCCGGCTTCCCAGTTGTTCACAGGTGGCCCTGCTGGCTTCTGATTCCTTACGAAGAGAATAAACCACTGATGCGGAGCGCCCTCTGTTGTTCTCATCCTTAGCACACACCTCTTGTCAGCGGAGGGAACTTTCTTGGGTGGCTCAATTCTGATGTTTGGATCCCATTCTCCAGGGGGAAGGACAATGACCTCATCTAGAAATTCATCAATTCCTGCAATGAGGTCTTCTCGGTTCCGGGCTTTATAAGCCACGTCGCTGAAGAGCTGGTGAGGGATGAGGAAGTAGAAAGAGGGCTCAGCTCTCCCTTCCTCGGAGTGCGCACATCACCACTATGTTTAAAGGAGTCATTGCTCCGGAGGCCAGCTTGATTTCAGTGGTCGATAAGGACAAATGTCAGTAGGGGAAACAGGGGACAACAGGAAAGAACCAGTCATCTCAGATCTGAAACCCAGGTTGCTGTAATATTTTAGAGGCAGGCAAGCATAGGGAATATGCTTTTCTTTCTTTCCTTCCTTCCTTCCTTCCTTCCTTCCTTCCTTCTTTCTTTCTTTCTTTCTTTTTCCTTCCCTCCCTCCTTCCCTTCCTTTCTTTCTTTTTCTCTTATTCATTCATTCATTCATTCATTCATTCATTCATTCATTTTTCATGGCAGGGTTTCTCTGTGTAGCCCTGGCTGTCCTGGAACTCTCACTGTAGACTAGCTCGCCTTGAACTCACAGATATTCACCTGACTCTGCCTCCTGAGTGCTGGGATTAAAAACATGCGCCACCACTGCCCAACACACTCACTATTAGTAGTACACTTGGCAGCCTAGGACCTTTACATCATATACTACACACACACACCCCTTTTTGCATGTGCACCTAGCATCTTATTAGCCACGTAGGGCCCCCGCGTGCCCTGATTCATACACACACTCCATTCTGAACGATGGAATTGTCTCCTCCCCTTAACAGCCACCAAACACAGATGGAGTCTGTTCGGTGGTTCTCTCATTGTGTGGGGGTAAGAAAGTAGGGAGATCCATCCGGCCTGAACTGGTTTTGTGTAATTAGTCAAACCGTGTCCTCCAAGTGAACTTTTAGGGAGACTCCTCTGCTTATCATCTTATGTAAAAATGGGTGTACATATAATCAAAATCAGACATATTCTATTCACGACAGGAAAATGATTGTGCAATTTAACCTGTCACTTAAAATATCCACCCAGACACATCCCTCTTCTCTTGAATACCGTACAAAGAAGCCCCAACAATAACGGGGGTCCCCAGTACCCTTGTTCATGTGCTGCTGTTACTCTTGACGGTGTGCCCGACCCGTCCTATCCGTTTGCTTTGATTTGAATTGAGTCTCCCTGCTGCGTCTGCAAATCTTTGTGCAGCTTTATCTCAAGCCTTTGAGTAAGAGCCAATGAGCCTGGATGCACTCAGCCTAGACACCGACCCTGGTAACACCTCTGCAGGACTTTTGTTACATCCTTTGACCTGTGTTTCTGTTTCCACAGAGCAAGCATATGAGGAAATCTCTCCAGAGCCCAGACTTTTCCCCCTAGGAGGGCCAGGTTACAGAGAGACAGATTTGCTGGGTTTGCTAGTGTTTAAAGACCTCTAGCCTGCCGTCACTCTGGAGATGGAGCAGGACCTTTAGGCTCATCTCACTGGGGTTACCCTTGGGGAGCTCCCACACTGAGTTTATGCTGCTGTGCCTCCATTCAGCTTCTCTGAGCCTTCATCACTTCCCTTGTCCAGAAGGCTAGCATCCCAAGGTCTTGCTAGTCTACCTGCTTCCTGCTCACCCTTGGCTTTTTGTCTGCAGTGTGTGTCTCAATTCCCCCATGCAGCTAATGCATGATTGATTTTATTTTTATCATTTATAATAATAATATAATAATAATAATTTCATTATTACAGCTCTGTCCCTCTCACTGGATACTGCTCCTGCATGAGAGGGTCTGGGTCTCTTCCCTGAATCTCATGATCCTTAGGGCCCTGGTGCACAGCAGGGGCTCAGCTGTGCTTGTTAGATAACTGGCGGTGCTGGGCAGTAGGGAAGGCTGTGCCAGTTCCACAGCCACGAGCACTCAGTGCCTGCTTCAGAGTCTCACTTACATCATCCACCATGAGGGTTGCAATGGCTCGGCCAATCTCATTATAGGACTTTGCTCTCCCAGAAGGTCCTAGAAGAATGAACAGAAACCTGCAAAAAAGATGGAGGAGGAAGAACAAACAAAGAAGGAAAAATAGAAACAAATGAAGAGAAGAATTCTTTGGCCTTCAATGTCTCCATTATTAACTTTTAAACTTCCCTCTTTTGAATCTTCTAAAACTAATCAGTATCGCTGGGCGGTGGTGGCTCACGCCTTTAATCCCAGCACTCGGGAGGCAGAGGCAGGCGGATCTCTGTGAGTTCGAGGCCAGCCTGGTCTACAAGAGCTAGTTCCAGGACAGGCTCTAAAAAAGCTGCAGAGAAACCCTGTCTCGAAAAACCAAAAAAAAAAAAACCAACTAATCAGTATCATTATTATATTTAATTATGTGTATGTCTGTAGGAAGGTATGTGCACCCAAGTGCAGTGCCCGCTGAGGCCAGAAGGGGGCACTGAACCCCCTGAACTGGAGTTACAGGTGATTATGAGTCACTCAACATGGGTGCTGGGAACTGAACTCAGGTCCCCTGCAAGAGCAGCATGTGTCATTAACCACTGAGTCATTGCTCCACCTCCTATTACTGGTTTGTTTGTTTTTGCATTTTTGAGACAGGGTCTCACATAACCCAGGCTCAAACTCTTTATGTAGTCAAGGATGACTTTGAAATCCTGATCTTCCTGCCTCTACCTCCCAAGTACTGGGATTGCAGGCAAGAGCCACAATACCTGGCTCTTCCTTTCTATGTTTATTTATTTAGCTAGTTAGTGTGTGTACGTGCCACAACACACATACACACACACACACACACACACACACACACACACGCCATGGCACACATGCCACAGCAAACGTGGAGGTTTAGAAGACAATTTACAGAACTCAGTTCTCTCCTTTCATCTTGTGATCTCCAAGAATTAAACTCAGATTGTCTGGCTTAGTGACAAGCGCCTTTACCCACCAGCTCAGCTCACAGCTCACCAGATCACCTGATCAGCTCACCAGCTCAGCTCACAGCTCACCAGATCACCTGATCAGCTCACCAGATCAGCTCACCGGCTCACCTGCTCACCAGATCAGCTCACCAGCTCACCAGATCAGCTCACCAGATCAGCTCACAGCTCACCAGATCACCTGATCAGCTCACCAGCTCAGCTCACAGCTCACCAGATCACCTGATCAGCTCACCAGCTCAGCTCACAGCTCACCAGATCACCTGATCAGCTCACCAGATCAGCTCACAGCTCACCAGATCATCTCACCAGCTCACCAGATCATCTCACCGGTTCACCAGATCAGCTCACTGGCTCACCAGATCAGCTCACCGGCTCAGAATCTTCCTTTTACTACTTTATTTGCTGAGGAAACTTTTGTGCTTCTGCCTCTTGTAGGCATCCTTACATTTGCACTGCTGCCTGGACCACTCAGCAACTTCCTTCCTGGCTACTGATGCCCCCAACCTCTTTCTCTTTTGTGAGGGTCTAGCTGTTGCCCTGGCTGTCCTAGAACTCTCTACATAAAGCAGGCTGACCCCAGACTCACAGAGCTCTCTGCTGAGTGCTGGGAAGAAAGACACGCACTACCTTGCCCGATTCTATACTAATCTAAAGGACATCCTTGCCTGCTGCTGGCATGGGGAGTGGCCCCCTGTAGACAGGTGTGGGGGCACTCTTCAGTGACTCACCTGGTGGGGACAGGTACTTCTGTCACCCCTCCCAGCATGGCAGACTGGACAAGACGAACAAACGCAATGAATGGCTGGTCCAGGAAGTCCACCTCGCCCACGAGCACATTGGAGGCTTCTGAGTCCTTGGGGATCTTCTTCATGAACTTGTTTCTCCGCTGCTCCAGGAGGAAAATACAACCCAAGAAGACTTGGCATGCTCTTACTCTCACTTCAGAGAACATAATTTCCACAGAAATTATCAAGAGGCTGAAATAAATGACCAAATATTCTCTCCAGCTTTGTAGAAGACGAGACTCAATATTTGTTGACCTGAGACCAATTATGCCTTCCTAGATGGTAGGATTCAGTCACTGGCTAGACCCTAAGATACTCCACTGCTGTGTGAGCTTAGGAGGTCAGAGAAGAGCCCTGGGACAGCTCCCACCTACAGCCTCCTTTGCTGGAATTAGTGGTAAGCTGCCCAGACCTCCCTGTAGGCCTTCACCTTTGGTGGTGGAGAGAAGTCAGTTCTGATGATCTGTTTGCCCTTTGCCCTGCTTCCTCACTTACAGCGATCTCTGGACCAGTCTCTAAGAGTGCTTCCAGGTTCCCCACAAGGGGACCTCCCGGGAAACTCACAGTTCTTAGACCTTAAAACCTAGACCACTAAGGGGGTCTCCCTCCAGTCCTACTGGCTACCAGCTGTTCAGGGCAAAGTCAAACAGATGGAAAGTCCTCTACTCAAGCTGTCCCACCTTCTCTCTTTATGACTTCTCTTCTCCAGAGCTATCTGATGGTGAAATGTCCCTGGGTTACTTATACATTCTTCTTAGTCCTGGGGTGTGTCTGGTCCCTGCAGAGAAAGGTTCTCAGGGCTCTCCAGACACCAAAGGCCTCCTCCTTCCCTGCCTACCTCTGAGTCTAGAGCAGCGCTGTCCTACCTGGTCTGTGTTTGGGGTGTGAGAGATGTCATTCATGCTTCTACTCTGGGCGTGACCTAGGAGAGACAGGAAAGCAGGCCCATCAGGGGAAGCCAGGCTCACACCAGTCCTTTGCCCTTGGCCCTGAGCTACTGCAACCACAGCAAGGCGCGCTCCCCTCAGCTCTGCAGCTCTGTCAGCTGTCATCCCCACTCTCTTTCTCTTCGAGGGCAGCTTGTTTGAACAAGCAGCTAGACTCCAGGCTCTACACCCACTCGTTCCTTTAAAAAATGAGCACCCATAGCTTGAGCTTCGACCCCACCTTTTTATTTTTTTAAAGCGGTATTTTTTTTTTTTTTTTTTTTTTTTTGGTTTTTCGAGACAAGGTTTCTCTGTAGCTTTGGAGCCTGTCCTGGAACTAGCTCTTGTAGACCAGGCTGGTCTCGAACTCACAGAGATCTGCCTGCCGGTATTCTTTTTTTTTAAGATTTTATTTATTATGTATACTGCATGGCAGAAGAGGGCACCTAATCCCATTATAGATGGTTGTGAGCCACCATGTGGTTGCTGAGAATGGAACTCAGGACCTCTGGAAGAGCAGTCAGTGCTCTTAACCTCTGAACCATTGCTCTAGCCCCAAGCCTAGCTTCTTAGCTCTCACTGCGATGTCTACTCCAAGTACAGCTCTGTGTCAGGCTCAGATGGGAAGACACATAAAGATGTATTTTCAGGTTAGGCACCAGGCACCACTAGCCTGAAACTTGATGAAGAGACCAGCTTCATCTATAGCCTCCTAGAGCTTTTAAAAACAGGTTGGCAGAGTCCATGGGGAGACAGCGACAACACAGGAACTGCCAAGAGCCCCTTCCTCGGGAAGCCATTCCCATTTCCCATGAGCAGTGTAATCCAGTGGGCATGCTCAGTCCTGACTGCTTGGCTTTGGGCCTGTGGCCGGCCTTGCTTCTTGAACACTGCTCTCCTCCGCTCACTTCCCAGAATCCTCTCCTGCTTGACTCTCCGTGGGGTTGTGTTTTTGTCATTATTCCCTGAGAAGCCTCTCACACTTCATCACCATCAGTCACAGCCACTCCTATTGCTTCTTCTGTGTTTGTGCATGTCTGCATGTGTGTGCGCACGCATATGTGAGTGTGTGTGTGTGCGTGTGTGTGAGATGACACGCACAATGCATCTCAAGTTCCATCTCTCTTGAGCTTCAGAACCTTGGAGCGGCCCCACCTGGTAGCCCAGTTCATTATCTTCCAGAAAATCTCCCCCAGCCCTTATTCTGCTCAGCACTCCCTCCAGCCCATCCACTGGCCACGTGATGTCCTGGGAGGAGTCTGGGCTCCTCCCTACCCTTCCCTCCCTCTTCCCACCAGCTGTGGCCTACTTCCATCTTTCCCTCTACTCCTGAAGGCAGGCCTGGCCTCTTTATTCTTTCTCAGACAGAAATCTGACGTTAGCGCATACCTGTTTCCGGATCTCCAGGGTGCCCCTTACCTTCTTAGGGATGGCTTTGGGTTTCTGATTAAATGCACCAGGCCTTCTCTTGTCTGACCTTTGAACCTTATGCTCTTGGCTAACTGAGTGATGTTTTTACCTCAACAGTAGTTCCCATCAACTGCTGTTTATGCCCTGGGTCTAGAAGTTTCCCCGGACTTCTAGAAACCCCTGGATTCAACCCTGGCTTTATTTCACACTGACCTTTGGGGTCACTCCATAACAAGATGTTCTAATGAGAGGGTGGTTGTCTCTTCTGTTCTCTAAGGCTCGGTTGCATGTCTCCTTCTCTCTGAGGGTCCCCACCGTCATCTGTGCTCTGGGCTCCCTATGTACCTGGGCTACATACGATCCAGTTCACACAAAGCAATAATCACTTCCTCACACCTCTTGTCTGGGGGTGCCAATAAACATCGCTGAACAAGAGGGTCTCAGTACACAGGACTCTTTCCTGAGTGACTTTCTGCCTACTGACCACTGCCTCCTGTCTGCCACATAAGAAATAACAAGGCAAGGAGTAGGTGAGGGAAATCAAACATTAGGACACCAGGGAAAAGACTAAAGCAGGCAAAACACTGCAGAGACAATGGTGGGCTCTCTCTCTCTCTCTCTCTCTCTCTCTCTCTCTCTCTCTCTCTCTCACACACACACACACACACAGAGAGAGAGAGAGAGAGAAAGAGAGAGAGAGAGAGAAGAGAGAGAGGAGAGAGAGAGAGAGAGAGAGAGGGAGGGAGAGACAGGGAGAGACAGGGAGAGACAGAGAGACAAAGACAGAGGAATTCAAACTCTCAATCCTCCTGCTTCCAACCCCAAAGCTCTGAGATTATAGCTATGTGCCACTGTGCCCATAGCTCACCTGACTATTCCCCACAAATGAGCTTAAAATAGCCAGTCTGTGACCTTTGACCTGCTGTCATGCTCATCTTTCTTCTCTGTCGTGATGAGCAGTGTCTTGGGTGCCCTTTGGCAAAGGACTTGGGTGGATGTTTATTTTGTTTTGTTTTGAGACAGCGTCTCACTCTGTGACCCAGATTGGCCTGGAACTCACTGTGTAACCCAGGCTGCCCTTGAGCTTGTGGCAATCCTTCTGCCTCAGCCGCTGCACCCAGCCAGGTTCCTATCTCATTTTGCCTGCAGTTTTGTGCTGCTGAGGCTCAAACATGCTAGGCAAGCTCTCTACTCCCGAGCTGCGTCTCCAGCCCCAGGGGCCTGCCTTTAATACCATTGCTAGGAAGGCTCCTCCCCAGAAGACCTGGATGGTTGCACTAGTGCAAAGAAGAGTTTTGACTGAGATCAATGGTGCTGAGATGCCAGGGCTGGGCTGAGCTCCTTGTCCCCCAAGGATTACTATAGCTGTAAATCGGGGCAGGCCTAGGTTTCAGGGGAAATCTGGTTTCTCCTGGTGGTGTCTTCAGCAGGCTAGATCCTGGGCTCTACCTTCTCCACCCGTGGATATGTGGACCCTGGGCTCTACCTTCTCCACCCATGGATATGTGGACCCTGGGCTCTACCTTCTCTACCGGTGGATATGTGGACCCTGGGCTCTACCTTCTCCACCCATGGATATGTGGACCCTGGGCTCTACCTTCTCCACCCGTGGGTATGTGGACCCTGGACTCTATCTTCTCCACCCATGGATATGTGGACCCTGGGCTCTACCTTCTCCACCCGTGGGTATGTGGACCCTGGGCTCTACCTTCCCCACCTGTGGATATGTGGACCCTGGGCTCTACCTTCTCTACCTGTGGATATGTGGACCCTGGGCTCTACCTTCTCCACCCGTGGATATGTGGAACCTGGGCTCTACCTTCCCCACCTGTGGATATGTGGACCCTGGGCTCTACCTTCTCCACCCGTGGATATGTGGACCCTGGGCTCTACCTTCTCCACCCGTGGATATGTGGACCCTGGGCTCTACCTTCTCTACCCGTGGATATGTGGACCCTGGGCTCTATCTTCTCTACCCGTGGATATGTGGACCCTGGGCTCTACCTTCTCCACCCATGGATATGTGGACCCTGGGCTCTACCTTCTCTACCCGTGGATATGTGGACACTCCACCGCTGTCACAGCCAGTGCTCAGCAGAGAACACTCACACAGATGTCCGTAGCTGGTGTTGTGCCGAATCCTCAGGTCCTCGGTGGAACGGTGCAGAGCTGGGCCTGCTGAGGGGCTCCTGGCAGAGCTGCGATCTGGAAGGGGGAGGGGAAGGCATGTGGCTCCAGTGTCCTTGCCGCTACTGCCTGTCTGGTTAGCACAGTGGCTATGTAGTTACTTCAGACTAAACAAAGCTGCTACAAGACATAGCTTCCCTTCCAAGGATAATGCTTAGAGGAATAGGATGGATAGATTACCTGGGAATGGGGCTGGAGCGATAACTCAGTGATTCAGAGCCCTGGCTGACCTTCCAGAAGACCCAGGTAAATATTTGTACGGTGGAAAGGTGATAGAATACACAGTTGGTTAAATCAACACTGGGTGCAACAGGCTATCTGCTTTTCTCTACAATTCTGCCACTCGCTGGCTCCTTTGCTTGTCTGCTAGGCTGACCAGGGCTAAGGCCCTCAGACTTCTCAAATACTGAGCCAATGTGAACAGTCTTCTAGAGTGCAGTATGCTTTCCCCAGATGGCCCCAGGCTTTGCTGGTCATAATGACACTATAAGCTAGGTATACAAGCCCTGGCACACTCAAGGTGACCTCAGTGCTCCCACACCTTCATGCGTTCTGTTTTCTATGGAGGGTCCTGGCTTCTATTGTGGGCGGGGCTTAGTGGAAAACCCAGCCATCCCTATAGGCAATCTCTGGTGCTGCGTGGGTCTCTGGGAAGGTTCCAACCTGTCTCTCTTTCCCAGGATGCTCTCCAGACCACCAGAATCCAGAGCTCCCGGGTGGGGCCTAGGCATCAGGACACCTTTCAAGGACTAAAGTCATTGCCATGTGCAGGGCAGGCTGTGAGTCGCCTGTTCCTAGGACCTGCTGTGCTCTGATGTCAGGGACAACACAGGTTATGGCTGCTCCCGCCCCAGGCCTTCCAGAGAAAGAGGCTGGGGGAGCCCCAGAACCTCAGAATGTCTTCAGCATCATGAAGTCAGAGACTTCCGGCCACTGAGATGGGCTGTCCGGGCCACATGCCCCGTGCCCACCTGTGAGTAGCGTACTCACTTGTGGTGGACACCGACTTCCCAATGTCTGCAAGGGAGCGGTGGATGGGCTTCTTGGTTTGGTGACGATGCTTCCTCAGCAGCACGTAGCTGACCCTTTCCCGGAGCTCTGGTCGCAGAAGCCCGTCTTCTACCTGCTTCGCAATGACATCATCTGCATAAGAAATAAGCAGGTCAGGCCCACGTGGGCAGAAAAAGCCCAGGGCTTTGAGGTCTGGATTCTTCCCTGGGTACTGAATATGAGCAAAGGGATCAGGGAGTTGAAGGTAGTTCTGTGGCTTTGCCACTGACTGTTGGGACTGCCACCCCCAATCTCTTCATGTATAAAGTCGTGTATATATCTCCAGCTGTGTGCATGTGTGGACAGAAGTCTATGCTCTCTCTCTATCCCTGTTGTGAAGCGTGCATGAAATAGAACCTACAAGTGGGCCAGGACGCTGTGTCAAAGGCTTTTCATTCTCCCCGATGAATTCTCTTTTAGAGAAGAAATAGTTATAGCCAAACCAAATGCACTAGATAGAATAAAAATCACAGGGATGTTTATGGACAAGAGGCAAACCACCCTCTCTTTTGACACTCAATTTAACTGGAGTTAGTTTGCTAAAGAAGAAAGATGGCCCGTTTTCCTCTGAAAAAAAAAAAAAAAGAAACAAGTTGCCATGGCAACAGTGCCCTCTGCCCATTCAAGGAGCCCCTCTCCTGTCTGCTGCCTTGCTGAGCCACACTTCAAGGATGCTCTTCACCTAGCGGCTGGAGGTCTGCGTAGTGTGGAAATCAGGGCATCTAGGACACTGTCTAGAGAGCTTCAGAATCAAACTCATCTCTGCAGAATCGGGTGAGGGTTGAACTGGCCAGTCATATGGACTTGCAGGTGGGCACGAGACCGGGGGAACTGCCTCATTTGTGGGGACCACGGCAGAGATGCCCTGGCCTCACCTATGATCTGTGGTAGGGAGCTGCTGTCCAGGTCCAGCAGCACTGTCCCCGTCTGCAGGCAGGCGCGGAGCTCGAAGAGGCTGTGCAGGGACAGTGTGGACACGTGGGGCTTGCTCCAGCGTTCTCCTCCTTCCTCCACCTTTTCTTCGAATTTTATCCACCTGGAAGAGGTAAGAATGGGGCTCAGCGCGGCTTGGACTCTCAGGAGGAGGCCTGTCCCGGGTCTCCCCAGTGAGCACTGCACAGCGCTTCCAGCGTGTCATCCTGCAAGAAGCTCCTTAAAAAGGAAGGCAAACAACTCACAATAGCTTTATAAAGCCACTAAAACTAACCAGACCCAGTAGACCCCTCCCTGCTAGAGTAAGCAAAAAAGGCTGAGAGTCCCTCCCTCTCAGAGGAGCAGGGTTGAGCTGTAAAGAAGACTCTCAGATGAACCAAGCTACCTGAAAGAGACAGAGACCAGCTGAGCTGCCCGGAAGAGGTTCAGATCAATTGAGTCACTTGGAAAGGACACTCTCCAACCTGTTGAGCTGCTGCAGGCTGTGCAGTGTGCTCCAGGTCCCCAGATTTGTGAGCTGTCACCCATGCTGGGTAGGCTTTGGTGATACAGCTGTCTTGGAGTCATGTCCACTCCAGGAAGTAATCCTGTAAGTACTCCTATAAGTAACCCCAATAAAACCCACAGTTCACCAATATTTGTACTTTAGTCTGTCATGAACTTCCCCTCTGGGGTAAGAAGATGTGTATGTGTGTCTCCTCCGGAAAAATGTTGTCACCCAAGTAGACACAGGCCTGTGAGCACACACTGCTGGAGACATTGGCCCTGAATTCACAAGCAGATGATCTCTTAGGGACGCTGCCTGCCTGTCCTCACACTGATGAGGTTGTCATGCTAAGGACTAAAGGATAACAGACAGGCACGAGGAATCATTCTGGAGTGACAGAAGTATTTTAACAATAGGATATGATGGTCGAACAGCTTTATACATTGAAAATAATTTACAACTTAAATAAGACAATATTAAGATAGTTTTATAGTAATAAATTTTTTTTTTTTTTGAGACAGGGTTTCCCTGTAGTTTCTAGAGCCTGTCCTGGATCTAGCTCTTGTAGATCAGGCTGGCCTCGAACTCAGAGATCCGCCTGCCTCTGCCTCCCGAGTGCTGGGATTAAAGGCGTATGCCACCACCGCCCGGCTAAAATTGTTTTTTTTTTAAGTCTCAACTGGAACCTGGTTACTGAGGGTTGGTTCCTCATAAGTGCTTCATGAGTTTTCTAGGAACAGTGTAAATGTCCTCAGACAGAAAGTATTTCTCTGGGGGGGGGGGGAACGGCTGGGGAGCCAGTTTTGCCGATAAAGTACTTGCTACATAAGCATAGACCTGAATTCAGTCCTCAGGAGCCACACAAATAGCCACAGGTGTGGAGGTGTATACTTGTAATCCCAGCACTGGGGAGTGAGACCAAATGATTTCTCTGTGTAGCCCTGGCTGTCCTGGAACTCACTCTGTAGACCAGGGTGGCCTCAAACACATAGATATCCACCTCCTCTGGCTCCCAGGTGCTGGGATTAATGGAGTGCACCACCACCGTCTGGCCCTTGTATATTTTTAAGATTTATTTTTAGCTTATATGCATGCAGGTTTGCCTGTATGTAAGTGCATTGTATGCATGAAGCATCCCCAAAGACCAGAGCAGGGCATCGGAGCCCCTGGATCTCGGATTCCAGATGATTTGATCCCCATGTAAGCTCTGGGACCCAAACTCAAGTCCTCAGAAGAGCAGCCCGTGCTTTAGCCATTTCTCCAGCTCTCCTAAAAAGAAATGGAGGAGGAGTGGGCTGGGGGATAGGAGCAGAAGGGGGACGGCAGAGAGGAACTGGGGGAGAGGATGAAGGGAAAACTGTGGTTGGGGTGTAAAATAATAAATAAATAAATTTATTTTAAAAGAAAAAAGAAAAAGAAGGTGACCTCAGGTTGGAGAGATGGCTCAACGGTTAAGAGCACTTGCTGCTCTTGCACAGGATTTGGGTTTGGTTCCCAGCACTCACATGATGGCTCACAACTATCCACAACTCCCGTTCCAGGGGATTTGATGCCCTCAACTCAACAGGCGCCAAGCATATGTATAGTAGCAATACACATACAATAATAACAAATCAATCTAAAACATTCTTACAGAAGGTGACCTCATTTTTTAGAGACAAATACTCAAGCATCTGCAAGTGGAATGATGTGGTGGTTGGGACTTGCATTAAAGGACCTGGAGCATATGACCTGGGAATATGTCTGGGGCAGGGTGTTGGGGACCTTGAGATTGGCCACGAGCTAATTGGTAATAGTTGAAAACTGGGTCATGGGTACATGGAGGTGCATTCTAATACACACTACTTTAGTGTAAATTTGAACTTTCTGTAACCCCAATGCTTAAATATTTTCAAAGTTGAATAAAAACACAGGCTATTTCTAAAGTCTCTGGTCGAAGCCAGGCTTACAAGCTTGTGGATGCCTGATGGAATGGTTCCTGTAATCCCAAACAATTCACTGCAAAGCAACATTTATGCCACAGTTGGCTTAGAGTTAGAGAAACAGGTCAAGTGGAAAGAAAATCTCTGAGTCAGAAAAAAAGACTTTTAGGTATTTCATCCAGTCCTGGTCAGTGCCATGGCCTCCATTTCCGTGCATGCCGGAGGCAGGAGCTAGGTGCTCCTGTCTCTGAATAGAACCTTAAAGAGTCACATGTTCCAGAAAGCAGCTCTCTGTCCCAAAAAGAGAGGTCTTTTCTGCAGCTGGTAACTTGACAGATCACTGCTGATGCAGACATTAACAAGAGCAAGAGAAAGAGCATGCCAGGACTGGCCACCAGGTACAGTCCAGGCTCCCAACACAAACCCCAAGGCCTAGGAAGAAGCTATCCCACAAGGAAGGTCTAGGAAGGGCTGAAAACCAAGATGGAGCTGGGGCTGGAGCTCAGTCAGGAGAGTGCCTGCCCACAATGCAGGAAGCCTGTATGTGATCCCCAAGCACCACATAGCCAGGCGTAGTGGTGCACACCTTTAGTCCCAGCACGCAGAGGCAGAGGCAGAGGCAGAGGCAGAGGCAGAGGCAGAGGCAGAGGCAGAGGCAGAGGCAGAGGCAGAGGCAGAGGCAGAGGCAGAGGCAGAGAGGCAGGTGGATCTCCATGAGCTGGAGGCCAGCCTGGTCTACATAGTGAGTTCTGGGCTTCTAGGGATATATAGTGAAACCCTGTATCAAACAAAAACAAAAAAATTAGCAAACTACCAAACACAACATGATGGAGGCGGGACTTGGGATATAGAAGCAGGAAGATCAGAAATTCAAGGTTGGTTGGCCAGATGGTTCAGTGGGCAAGGGTGCTTGCCAAGAATCTAGTGATCTCATTGTGATGCCTGGGACCAACATAAAGGTGGAACAAGAAAAACAGCTGCACAAAGTCACCCTCTGTTCCACATCACACCAGTGTGCAGGCACACACATAATGCATTTTAAATCATCTAAACAAAGAAGTTCAAAATCATTCGCAGCTGCATAGCTGAGTTTGAGGCCAGCCTGAGTTGCAAAATCCAAGGTGAATCCCAGACTGATTACATCCAAATTTTAGAACCCTGGGAACCAGACATCGGTGTTAAAGGGAAGACGCAGAAGGACTGCTGAGACAGCTAGACTATAAGTGCACTGGCTGCTCTTGCAGAAGATTAGGGTTCGATTCCTAGCACCCGCACGGTGCTCACAACCATCTATAACTCCAGTTTCATGGATCTGGTTTATGTGTGCTTCTTGCACACACACTAAGCAAGTTTTTTACCAACTGAGCTCTGTCTCCAATGGAATTTGTTTTTGTTTGTCTGTCTGTTTTGATTTTGTTTTGTCTCTAATATAAGGTCCCTGTGCTGATGAGTTTTATGTTAACTTGAAACAAGTTATAGCCATCTGAGAGGAGGAAACCTCAATTGAGAAAAAAAGTCTCCATAAGATCTGGCTGTAGGCAAGCCTGTAGGATATTTTCTTAATTGATGGGGGAGGGCCCAATCCATTAGGGGAGATGCTGACCCTGGGCTTGTCATCCTGGGTTCTGTTAGAACAAGCCATGAGGAGCAAGCAAGTAAGCAGCATCCCTCTGTGACCTCTGCATCAGCTCCTGTTTCCGTGCTCATGGCCTGCTTGAGCTCCTGTCCTGACGTCCTTCAGTGGTGAACAGCGATGTGGGAGTGCAAGTCAAATAACCCTTTCCTCCTCAAGTTGCTTTTGGTCAACTTGATGATGATATTTTATCACAGCAATAGTAACCTTAACTAAGACAGTCTCCTGTGTAGCCCAAGCTTGTCCTGAACTTGAACTGTAGCCCAGGTTGGCCTTGAACTTGTGACCCTCCTCCTTCAGCTTTGTTTTTTTTTTTTTGTTTTTGTTTTGTTTTGTTTTGTTTTGTTTTGTTTTTTTGGTTTTTCGAGACAGGGTTTCTCTGCAGCTTTAGAGCCTGTCCTGGAGCTAGCTCTTGTAGACCAGGCTGGTCTCGAACTCACTCCTTCAGCTTTGTAAGGGCTGGGATTACAGTTATGTCCTGCCACATATGGTAATTTTAAATAATCTTTAATGCAATTCAGTCTCCTGAGAAATGCAATTTTTGATGCTAAGGCTATGTTGATTCTAGACATTTATTATTTTAAGAAAAATATTGGTGGGGCTGGAGCCATAGTTCTGCAGTTAAGACCACCTACTGCTCTTGCAAAGGACCCAGCACCCACTTGGCAGCCCACAACTGTCTGTAGCTGCAGTTCCAAGTGATTTGATGCTCCCTTCTGGCCTCTGAGGACACTGCATGCACATGGCACACATACCTACATGTAGGCAAAACACTTATATACATAAGATAAATAAATGAAAAATAAATAAAATAAATCTTATAAATAAAAAAATCTCTTTGGGGCCGGAGAGATGGCTTGGGAGTTAAGAGTATGTGCTACTCTTGAGGATCTGAGCTCAGTTCCCAGCACAATCCACTGATAAATCAATCTCTGGGGGATTCCAGGCTCTTTTTCATCTCCTCAGGCAGCCGCACACATGTGCACAAGTCCAGTCTCCCATACATAAACACATAAATAAAAGATAACAATCTTTTTAAAAGAAAAACATATACCTGTGTGAAATTTTTGTTTCTTTTTAGTTTGATTTTTATTTTATAGCCCAGGCTCTGGCCTTGAACTTGCTGTGTAGCTGAGGATGTTCCTGAACCCCTGCACTCTCAAGTGCTGGGTTGGTCGGTTTGTGCCACCACGCCTGGTGGCTATCGTGCACGAACTTAAGTTTCCCCACTGAGCGCACACCCCTGCTGTAGTCACTCTGGCCACCCTGACTTTAGGCTGTAGTTTTCACACCCCTTCACCCGCTGCCCCAAATCTTAACTTCTCCAGGTAATTTCAGCAGCGGTCTATCTGTTTGTAACCCACTACAACATTTTTATTACATTTCTTTAAAAAAAAAAAAGATTTATTGATTTATTTATTTAAAAAATAGTGTTCTGCCTGCATGTATGTCTGCATGCCTGAAGAGGGCACCAGATCTCATTACGGATGCTTGTGAGCCTCCAAGTGCTGGGACTTGAACTCAGGACTTGAGGAAGAACAGCCAGTGCTGTTCACCTCTGAGTCATCTCTCCAGTCCCACAGCGTTTCTTATTCGGGATGTTTATGTGTGTGTAATTCTGTGTCCATGAGCATGTCACCGTGTCCTTGTGGAAGTCAGAGGGCAATTTTCAGGAGCTGACTCTCGCACTGCCACGGAGGTCCTAGGCAATGAAAGATCATCAGATCTGACAGCAGGCAGCTTTATCCACTGGCCCATCGGCATAGCCCTGTAATTCATTTTTAGATGTATGATAACATTTTAACAAAGCATTCTTTCTTTCCCTTTATGTGTTTGAGTGTTTCGCCTGCATGTGTGAAATAGATGTGGCAATGCCTGCGGAGGCCAGAAGAGGGTGTCGGATGTGCTGGGACTGCAGTTAAAGGCAGTTGTGAGCCTCCATCGCGGGTACTGGGAACCGAGCCCCGGTCTTTGGAAGAGCAGTAAATGCTCTTAACTGCTGAGCCCATAGATTCATTTCTTAAAAGAAATATGAATGTGAGCTGGTCCCCATCATCCAGCAAAGCCACTTAACTTCCCAGCTGAGTCATGTCAGGATCCCGCATGTCCCAGCATAAAGTGAGAGTGTTAATTCGGTTACGAGCCAATTGCCATTTTCTAGGCTGTGTGAGGACTCAGCAAGTACTGTCCGGACTCTGTCCTTCACAGGAATGCCGTGCAGAAATGGGAGGAAAGCGAAGAGTGGACTGGAGCGGTGGCTCAGCCATTAGGAGCACCAATGCTTTCTCTGAGGGTCTGCGTTTGGTTCCTAGCACCCACAAGGTGGCTCACGGCCGTCTGTAACCCCAGCTCCAGGAGATCCAATGCCCTGTTCTAATCCCTTGGGGCACCAAGTATACATGTGATACAAATACAGAAATCCAGGAAAAACACTCACACATAAAATAAAATAAATCCATTAAAAATGTTAATGGCCGGGTGTGCTGGCGGATGCCTTTAATCCCAGAACTCAGCAGGCAGAGGCAGGTGGATCTCTGTGAATTTGAAGCCAGCCTGTTCCACAAAGTAAATTCCAAAACAGCCAGGGCTACACTGAGAAACCTGTCTTGAAAAACTATACACACACATATGAACACAATTTAAAGAATGGAACAGGTAAACAAATCTGTCCTGCTTTCACAATTTACAC
The DNA here is from genome assembly GCF_903992535.2 of Arvicola amphibius. NCBI lineage: Eukaryota > Metazoa > Chordata > Mammalia > Rodentia > Cricetidae > Arvicola > Arvicola amphibius. Next base: position 64,658,537 of record NC_052048.2, read on the forward strand.
GACAAAGTCACACTATATAGAAAACCACATGGCATGGGCTGAGACGGCTCAGCAGTTAAGAGCTGGCTGCTCTTCCAGAGGACCTGAGTTCAATTCTCAGCACCCAGACTGCACCTCACAGCGGTCTGTACCTCCAGTTCCAGGGGATCTGACACCCTCACACAGACATACATGCAGGCAAAACATCAAAACGCCAATGAACATAAAACAAATTATATAAAAATAAAATGAAAATCACACAGGGTTGATGGGATGGCTCAGTAGATGAAGGTACTTGCTGCCAGGCCGGAGGCCTTGAGTTCAGTCCTGAGAACCCCAATGACGGAAGGGAGAGGGGGAGAGAGAACTGATTCCTACCAGGTGTCCTTTGATCTCTATATGAACTCTGTGACACGCATGTGCACACACCACACACACAGGCTTGCAAATAAGAAAACAAAATGTAACTTTTTAAAGCACATGCAATAAAGTAGGTATGTGAATAGAACAGAGTACGTGGTTTCTACAGCCAACTTAAACACGTATCCATGGTTCATCGAACTTGGCAGTGGATTTGAAGGACTATCGCATATAAAGGCATGGCCGAAGTGCTGACACACAAGCCAAGAGTTTAGAAAACGGCAGAGCAGCTGGTGAGCACCAGAAGGCCTCGCAGACCTGTTGGGGTAACCGCTTTCACCCCAGAGCTGACCAGATAAGAGCCGTGACTAATAACAATCAGCCCACAAGAGTGGGTGTAGAAACCTAGCACACAACTTGCTTCTTTTACAGAAAGGTTTTTAACAGTCGAAAGGGCTAGTCTCTCTTGCCTTGCGTTCTCTCCTTGGTAGAAAAGTCAAATTATCATCAAGATGTTGCCGAGTATAATATCAAAATAAAACACGTTCGCTAAGCGACTCCATTGTTTAATAATAATAAGGAGCTGGAAGCCTACGTCTCAGAAGATGAGACATTCATGAGACCAGGATCAGACAGATGGAGCCATCTTTCTTAGTGGATAAACCCACTTTCTTCCTGCCATAGTTACCTGGTGCTCTGTGATTCCATGTCCCTTTAAGCTGTCCTAAGAACCTTTGTAAGGGTTTAGGAATGTTTGGCATTTGGGAATTACTGGCTCCTCCTAGGAAGTGACTGCCTGCCCTGGGTGAGGAGGACACTGTAGGGAGGGAGCTGTGGCAGCCCTGCTCCCAGACATGAGGGGAGGGATCCATCCACCTTGTAATACACAGCCTACAACAGAGCAAACACAGAAAAAGCAACTAGCCAATTCTGAACTTGGCATTTGAGGGAAAGGCTCTGGGGACTGTACCTCTCTGAGTCCCGTTGTCTGTACATCTAAGAGGTTTCTATCGCTCTCCAGAGGACTTTCAAACACCAACTCCCTCAGCCCCGATTTGTACTGTCTCCCTCCTGATCTTGACCCTCACCCCTCTCACCCACGTTTACTCTTCAGGGCCAGGCCAAGTTCACTTCTCTATGATGAGGCCTCCCAGAGATCCAAGGCTAAAACTTACGAAGCCCTTTCCAGGTTCCAGGCGCCCTGCTTCACATATAAGATGTGTTTCTCCACTGTTTCCTCTACTTTATCCTCTACAGACGGGGAGACTGAGGCCCTTCAAGGACAGCCACCCTTCTCAAGGTCGTGCAGCTTAGACACGGTCTGAGGACAAGTCCTTTGACAGTGGAGCCTGTGTTTTCAAAGTTTGGACGTGCTATCCTGGATCTCAATTAGCATCTATCTGAGCACACACCTGCCTTTCACACTAGGCCAGGAGCCAGAAAATGAGGCCCCTTGAGCTAGGAGTGACTGCAGCCTGTTCTTGTATGGTCAGCTCAGATGGCATAGTTTCTAGGAGCTGGAGAGATGGGTCAGTAGTTAAAAGCACTGGCTGCTTTTCAAGAAGAACCAGGTTCTATTCCCAGGTTTCCAAATGGAGATTTGAAACCATTATAACTCCAGTTCCAGGGGTTCTGATGCCTCTTCTGGCCTCTCTGAGTATCAGACATACACATGATACCCAGATGTACGTGTACCCACACACACAAAACAAAAATTTTAAAGGAGTGTTTTTATGCACACGCATACACTCACACATGCCACGGCACACACGTAGAGGTCAGAGGATAACTTGCAGAGGGGCTGGTTCTTGCCTTCTGCCTTGCCAGGACAGGGGCTGGCTGGGTTCTGCTGCTGGGCTTTCTGATCCGGGCCAGTAGCTCCAAGAGCTCCTGGCTCTCCTGTCTCCCTCTCCCATACCATAGGGGTGCTGGGATTATAGATGCACACCACCACATCCATATGTTACTTCTTCAGGTGTCCTGGTCAGCACTGAGCTGAGCCATCACAGGCTCAGTTTTTGTTACATATTTAAAGTGTTAAGAAGGAGGAGGAGAGCCGGGCGATGGTGGCGCATGCCTTTAATCCCAGCACTCGGGAGGCAGAGGCAGGCAGATCTCTGTGAGTTTGAGATCAGCCTGGTCTACAGAGCTAGTTCCAGATAGGCTCCAAAGCCACAGAGAAACCCTGTCTCGAAAAACCAAAAAAAAAAAAAAAAAAAAAAAAAAAAAAAAGAAGAAGAAGAAGAAGGAGGAGAAAAAGAAAGAGGAAGAAGGTGAGGTGGCAAGAGAAGATAGTACTCATGAGCCCAAAGCCCAAGGTATTTTTATCCTAGCCTTTAACAGAAAAAGTTCCCCAATATCTACCTGTGCTAGTAGTCAGAGGATAAGTACAGGCTTGCTTGTCTTAATTCTCCCAAGGGACCTAACACAGCATCCTGAGAGCTCTGATTGATGTGGGATTGCAACCCCAAGGTGGAGATAGAGATGAATGGATGTCTGGGGAATGCTGGCTAGCCTATCTAGCTACCTTAGCAGGCTCCAGGTCAACGAGATGGCCTATCTCAAAAAAAAAAAAAAAAAAAAAAAAAAAAAAAAAAAAAAAAAAAAAAAAAAAACAAGAAAGGAACAGGCAAGACGGCTGGGTGGGGAAGGTGCTTGCTGCCAAGTCTTCGAGCCTCTGCACATACGCCACGGCACACGAGTGCTCTGCCCCCAGACATCTGCACATACAAACAGATGAATGTAAAAGGAGAAGAACCCAAACACGCAAAGTGGATAGCAACTGGGAAACAGCATCAGTAGTTTCTCTGTGGCCTACACATCCACTCTCTCGCTCACATGCACACCCACTCACAGATCCACACACTCGCTATTTTCCGGTTTGCTCACCAGAAACATCAGGCTTGTGTGTGTGTGTGTGTGTGTGTGTGTGTGTGTGTGTGTGTGTGTGTGTTAGTGAAGGAAGAGGAGCGAGAAGTAGGTTAGACACCCGACGGAAAAACCGCTTGATGATAGCGATCTGCAGCGCTCAGATCAGTGGGTCAGCAGAGTGCCAATCTGGGAACCTGCACCGGGCCTCAAATCTCCATACCTGACTCCACTGTAAAGACACAAAACAGCCACAGACCTGGACCCCCTGCCCTGGGTACCAGCAACCCACAGCTTCTCCATGCTACTCTTCCACCTCCCCGCTTCTCAAACCTGTTGGGAGCCCCACCTGCACTTAGGGCCTGGCTCTATTCTGCAAGCCCTTCTCAGCTCTCTGCTCCCTTAAGCCATTCTCTTTCTTCTGTCCCATTTCTATTAGCATCCAATAGGCTCACATCTCTCATCCTACACACAAAAGCCAAAGCAGAGGCCCCAGCTCAGTGGTGGTCCTGGGTTCCATACTCAATGGTGCATGAATGGTAGTAGTACTGGGGTCGGAGAAGAGGCTTAGCTGGCAGTGAGTTTGCTTAACATGTGAGACAGGTGGCGTTTGTTCCTTGGTGCTTCATAACAGCGTGGGTGTGGTGGGTCGGAGAGATGCTTCACAAGTTGGATCCCATGGGAAAAGCTTGTAGTGGTGTGCACCTGGAACCCTGCTGCTGGGGAAAGGGTGGCAGGGAAAAGATAGGCAGATCTTTGGAGCTCGGTGATAGCCAACTTGGCCAGCTGGTGAACCCCAGGCTCAGAGAGAGGGCCCTCAAAAATAAGGTGGAAAAAAAATTGAGGATGACACCCAACATTGACCCATGGCCTCTACACACACGTGTACACATGTACATGTTCACACACACATATAGACTTGTATAATCACACAAACACACTGTCTGCAAGTGTTCTGGTGGTCCACACATTACTCTCAGCACTTAGGCAGTGGAGGTAGTAGGATTAGAAGTTCAAGATCATCCTCTGCTACATAGTAAGTTCGAGATCAGCCTAGACTCTCTCTCTCTATGTGTGTGTGTGTGTGCAAGTGTGTGTGCGCGAGTGTGTGTGTAAAGCTGGAGATTTCCCTTGAGCCCACACTCTGCTTCAGAGACTTCTGCTCTTGAACAAGCCCCTCAGAAGAGCTATTCAAATCAACCTATTTCCAAACTTGGGTCCAGCCTTGTGCAGCCCGTGCTTCATTGCTGAGCCATTTCCCCAGTCCTAGCATTTTCCTTTTATCTCTTCTCAGTACTAAAACCAAAGATCTGTCTCACATACAGAACTCTGTCTTTCCCCAGATCTCTTCAGGGTCCCCCAAACTCTCAGCATCAAGCTTAGCCTCCATAACTCAGTCAGCATGAAATCTGCTGACAGTCTTACCTGTGGACCATGGCAGGTGCTTATGGTCTTGCCTGTGGACCATGGCAGGTGCTTATGGTCTTGGCCATGGACCATGGCAGGTGCTTATGGTCTTGGCCATGGACCATGGCAGGTACTTATGGTCTTGGCCATGGACCATAGCAGGTGCTTATGGTCTTGCCTGTGGACCATGGCAGGTGCTTATGGTCTTGCCCGTGGACCATGGCAGGTGCTTATGGTCTTGCCCGTGGACCATGGCAGGTGCTTATGGTCTTGCCTGTGGACAATGATAGATGCTGATAGTCTTGCCCTATTCTCCATCCACAAGGAACACATGCCCAGCCTCTACTGTCCATCTTGGTCTTCAGCCATACCACCTTGAACACTCTCCATCTCATCTGTTGGGTACATGCAAGTGCTCCACATCAGGCTGTCTTCCCAGCCCTGGCTCCAGGGGCCTCTTTCCATTGTGTATCCTTGCTGTGCTCACACTGATCCACCCTCCTATCTTGGTGTGAACAGCCTTGCTCCTGGAAGCCTTTCTTGACCCGCCATGCCTCTATGTTGTACACTCACATCAGGCCTCATTACCAATACTCCCTTATGTGACTCTGTGCATCATTACAAAGAAACCAATTGAGCAATGAGAACATCTGCCATGGTCCATTTTAAAATGCCTCGCACTTGGCTCAAGGCTTGCAGTCAGTAAGACCTTAGCAAATATTTGAATGAATGAATGAATGAATGGATGAATGAATGTTGTTGATTTCCACACTGAGAGGAATTTATAAATCCTCCTCTGAGTTATAAAGAAGGGCAGTTCTGTCCCTACAAGTCTGACTCCAGAGGGCTGGAGAAACTTTCTACCCGTGGGACTAGAGATAAAGATCAGTTGATAGAGTGCTTGCCTAGCAAGCATGAAGCCCTAGGTTCCATTCCCAGCACCACATAAAGCAGGCAGCAGGAGGAACAAGAATTGAAAACCAAGCCGGGTGGTGGTGGCGCACGCCTTTAATCCCAGCACTCGGGAGGCAGAGGCAGGCGGATCTCTGTGAGTTCGAGGCCAGCCTGGTCTACAAGAGCTAGTTCCAGGACAGGCTCTAAAAAAAAGCTGCAGAGAAACCCTGTCTCGAAAAAACCAAAAAAAAAAGAATTGAAAACCATCCTTAGCTACATAGCAAGTTTGAGGCCAGCCTGGGCTACATGGGATACAAAAAGGGAAAAAAAAGGAAAAAAAAAGAATGCTCCAACTCAACAAATCTGACCCATTTCTCATGCACCCTTTGGCCTTTTCCTAGTCATGACAAGAATGTTCTCAGAGCGTATGTATCTCATAAGAACCTTCTGGCAAGTTCTTGCTCTTGGGATGCTGAGTGGAAGCCAGAGCAGCTTGGATTTAGAGCTGGTTCTCAAGGCTCTTGAGTGCTAAGCTCTAGTTATTTCTGAGTAACCCTGAAGGGCCTTCCACTCTTGGATAGGTTCCAGCCTGGACGATTCTCCTGCCAGTCCCTTCTCGCAAGTGCTGGTTTGAGAAAGGGGTTCTGGTTAAGTTATTTGCTCATAATATAGGGGGGTCACCCTTACCTCACCTGATTCAGCCCTCCCTCAGGCAAAGTCATTCATTATCAGGGAACAGTTAGCCAGACGTCTCATGTGGGAATGCCAGAGACAGAATTAATAACAGTCTCTCTCATTAGCAGCCTGGCCTTCCACCATCGATCACATCAGAAGTGTTGCCGCACATACAGCGCTGATTATGTGCACGGGGCAAGGCTCAGCAGAGCTCAAAAGCCACTTAAATCTATCCAGCAGTGACTCCCTCAAGAACCCGCAATGTCCCCCAAACTAATAAACCTGACAAAGCACCGCCAGGGAAAATTCCTTGCGGATTTGAGATTTTCGCTCTCTTAATCTCCTAACTCAATAAAGCAAGCACTCCCTGCAACAAATTAAATACTTTTATGAAAGGAAGCCCTCCCCCACTTTCTTTGATGTTGGGTATGACTAGCCCCCTAACGCCAGGGTCTGGGGATCTGTGGGAGATGCTATTCTTCACCCCCTTTGTTGTCTTCTTATTCTACAGAGGCCCAGAATCCACTGCTATTTGCTGGCTCCTTGATTCTGGAAACTTTTGGGACTTCTGGCTTCCCTGAGGGTCTTTCCCTGGATATCAAAACAAGTTCCTAGAAGTTGGAGTGTGGGGGAGGGGAATGGAATGGACAAGAGCCTTGGGAGCACAGGGCAAAACACAAGAGACCTCAGACTGGAGGTCAGACAGGCCTGGGTGGCAATGCAGCCTGGGCTTTCTGTATTTCTGACCCTTGGCAAGCTGCTAGCCCTTCTGCACTTCAGAATCCCATCTACAAAGCCAGATTCCAGTTCTGCCCTCCTCAGGGTCACCATGGAGCTTGAATGTGGGTGAGCCTGCGTGCTCTTAGCACATTGGGGTTCAGTGGACCATGTGATGAGAAGAGGCTCCTGGGCTTGCAAGGGGGGACTGGTCCCCCATCTGTGGGCTGCAGGTTAGTTCCTCCCCGAGACCAGCAGCACCTTCTTCCAGACGCCCTTGTAGCAGAGAAGGCTGAAGGTGTGGGAATAAAGCTCTTCCCTCTGCCCAGCAACTGCCCAGGTCGCAGAGGGAAATTCCGGGCTGTGGGTGTCACAGTCTCATGAAGACCTCGTCCTGGGCATAGCTGGGAGTTAATTTATGCATTTCCAACTGGAACACTGTTGTCTCCAAGGGGGAAAAATGTGGGTCTCAGGAGAGAGAAGCCACGTGAACTGACAGTAACCATTCAGGCTTTGCCGTAGTCCAAACTTCAGCTCCACCTGACAGACCGTACTCCTCCGCATCTAATTTCTCTCAATGGAAATGAGTTGATGTCATCTTAATTTAATTATGCTTTGTTTTGTGTTTAAGACAGAGTCTTAGGTATTCCAGGCTGGCCTTGAACAAGCTATGCAACTGAGGATGACCCTGAACTTGTAATCCTCCTACCTCCATCTCCTCAGTGCTGAGGGTACGGCTGTGGGCTTCTACCCTCAGTTTGTGTGATGCTGGGGATCAAACCCAGGACATACTGAATGCAGGACACATTCTTTACCAATGGAGCCACAGCCATAGCTTGGATTTTAATTTAATAAAATCAAAATGGTTTTTCCTGCACGGAGAAATGGCTCAGCAGGTAAAGTGTTTGCCATTCAGGAGTGAGGACTAGATTTGGATCTCCAACACCACGTAAAAGTCAGGTGAGTATGACACTTCACCTGTAGTCTCAGGACCACCCTAGCCAAACTAATTGACGGGGGAAGTTCTGGATACAAGGGAGAGACCTTGTCTTAGACTATCAAGTGGAGAGCAATTGAGAAAAGAAAGATGCCTGATTATCAATCTTGACACCCCCCCACCACACACATGGGTATGTGTGCCCCAAGACAGGAAAACACACTACATACACACACCCTTCCTGGCAGAGGTTTAAAAAAATTATTACTCGATAGGTAATAATTAAAGGTGCATGCCTTTAATCCCAGCATTTAGGAGGCAGAGTCAGGCGGATCTCTGAGTTCCAGGCCAGCTTGGTCTACAGAGCAAGTTCCGGGACAGCCAGGACTACACAGAGAAACCCTCTCTTAAAAACAAAACAAAAACATTACCTATCTAGGAAAGAGAGGTGTAACTGGAGCCACAGGAAGGCTGAGGAACAACACACTGTCCGTCTTCTGTCTCTTAGGATCTCTCCCAGGCCCTCCTGCTGTTCCTGTCTCCCCCAACCCCTTCTTGGGTTTTGGGAACACGTGGGACTACTAATCTGTTCTGTTTGGTTCAGAGGTCCCTCTGTCCCTGTTACTGGGGCTACGACAGCACCAGTGTTGCTCAGACCTAACCAGCTCCTGACTTGACCACACAGCTTCCCACTAACCTACATGGATTTCCTCCTCTGTGCATGAGGCTCTCTCTCACTCTCCTCTGTCTGTCTGTCTGTCTGTCTGTCTGTCTGTCTGTCTCTCTCTGTCTCTCTCTCTCTTGCCTGTATGGTGTGATGCATGTATGTGTGTTCATGTGGGTGTGTAATCAAGTATACACACACATGCACACGCACACGCACACACACACACACATGCTTGCACGCATACTGGAAGTTTACATCTGAAGTCTTCCTCAATCGCTCTCCATTCTATTTCTTTCCCTTAAGCTCTTTCCAGAGCTCAGCTCACAGATTCCAGCTAGTCTAGTAGTCACTTGTCCTGTGAATCGCCTGTCTCTGCCTCCTGCGTCCTGGGATTACAGGTGACCACCACTCCTGCCCGGCTTTTCCTTGGGTTCTAGGAGTCCAAGCTCGGGTTCTCCCATTTGCTGGGCTAGCACTGTACCCACTGCTAGCCCCTGGATTCCTTATGCTTTCTTCTATGGCTCTACCTCTGCTTATCCAAACTGCTGAGAATGACGAGCCTAGACCCTTTCCCCACCATTCTGATTTATGCCCTTCTTCCTCCAGAAAGCTACCCCTCCCAGCCCTGTGCTGCACACCCACACCCACCCCTCGCCTTGCACTCCAGCCTGACTGGTACTTTCCCTTCCTTGGTCTTTAGTTTGAACCATTTGACATTAAAGAATATATATGGTGTCATGGGTCACTGTTTTATCTTTCTGTTTAGGTGCCCCCCTCTGTGTGTGCATGTGTATGTTTGCAAATATGTATGTGCTTATTCATGTGTATGAGAGTGTACATGTGTACGTAGGTGTGTATCTCAGGAGGAGAGGACAGAGCTCGTTCCTCAGGCTCTGACCACTGATTTTTAGGGAGACTCTCATGCTCTAGAAGTTATGCTAGGCTGGCTGGCCTTGAGCCCCTGAGATCAGTCTATCTCCACCTCCTGGCTGGCACTGAGGTCACAGGAGCAGCAAAGCATCGCTCCTGGCTTATTCTGGGGACAGAACTCAGGTCCTCGTGCCTCCATCAAGGACTTCCAGCTGAGCCAGCCCCTTGGTTCCTGCATCTTCACTTATTTGGCAGTAACAACCCACCAGCCTATACCCAAGACACGCCCCTCCGTCCTGACCCCTTCTCACCTGGCTGACTCCTTCCATTCCATCTGGTCCCCATCATGCTGTAGAGTGTCCATCTCTGTGAAGAGGGTGGGGTTGGGAACCTCATCTTCCTCCCCCAGGATGTCCTGCAGCTGCTCAGCAGCTGGAGACCCTGAAAAGTGAAGGAGTTGGGTGTGCTGAGTGCCCTGCGGAGGTCAGGAGGCCACAGGGCCAACAGGAAGGGAGCAGGCATGGGGCGGGGAGGGAGGGTCACTCACTAAGACTCAGTCCATATTCTGGGCCAGACTGAACTCTTGTCCCTTTGCCCTGGATGCGGATGTAAGTCTTTGAGATAAGAAAGGATTTGGTCTGTGTTTATTTCGGGGTCTCATCAGTGCCAGTGAAGGATGGGAAACAGCCAAAGCCGGGGCAGCAGCAGGATCCAGGAACAGGAAATGAGGACCAGCCTGGTCCAGCTGCATTTGGCAGAAAAGCCTCCAACTCTCTCTTGCTCCACTGGGTCCCAAGTCAGTCAGTGATGGTGAGGAGGCAGGCAGGCAGGGGAAGGCTGGGCTAGTGTTCCTCACTGGCATTGTGGGCCTGATTCCTGGGTGTCCTGCCTCCTCACCAGCAGCCCTCTGGAAGTCACCTCCCGAATGTTCTCAGGTACCGTCTTTCCTCCTTCCCTCCCTCCCTCCCACTCCTTCCCTCTTCCCATCGTGTAGTGACCCCCTACTCTGTGCCAGGCATCATCCTTGGTACCAGAAAGTAAGGCCATAAAGAAGACCCATGTTCTTGCTTGCTAATGTCGGTCTACGGCAGAGCGTAAACAAACCCCTGGACGACCACTGGGGAGAGTGCTGAGTGTCCTGAAAAAGACAGACTTCCCAAGGGCGGCTGTAGAAAGCATGCTGGTCACAGGAGCCCCTCTGAGAAAGGCGTTTGAATTGTGAGTGGAACACATCAGGATGAATTATGCTTGAGTGTGGTGGATGCCCTGTGTGGTTGCAGCACAGGCAGCCAATGAGAGGGACCACAAGCTCAGAAGATGAGCAATGCCTTGGCTGAAGGTATCCCCAGGCTCCTGCCACCTCCTACCCCCTTGTGTTGTCAAGGATGCTTCTTCCTCACCAGCCCTTGATTCGGCCTCCCATCAACCGTCCCACAGAGCTCCTGAGGTTTCCCCCTTTCTCCCAGTCTCTCATTGCCTCAGTTTCTCCCGCTTCTGCCTTCCTCTATTCATCAGTAGGTCTTCCGTTGTTTCTATTTTCAAGAACTCTATTGACACCTAACCTCGTCCCTGTAACTTCCAGGCAGGCATTTACCGCATCTTCACCGAATGTGTCCTGGAGTTCCAGAAGGTAGGGCACACAGTGTGTCTCTGGTCCACGTGGACATGACTCTCACAGTCACCACGTACCCGAGAAACCCCTGACTCAAGGCTTATTCTACAGACAGCCCTTATCGCCCACACCAACCCCGGCATCCAGGCTCAGAGCCCACAGCCAAAAGGTGCTTGACTGCGCAACCTCCAGCTTGCCTGTCAGCACCCCTCCTGTGCCCTTCACTGTCACCCCTGACCTTCGTGCCTCTCCATAAGTCACTTCAGCTCCTACACACTTCTGTGGGAAGACAGCGTGCAGGTATGAAGTACGTTCGATTTCTTTCTGCTAGTCCATAGGCTGCCACCAACTGCCCTTGGTCCAAAAGAGTCCTTCCTCCACTCACCCTCCCCAGTGTCACCCTCCCCAGGCCTGCTGCCTCTACTGCCTAAGGGCACCCCATCCACGCAGGCCTCCTAACAGGCTTGTGCAATGGACTTCGGGAATCACAGAGCTCTCTGGGCAGCACACAGCCTAAACAAGTTGGACAATTTGCCTAGCACAAGGTGCCAGTGGCTTATGTGTGTGCGGGTCCACAATGGACTTTGTTGATTCAAATTCGTCTGATTTTGAATTTTTTTGTTGTTTTAAACTTATTTCACTGGCTTTGAGTTTAAGGAAATTTTATGAAGAAGAAGAAGAAGGAGGAGGAGGAGGAGGAAGAGGAGGAGGAGGAAGAGGAGGAGGAGGAGGAGGAGGAGGAGGAGGAGGAGGAGGAGGAGGAGGAAGAGGAGGAGGAGAATCATTCCTGTAGGCATAGTGGCATACGTCTTCAATCCTAGCACCTGGGAGGCAGATGCAGGAGGATCTTTGTGAGTTTGAGGCCAGTCTTGTCTACATAGTGAATTCCACGATGGCCAGGATTACAAAGAGAGATCTTGTCTCAAAAAAAACCCAACCACCCCCCCCCAAAGAAAACCCCAATAAACAAAATAACCTGATCATTAAGAAAACACATTTCCCACCTTCGAATTAGAAGGCAACCATGGCTGCTTGATTCTGAGGAGACAAACCGGCTCCCCATGGGCTCAGAGGAGGATAATCACTGCTCTGTTTTGGTTTTGCCTTGCTGGGAACTGGACCCAAGGCCCACTTGTGCTGAGCAAGTTCTCCACCGCTGGGTTGCATGGCCGCAGCCTGATAGAAACCCTTCACATGTAGATTTGCTCTTGTACATCTCCAGCTGGAAAGCTTTGGCTGCCTCTCCATTATCTAAAGCTTGGGCCTGGTGATGTGGCTCAAACCATCCACAGCAATCTGGACCTAGCCTGCCTCTGAGCCCAGTCTAAAAACAAAAGGCAATGCCACCCCTTGGGCCTCTGTCCTCATATTTCATAAATCTAGAATCTTTCACACCCTTCAAGGCCCAGAAGAAGGTAAATAAATAGAGAGATCCTGAAGAGTTAGTAGATTAGAAAGCCTAGACAGGGTAGAGGTCTGTGCTGGAACCAGCCTGTCCGGGCAGTACCTGCTCCTTGGAACCGCTGAGGGCAGGAGTCTCCGGTGCTTGGTGCTGCCTCTGGCCCCAGCCTGTTTCCCTGCTGCTGGCTTCTCTGAGTATCCTCTTCCCCACACAAAAGCAAACTCACTTTTGCTCCAATTTAAGCAGCAAGGGAGGCGGGGAGGAGGAGGGCAGGAGAAGGACTAGAGGGAAGGAGGGAGACTGCGGCTAGCGAGAGAGGAATAAACGCAAAGAAACCAGAGATGGGGTGTGAGATTGCACAGAAATCCTGGGAGAAAAGAGCAAAAGAGGGAGAAAAGACGGGAGGGAGGTGGATGGGGAAATCAGAGGTATAACGAGAGAGGAGGCTTAGCAATGGCGCTCAAGCAGGAACCGTGTGGTGGCAGCTGAGGACTGTGAAAACACCAGGACTGCCCCTCCCTCCCCCCTCCCCACCCGCCCTCCCCAGAGCCTTTCCGGACAGACCTGGAGGCTCCTGTAGAGCAGGGCGCCTCTCCTCAGGCCCCCTTATAAAGGCTGAGGCAGGGAGGTAGGATTTGTGCGCAAACCCCCAGGACCTCTTAAGATCTTATGAATTTGGTGGCAAGAGCCTGGCAGGCCCTGTTCTTTCTGCCGCCTCTGGGAGTTGGGTGGAGGTTGGGGTTGTTATGGGGGGTGTTTGCTGTGAGGTCCACAGTGTTAAATGAAGATGGATTAGCTTCCTTCCCAACTTTAACAATTACGGGGCTTGCTGTTTGTGCCCACTACTGGGACAAAGTGCCAAACTGTCACTCACTGAACTGCAGGGACTGGCCACTTTGGGGTATGTGTGAACCCCACCGGAGAGTTACTTTGTTCTCTGAGGAACTCCTAATCTGGGTTTGGCTCAGCTAGTGCTTGCAATACACAAGGTCGAGCAGAGGTCACGGAGGCTCCCAGGCCTGCTACAAACTCTTGTTCCTTAAGCCCCTGGAGTGGGTGAGGTGACCTGGTGATGCCTACTATCCCCCACCACACGCTGGCCCATGCATGGGTCTTGATGGCATTTTCATATCCGGGGCTAGAAGATCCATCAAGGCCTGTTTGAGATGTGCTACAGTGCAGCCCAGGCGGCCTCAAGTTCACAAAGGATGAGCTTGAGGTCTGGAGCGTCTGAGGTTACAACCCAGTGTGCTGCTGCTGCTGCTTCCTCATTGGAGGAATGCTGGGGCTTGAACCTGGGACCTTTGATATGCTTCAATCCCCTGCTGTTTTTTGAGATTAGGTCTAGCTATGGAGCTCAGACTGGTCTCCAATTTTGACGTTCTCCTCCATTGCACTCCCAAGTGCAGGGGTTGCAGGTATGTACCACTGCCTGGCTCTCATCATGCCGTTCATTCAGAGCTTCAAGCAAACTCACTATCACCAAGACCTCAGCAGTGGGCAGCCCAGGAGGTTCTTTTTCTGGGGATTGTCCCCCACCAAGGGTCCTGGCTTCACAGATTACACTACACTGTGAGAGTGGTTGGCCTACCCCTTCCTGAGTCCTACTAGGTAGCAAATGGAGACTCTCTAAGCCAGAGACCAGGCAACCCATCACCTGAAGGAGGATTTCCAAAGATACTGGAGAGACAACATTTTAGAAGAGGCCAAGCCTAGATTCATCTCCCGATGCTGCAAATTATTATCAGTAGCATAATGACAAAACCTTAACCTTCCCGAGCCTCGGTTTCCCTACTTAGTACATAGAAATGATCACATCTGCTTCTTTGAATTCTGGTGAGAATAACTGGGATAATACCAGTCATGTGGCCAGCACCCAGCCAGGCCCTCAATGGTATTGCTACCATTGTGGCTTGTAGCTGTGACTCCTCCTTCCTATCACCAGTCACTAGCCTGCCCCACCCTGAACATCTCAGGAACCCAGACCTTTCCAGTGTCCAACCCCATCCTTCTCCCCGGGTCTTCCCTCCAGCCCACCCAAGGTTTAGCTTATTACATGCTGGGCCACTGACCTGGGTCTTCTATAAGGTGCTGTGGGCCCACAAACACATAGTATGTCACAAACTAGCCTTGGCCCCCATCGTGTGAAATGCCACAAGCAATGACATCTCTGGTCTATGACTACAGGAGGCACAGACTGGGGGCCCAACTATCGAAACAGACTCGGGCAAGCTAAGTATGGTAGCACACACCTGTAATGCCATCTCTTGAGAACTCAAGGCCAGCCTCAACTATGTGGTGAGTTTCAGGCTAGCCTGGTCTACAGGAGAGCCTATCTCAAAAAAGGAGAGAGAGAGAGAGAGAGAGAGAGAGAGAGAGAGAGAGAGAGAGAGAGAGAGAGAGGAGGGGGGAGGGAGGGAGGGGAGGGAGGGAGGGGAGAGGGAGAGGGAGAGAGAGAGGAGAAGAGGAGGGGAGGAATAATATGAAGTAAGGAGGAACAGGAGAAGAAAGAGAGGGGAAGAAAAGGAGGGGAAAGGAGGAGGAAAAGAGGGGAGGAAGAGGAAGGGAGGGGTGAGGAGGGAGGAGAAGAAGGAAAAAAGGAAGGGGAGAGGAGGAAAAGGACAGAGGAGGTAGGGGAAGAAGAGGAAGGAAGAAGGAGGGGTGAGGAGGAGGAAAGAGAGAAGAAAAAGGGGGAAGAAGGAGGAAATAGAGAGGAGGAAGAGGAGATGGGAAGGACTGGACTTGGAAGGGAACTATGTGTGGCTGGGCTGAGGTTCTGAAGCACACAGAGCGCCTCTTTCTCTGGGTGAGGACTGCCCACCCATTGCTTGGACAGAGCACAAGGTAATCTGGTGACCCCTAACCCTGGCAAGAAGCATGGGCTTCAGCCTAGGAAAGCCTTGGAGAGCAGTTAGGGTCATCAAAAGGTCAGCGACTTCAGGAGCCAATCTGTGAGTCTCTCCCCGCTTAGCTTTGCATGGTCAGGGTCTGCCCCACTTCCAGCACTTTGCTGTCCAGTGACCCAGGCTTACACAACATGGGCACACAGTAAACACTGTCTAGGTGAGTGAATTTCCAACACTCATGAGCACATCGGTGGGAGCTAAGCACCTAGGAGCCAGGAAAGAGGAGCTGGGGATGGAGTTGTAGGGGATGCATGTGGCTGTGTGTGGCACAGGGAGACAGAATACAGGGGACTGGGAGACATAATGCCAGGGTGCCAGGGTCATTCTTGTGAAGCGAAGTGAGTCTTTGGGAGAGGACTAGGAAGCCCTGTGCCCCAGTTTCATGACCGACAAAATTCCTTTTCCTGATTTTTACAAAAACTCCAAGTGTGTCTTCTAAGGCGGGAGAAGAGAGCCTGCCCATTTATGCCCACAGGAATCGCCCCTGTGGGAGGCAGTTTGGGGACATCGGCCAAGCCTGTGTTTCCCACCCCTGAAAGCCATCTTTGGGTGACACATGACTTGTGTCACTGGCCGATCCATGTCTGGAAAGGTTGGACTGGGTCTCTCAGTTAGCTGGCCTTTGTTCATGGTTCCTGGTGTTGTGAACCTGAAGATGGGGAGCTGGGGTGCGGACAGAAAAGAGGAATGAATAGACCTGCCTGCCCCGGAGCTGCTGGAAGAGACGTGCAGCCCCAGAGAGGGGACTTCAGCTCACTGCATCCTCCAGCTCAAGCCTTGAGTCAGCTGCTCTTGCATTGAGAGCCCACACATGCTCCCCTGGCAGAGACCTGATTCTTAGAAGTCTCTCCTTCCTCTCCTGGCTCTCTCTCTTGAGTCTTAGCTGCCCACTGAAGCTGATCTCTTGTAGATGAACTGTACCCTAAAGTAAACAAGGTCTGAGCAGGCCTTCTCTTCCAGAGCTCACTCTAGTTTCAGGGTACAGGAGGTCACCCTGGGAGGGTGCTTGTCAGAAATGCTGCCCACAACAGAAATCTGCCACAGATGGCCTTAATTGACATAGGAACTATGACCATCTCTGTCCCTTTTGGACCTGGTGGCCTATGTGAGTATAAGAAACCTTGTTCCTGTGTTTCTTAAAATGCCAAGACAGCAGAGGCATTCACCCATCTGGGCACAGGGAACTAACAGATAGCTCAGTGGTTAGGAGTGGTTGTTACTCTTGCAGAAGGCCCAGGTTCAGTTTCTCCCAACATCCATATTAGGTAGCTCCAGTTCTGGGGAGCTTGAGCACTCTCTTCTTGCTCTGGTGGTGCAGGCACACAGTACACATATGTACACTCAGGAACATACGTAAAAATAATACAGCTTTTTAAAAAGGAAACAAAAGTCACACAGGCCTAGTATCATGGTTTGCGTCTATAACCTCATTACCTGGGAAGCTGAGGTAGGAAGATTGCTATAAGTCAAGGCCAGCTTGGATCAGGGAGGAGATGGCTCAGTGGTTAAGAGCACGTGCTGCTCTTCCAAAGGATCTGAGTTTGGGACCTAAGTTCAGTTACCCACACCAGACAGCTCACAACTGTCTAAATTCCAGCTCTGGAGACTCTTAATGCTCACATGCACATCCACATAATTTAAAAAAAATAATAAAATAAATCTTTTAAAAAGAGAAACCTGTGCTGGATAATTTTACGACAACTTGACACAATATAAAGTTGTCTGAGTGAAGGGAACCTCAATTAAGAAAATGCCTCCATAATTCAGGTTGTAGGTGGGCCTATAGGGTATTTTCTTAATTAGTTATTGATGGGGGAGGGCCCAGTTCATTGTGGGTGGTTCCATCCCTGGGCTGGTGGTCCTAGGTTCTATAAGAACGCAGGCTGAGCAAGCCATGGGGAGCAATTCAGTAGGCGGCTTCCCTCCATGGCCTCTGAATCAGTTCCTGCCTCCAGGTTCCTGCCTTGATTGAGTTCCTGTCCTGACTGCTTTTGATAATGAACTGTTTACATGGAACTGTGAGTGAAGTCAACCCTTTCCTCTCCAACTTGCCTTTTGTCACGGTGTTTCATCTCTGAGTGTGTATTTGAATCAGCCTATCTCGGAGACCCTTGGGTAGAGGAGATGTTGTAGAGAGAAATTAGTCCTCTGCCCTTGCCCATCCTCGTCAAAAATGGAGAAAGGGGTGGGGATGTGGCTCAGTTGGTAGAGCACTTGCCTAATACGCACAAAGCCCTGGTTTGATCCCTGGCGCCTCTAGTGGTGCATGTCTGTAAATCCAGCATTGGGAGGTGGAAGCAACAAGATCAGGAGTTCAAGGCTGACCTGCGCTATATGGCAAGTTAGGGCTCATCCTGGGCTACATGACTCCCTGCCAGAAAAGGGGGGGAGGGAGAGAGTGCGCACATGCTCATAGGAAAGGAAGGAACGAACAAAAGGCAACGTGAAAGTCTTCTTGATTCTGAAGTCTTGGGACTCTAAGACTCTAGTGTCTATATAGGAAATAGCCTTTCTTCTCCTTTGCTGCTTATCCTGGACTGGGTTTGATTTTTTTCTTTCTTTTTCATTATTTTTATTGTATGTGTATGGTTGTTTTGTCTACATGTATGTCTGTGTACCGGGTGCATGCCTGTTGCCTGTAGATGCAGAAGATGGCATTGGATCCACTGGGACTGGAATTACGGACCCGTGTGAGCCACCACATGGGTGTGGGAATCAAGCCCACAATCAAGTGGAAGAGTAGCCAGAGCTCATATTTGCTGAGCCCTCTCACCAGCCCCAGTTCTGGTGTTTGAATGGCCTTATGACAGCAAACAGAAGATAGCTTCAGCACTTTCTCTTGCCCCTCCCACCGACAAGAGGTATAAGCTTCTCCGCAGCAGTAAGGCTGGCAAAACCAGAAAAATGTCTGCTCGTGGAGGAAAAAGCTTGGGCTCTGTGCTCATGGGGCTCTGTGCTCTCAACGTGGGTTAACATATGCAAGTGTGTCAACAGTTGTTAAAAGCCAACCAGGCACAATAGACTGTGTCAGGTACTCTATCTGTTTGTATCTCGTTTGGCAACCCTGGCAGTCTGGTGTGGCCAGCCATCCAGTTCACCTGAACAGATGTGATTTTATCGCCGGAAGTCCTGCCTCCTCATCCCTGGAAATACCTCTACCTTGTGAAGACCAGGGTAGTTGGTATCCACCACAGCCTTCCACCTACAGATGAGGGGACTGGATGCTGGGACGTCCCAGGTTGGGTCTGCCCCCACTTGATGGGGTCTTGTGCTAAGTTCTTATTAGCAGCTGAGCAGAGAGGAGACAACTGTGTGCATCTAAGGCTCTTGCTTCCACGGTGTCTCAAGAGATTCTCAGACAAGAAAACCGTTTCTTTTCCAGTGTAGAAAGCATGTCTCTCGTCCACGCTCATTATGGCTTGAGGGTTCTACTCATCGCACATTCTAGGCCTGAATGCAGCCTGAACAACTGTACAAATTGAGCTCCTAAATTATATGTACGCTGAGAACAGAGAAAGGTAAGGAAGGAGAGGGAGAGGGAGAGGGAGGGAGGAAGAGAATATGCTATTATTCCCCTTTCTTCCCAACCATCCTGTCTCTGTTGCTGGCCACTGACGAAGAGTAACATTCACACAGGCTTGGGAGTCAACGGTTCGTTTCCCAGCTTCCCTGATTACAGGCTGCATTATGCTTCGTGTCTTTGAACTTTGGTTTTCTAAAATAAATACGGGATAATGATATACCTCTCCCTCAGGGAGATGCGAGGATTAACTAAGATGATTATTGTGTGCTTCAAATTGTACTGCAGAGCTACAGTGAATCAAAACAGCACAGTACCGGTAAACAACAACAACAAAATAAAATAAAAGCACACACAGATAATGGAACAAAGGAAGCAAAGGTGTCTAGACATGAATCCAGGTACATGGAGTCAATTGGTATGCAACCAGGGTAGCAAGAACATAGAATGGGGAAAGGACAGTTACTTTATTAATAGTATTGGCAAACAATGGATATTCATTGCGAGGGAATGAAACCAGACACCCTTATGCCATGCACAAGATCTCAAAAGAGATTAAAGACTCCAGAGTAAAACCTCCAAGCCAGGGACTGGAGGGATGGCTCAGTGGTCACCGACTCGAACTGAGCCCTGGCTCCCTGCTCCCATGTGATGGAAGAGGAGATCCGGCTCCCACAAGCTGTCCTTTGAGCTCCACACTTTCACCACGACACAGACCTTTACCCACAAAACAAATGTAAACAAACAAACAAACAAAAAACAAAAATTTTTAAATTTCCAAGCCACAAAACTTCCCTCCAACATAGAAGGAAATTTCCTTGACAACAGTCCCACTGGTGACTTTTGGGAACTGACACTAAAACACAAAAAAACAAAAACAAGTGGGTAGGGCAGCATCGAATGAAGGCTCCTCTGCAGACCTCAGCCAGACGAAAGCACCTTGCAGTGCTGGGACTACAAACCATGCCTGGGTCAAGTGCTGAGCATGAAACCAGAGCTTCCCGTGTGCCGGGCGAGTGCTGTGAGCCACCCCTCCACCCAGAGCACAGTTCCCAGTCACAGAGCGAGCACGGAGAGCTTCAGGTTAGCTGTGTCAGGGAGAGGAGAGGAGTAGTGTAGCCCTGAGGGTCAACACTGAGCCCATAGAAGTCACCCGTATTCCACAGAGAAACTCCCACCAGCAGGTTGGCCCTTGAAGGAACTTACGAGTTCTTTTAGTAAGATCCACGCCGCCTCCCCGGCCACTGGCCCTGACCCCTGGGCCAGCCAGCTCCTGCTGTGGTTTGTCTGGCTGCAAAGCCCACTGGACTTTTTGTAGGCCTGGAAGATGTCCCTTTGAGTCACTTTTCCTTTGTGTGTAACTGGGGACTGGAAATCCAATATGTATTGAAGGAAAATCTGTGGAAACAGCACAGAGAGTTACAGTTACAGCGACAGCTTCCAAAGCAGTATGGAAACACGGGCTGCCTGGTAGAACCAAAGTCCTGACACTGGGGAAGACAGAATTCTACCTGTGAACCAACTCAGCAGGTGCTGGGAATCGCGGTCTGTTAAAATGTGCACAGGGGTGGGGGTGAGAGTGGCGGGGGTGGGGGCGGGGCATCTCTCATTTTTGCCTCTCCACAGCATTGACAACCAACAAGCCCAGGAAAATAAATCCAAATCCAAAACCTGAAGCATGCTTTCTCCTGGATGCTCCTGTTTTCCCATCAGTGTACAATGAAAGCATCACGACTCAGAAGTTCCCATCACAGGCTGTTCTTGTAGAAGACCTGAGTCTGGTCCCCAACACCCGTACCAACGGCTCACGATAACCTGCCTGGAACGTCAGCTCCAGGGGCCCCAAGAGAAATAGCCCCACAGTTGCCCACGCAGGTTCTAACTTAGCTGCTCTTTTCACAATCTGTTAAATGTTGGTATCTCTCATTGATCATAGCTAGGAGCATTCGTGAATTCAATGGCTTTCTGTGTGTGTGGGGGACTCTGCCCTGTCCACTCAGACAAAATGCCCAGTCATGTGGTCCCTTGAGACAAGTTCAGTTCAGTAGTTTGTCACTGCGGTGTGACCGTGTCAGCTACCACACCTCAAAAACTGCACAAAAAACTGTGGGGGAGGGGGGCGTGTACACTTGTTCACTGGTTTGGGCTCATGAGCATGCGCACTCTCCCCATTATTCATTTAGGGACCCAGAGCTGGATGCCTGAACTTGTCTACCCAGGCAACTTGCTCTGAGGAATTCCTATCTCTGTATTCCAAGAGCTGAAATTCCACTCCTGGACTCCCCATGCACCTAACATTTACATGTGTTCTGGGGAGCTAAACTCTGGTTTTCACACTTGCACAACAAATAGCAAATGCTTAACCCACTGAGTCACCTCCCAGTCTCTCTCTCTCTCCCTCTCTCCCTCTCCCTCCCTCTCTCTCTCTCTCTCTCTCTCTCTCTCTCTCTCTCACACACACACACACACACACACACACATACATACATAGAGGGGGGTTCTTCTAGCTCTGTAGACCAGGCTGGCCTCGAACTTACAGAGATCCCCCTGCCTCTGCCTCCCGAGTGCTGGGATTAAAGGCGTGCCGAGTGCTGGGATTAAAGGCGTGCGCCACCACCACCCAGCCCAATCATAATAGTTTAAAAGTAAGCTTATGGTTTGATGTGAGGCCACAGTCAGAGCTACTTAGTAGCCTGTGAGCCTGGATTAGATTGGACATGTCTGCTAGGACCCGGTAGCTGGCTCCACCCGCTTCAGGGACACACTGCCAAGGCAGGAGAGTGCTCTCAGTCTCCAATTAAGAATGCTGATACAGCGGCACTCAGGAGTGCTCCGACCCTTGTGGGAGTAACATCAAGCTTTCAAGTGTCATCACCTTGACCTGGCTGTCTCCTCCTGTAGACTGAAGGATCCAGCTTTCCGACCCCAGCCTTCTCCTCTTCCACCTTCATCACTACGGAGGAAAAGATGAACACAGCTTCAGAACATTAAAGATGCAGGAGGCCAGGGAGATGGCCCAGTCAGTAAAATCCTGCCTTGCCAGCAGAACCCACTTTAACAAAAACCAGATGTGGTGCCAGATGTGGTGATGAACACTTGTAATCCCAGTGATGGGGAGTCAGAGACAGGCCGGTCCCTGGAACTCAGTGGCCAGCCAGCCTAGTTGAGTTTGAGAATTCCAGGTGAAAATGAGAACGCTTGTCTCAAACACAAGATGGGTTGGTTCCATGCCTCAGCCTTTGGCCTCCACATGTACAACAAATTCATGTGCATGTCCACCAGAACATACATATGCACACAAAACAAAATAAAATTGTAAATTAAAAATAAAATATAGATGATAATGGCTGCCACTAATGGGCAGTATTTTGAGTGCTTCTCCCGTATGACTTAATAGAATAGTCTCATCAGTAATAATAGTAATCTACTCTGCCGAGGATGCAGCCCAGATCCTTACCTATCTTTTCTTTATTTGTTTATTTGTTTGTTTTTGAGACAGGGTTTCTCTGTGTATTCCTAGCTATCCTAGAACTTGTTCTGTAAACCAGGCTAAACTTGAACTCACAGAGATCCTCCTGTCTCTGTCTCCAGATTACTGGGATCAAAGGCATGTGCTACCACCACCAGGTCACTTAAAATTTATTTGTTTATTTTGAGACAAAGTTTGTGTATAACCCTGAGTGACCCGGAAGTCACTATATAGACAAGGCTGGTCGGGAACTCAGGCATCTGCCTGCCTTCCTCCCAAGTGGTGGGCTGAAAGGCATTTGTCACCAAGGCCTTGCTTATCTTAAACAAATGTTCAACCCCCGAGCCCCACATCCAACCATATCAGAACCCTTATACAGATCTGGAACTGAGGCACTAAGAATCTAAATTACTGTCAAAATGGAAAAAGGGAAATTCAAACCTAGATTGTCTGTTTTGGGAACTATACAGAATTCTTAGCCTTACAGTTTCTAAAAATACATTTTTACCATAAAAATAATGGAGGTGTCAAACTTGGCAGTTCAAGATTTTGAACACCCGAGCTGATCAGTAACCTTGAGTTCCTGGTACAAAAGGCTCATCATTATTTTTTCCAGTTTTATTTTGTTGTTGTTGTTTTGAGACAGAGTCTCACTATAGTACTAGCTGGCCTGAAACTCACTGTGAAGACCAAACTAGTCTCTAACTCACAAAGACATTCCTGCCTCTACCTCTTGAGTGCTGGGAATAAAGGTATTCATGACGACTCCTGGTGTGTTCGCCACCACATCCTGCATGTTCAAGAACTTTTGAGCAATACAAAATAAATAACAAAGGCCAAGAATGATGGCAAAGCCCTTTCATTCCAGGCCTCAAGAGGAGAAGCAGGCAGATCTCTTTGTGTGAGGTCAGCCTGGTCTACACAGTGAATTCCAGGCCAACTAAGGCTATATAGTGAGATCCTACCTCAAAAACAAACGATAATAAAACAAGATCGATCAATTGTGCCAACAAGTGTGGTAACTGTTGGGCTGTTGTCTGTAGGGTTGATGGCTGGCTGGTGTGCAGCCTCCCTGACCGCTGGCCATTACGAATGGCCAGTGTCGAGGCATATTGGTTGCTAAGTCCTCTGAACACCACTGGTGGTAATAACTGCCTTTGGTGCTGGAGAGAAGGAGGGCCAGAAGAAAAAGCAAGCAGCAAGGAGTCTAGGGCTGGTGCAATGGCGAGCTGGGTGAGAGGCCTTCAGGATGACTGCTAGCTCCTTTACTGTAGAGACAGCTCCATCTCAGTGGCTTTGCAAACTTACCCTCTGCTGTGCTGTCTTGACATAATACACTGGAAAGCCCGTATAAGAGCACAGATGGGGAGTGGGTCCCGTTCCGAGGAAATCCCAGCCCACTCCTGGAACTCCCCACATTTCCCCTAACATAGCTCACGAACAGTTTACCTTTAAAATGAGCCAGCTAAAATCCCAGTGGGGCCAGAGGGATGTCTCTGGGGAGAAGCATCCCCCAGAGCCTGGGGACTGAGCTCAGTTCCCCAAATCCACATAGAGGTGGAGGGGAGAACTGACTCCACAAAGTTGTCCTCTGACCTCTACAGACTTGCGTGACAAGTGAACACCACACATAGATGATAAAGATGACTAATTAATTACATTCATATTTTAAACTGCAACAGAGCAGCTCTCTCCCTTTTATCTAGATGTCTACCTTTCATTTTTCCCTGAGACAGCATCTCATGTATCCCACAATGGCTTTGTGCTTGAGATACATGCGTGCACGCATACACAGACACACACACATGCACACACGTGCACACATACACACACACGTGTGGGCACCCACACGTGCACGCATGCTCATGCACACACACACTGAAAAAAAGATGAAGTAGCAACAAGGAGACTTAAATAATTTGTCCCAAGTCATATAGTGGCTCTGGTGGAGCCAGGATTTAAACTGAATTATTTCTGGTTCCTAAGCCCAAGGGAGTAAGAGAAGGTGAGAGAAGGGGAGAATGGAAGAGAAAGGAGGGAGGGGAGAGCGAAAGAAGAAGGGGTCCGGCATGAGCTTCTGCCAGTCTCCCACTTTTGGGTTCCAGGCCTTCCTGAGCGCTGGCTGAAGTCCTGCACTCACCACAGCCCAGGGACCTATACAAGCTGACTCTCTCAGCACCTTCAGTAGATTAGAACGAGTTATGTCTGAAGAGTACGAATGCCTACAGCCACCTACTATGATAGGTTACCAAATGCCTTAACCACCTACTGTGATAGGTTACCAAAAGACTTATGGCAATGGCCCCTGGATGCAGCAAGGGAAGAGCTTGCAGGGTCAGCTTTTTCTTATCTCCAGGCCCTCCCTTGCTAGAGTACCTCCATTTCCCCATCCACTTTGGATCCCAAATCACCTTGGCCTTGAGTACGGTTCACAGTTCAGACAAAATTTTCTTTTGTTCTGAGATATTGGCCAGCACATTTCCATGTCCCTGCTGCCAGCCCAGAATCTAGGATCCTCAAGAACAATCTAAAACCTTCCTGGCAAAACAGATACTCTGAAGTTGAGGGGCTGAGTCCGTGGTACCCTAGCACATAGACACCCAGAGTCCCCCACCCAAGCCACCTTTGCGTCTGGTGTAGGAGGACATAGTGATATAGCTAGCCTTAAAGGTACATAGCACCAGGAGCTGGAGATATGATGCAGTGGTTAAGAGCATGAGCTGCTCTTCCAGAGGACACAGGTTCAATTCCCAGCACCCACATGGCAGCTCACAGCTGTCTGTAACTCTAGTTCCAGGGTACCTGACACCCTCAAAGAGGCAAAACACCAATGCACATAAATAAAAACAAAAACAAACGAAAAACAGATATATAGCACCTCATGACCATCAATGCCCTAGTGACAGAATCATCTGCCAGTTAAACACCCACCGCCCTGCTCCATCCTCAGGGCACATTGATTCAGGCACACCCATTCAGATATGTGCACCAGAGGCCTGGACATAGTTGAATGAAACAACAGTCTGACTATTAGGGAAGAAAGGCAGAGGATACTGATTTGTCCTCGGCGCTAGGCAGCCGCAGCTCTAGACATGAACTATCTAGAGAACGCTTGCACTGCACTCTGCCGTCTAGGAGTTTTTTCGCCCACCTGTCTTTTAAGCCATTTGACCTTTATGGTTAAGAATGTTAACCAGACAGCATCATGTCTGGTGAGCCCAGAGTATCTCCGGAACGAAATTCCCCTCTGGTTCACCCTGGATGATTTTATCAAATGAATTGACAAAAATGACCTTAGGAAGCTGAGCTGGAAGCCAGACAAAGGAAGGTGGCATGGTTGCCCATGCCAGTTGTTCCAGCACATGAGAGGTGGAGGAACTGCATAGCCAGTTCCGGGACAGCCTAGGACACAGGCTACCCTGACTCACACAAACCAAACAAAATAAAGAAACCAAAGAAATGCCACCTTCCCACTGGAGGCTCATTTGTTGTTCGGGCCTGCCAAGCAAACTGCTATACTCCAGAAGAGAAGAACAAGAAAATGAAATGTCCCTGAGCAATTGACAGTAATCATGGCAGGTGCCATATTCACAACCTAGAAACAAAAACGCACAATGAAGACTTAGCAACTGGTCTTTCTTCATCCAGGTGTTTCCAACAGTCGCAACCTGTCTCTCTACAACTCTCAGGCAGAGAAGAGGCAAGCCTCCGGCTTCTGGGTGTTTCTTAAGTACAGCCAGTCTCACCAATGTTGTAAAGACAGACAGAAATACACAGGCCTAGAAGCGAAGGAGACTTCAGATGGAAGCAAGCGGAAATGATTCACTAGGTTCTGGGAGCGCAAGAGGCTCTGCTCACCTTCATTCCTTTGGAGAATTCATACCCCGAATCAGTGGACTCAAGGCACTAGAACGACTAACACGGTGCAATTCTTCAAAGGAAAGGCAGACACCAGGGCTCGCCTGGAGAGTCTGTCTAGCATTCTGGGTCAGTGTGTGTGACGATCACACTTCAACACCAGCAGTCCACACCAAACACACACACACACACACACGCACACACACACACACACTTTGTCTATCACACTTTAAGCTGCAGACTTACCCGTGTGTTCCCAGCAGCAGACACCAGGCTCCAAATGGCTGGAAGGCCAGAGTCCTTGGCTTGGCTCCTGTTGGGTGGGCAGGAAGGCTTTCTGTGGCTTCCAGGCTGAGCAGTATTTGGGCCATCGGAGATTGACTTCTGGGGTTCAGTAGCGGTCAGTCTTAGCCTTGTGACCAGGGTGGGGGAAGGGACACTCCCGCAGGGTTAGGCAGGGATGTCTGATTGGCTGACAGACAAGGGTATAGCAGGGACTAACTAGAGCCCACAACAGCATGGGCAGGAGATTTTGCTCCAAATATCTTTTCCAATTTCACTGGTGATTTTAACCTGGTGAGCATTTCATGGCTGTGGTATATTCCAGTCTTGAGTATGAAATACTGATTTATCTCCCTGCTTGATTGTACCCAAGATTTTTTTTCTCTTTGCAATTCTGTATTGTGTGTGTGTGTGTGTGTGTGTGTGTGTTCCTGCCATAGCAACATGCAGCGGTCAGAGGGCAGCTTGTGGGTTCCAGTTTTGAACTGAAGGCGTCAGGCTTGTCAGCAGGTGCCTTTGCCCACTGAGCCATCTTGTTAGCCTCAGATCTTTCTTGTAAATTCTGACTTGGAGGGATGTTACAGTTGGAAGAAAACTTGGAGATGATCTTACCCAACCCCAAAGTACCCAACTTGAGTTAAGGGAAACTGAGGCCCAGAGAGATGTGGCCTCATTTCCAGGAGCCTGCGCAGGCCTAGGATGGCTGTCACACACTATGGTGACCCCTGTTGACTCAAAGTTACAGCTCCTTTGAGAGTCTCCAGCTTTCAGGTGTTAGATCTCTGAGGACGGGTAAGATGGTGGCATGGGATCCGACGCTGCAGGTACCTGAAGGTGCAGCTGACAGACTGAGGAACGGCTGCAGAATGATGCAGCCAGGGCTACAGTCGGAACCTTTGGACATGGGGAGTTTCCTTGCTTTTTTGCATATTGTTTTGCCCTCTAATATGGGAAAGACTTTGTTTTGTTTGCTGATGTGTCTCTGATACCCAAACAAAGTGTGGCTTCTAAATGGTGGGGGTAAAACATCAGCCAAATTGAGTTTGTTTTGTTTTTTAAATGGGTTCAGAACTCAACTCACATCTCTGTGGAGCCTTGGCAAAGCAGTTTCCAGCAGTGGTGGTGGTTGTTGTAGTTTCTTTCTTCCCTCCCTCCCTCCCTCCCTCCCTCCCTCCCTCCCTCCCTCCCTCCCTCCCTCCTCTCTCCCTCCCTCCCTTCCTCCCTCTCTCCCTCCCTCCGTTCCTCCTTCTCTCCCTCCCTTCTTTTTCTCTTTTAACCTCAATTTCTTCAACTGGAAAAAATGGGGGCAATCACCTCTACACCCGAGGCTGGTTGAGTCCATGCAGGTGACATATTAGGCCTAACTATTAACATTTCATAATTGTGACACTTGCAGGAAGTTGGCAATGTGTCCTAGATTAGTGGGGACGAGGAGGTTGTGCTTTAGTGGAGAGGAGGCAGCTGACTCCTAGCCTTCCTAGCATCTGGAAACCAACATGCCCTGCAGGCCCGGGCAGAGCAAGGACTAGGCCTTTCCACCGGCTTGATCTCTGCTGCCATCTGGTGGTCATCCTCGGCAGTGGGCTGAGATTTACAGATTACATTTTTTTTTTTTTTTTTTTTTTTTTGGTTTTTCGAGACAGGGTTTCTCTGCAGCTTTTTTTTTTTTTTAGAGCCTGTCCTGGAACTAGCTCTTGTAGACCAGGCTGGCCTCGAACTCACAGAGATCCGCCTGCCTCTGCCTCCCGAGTGCTGGGATTAAAGGCGTGCGCCACCGCCGCCCGGCCAGATTACATTTTCCACAGAGAAAAATGAGCTTTGCTAGACGACGGCCCTTTTCCTTAAGCAAAGCCAGACCTTCAAGGTCTCTGATCTTGACAAAGCTTCCCCTGTAGTCGTTTTGCAATGCCACGGAAACCAGTAAGACCAGAAAGGAACTGAGGGTCCCTGGGTAGCCATTTCTGATACATGGCCCCAAGAGGACCAACACAGGCAGGCAGCTAGGACTGGCCACTTCCCTCCAGTCCCCCATCAAGGCTGTATTTGCTGAGTTGAGAATAGTGCTTTGGTCACTCTGTCCAGCTGAGCCATGCGATCAGCATCCTGACTGCAGTCTCCATGGGGGTCAAAAGACCAGTATGTTGTCAGTCTACTCCCTGGAGGTTTGTGTGTGTGGTGTGTGTGTGTGTGTGTGTGTGTGTGTGGTGTGTGGTGGTGGGGTGTGTGTGTGGTGTGTGTGTGTGTGTGTGTGTGGTGTGTGTGTGTGTGTGTGTGTGGTGTGGTGTGTGTGGTGTGTGTGTGTGGTGTGTGTGTGGTGTGTGTGTGGTGTGTGTGTGTGGTGTGTGTGTGTGTGTGTGTGTGTGTGTGTGGTGGGGGTGGGGGTGTGTGTGTGTGGTGTGTGTGTGTGTGTGTGTGTGTGTGTGTGTGGTGTGTGTGGGAGGAGAACCATCACTGGGATTCAAAGGCACTGGTATGCCCTGATTAGCCTGTCGCTGGGAGGGGAGGTTGCATTTCCAAGACGGCCTGGTATGGTAACACATACCTTTACCCCCAGCATCCCAGAGGCAGAGGTAGCAGGATCTCTGTGAGTTCAAGGCCAGCCTGGTCTGCATAGCCAGCTCCAGGACATAGAGAGACCCTGTCTCAACAAATAAATAAATAATAGTAAAAATTTTAATACAAAACATCTAGAAATGAACTTGCCTAGATATGAGTTTTATATGAGACTGTGCAATAAACTTTGCTTAGGAATATATGATAAAGAATCGTATTTCTGGATGAGGAAAATATATTAAGTATTCAGAAATGTCTATAAAATTCAAATAGAATTCTAGTTACATTTTAGATGATAATAACAAAAAAGCAAACCCATTCCTAAAGTATTAAAGGTCTCTCCGACCTTCACTACTAAGTCCCGCCATGCTATATTTCATTAAAAGGAATTTTTGTCCTTGTTTATGGATGAGAGAACTGAGGCCTAGAGAGGATGAAATGATCATCCAAGGTCACACCCCCGTGAACAGCCAAACAGGCTGGGGCAACGGCTCACACCTGCAACCCAAGCACAAGGGGAAATGCAGTAGTGTTGTGGGATGTTTGTACACTGTGTGAGGTGTATTGCTGTGATTGGTGTAACAAAAAGCTGAGTGGCCAATAGTGAGGCCAATAGGCGGGATTTCTGGGAGAGAAAGTAAGAGGAAGAGGACGCTAGGCATGTGGGAGACAACAGAGAGGAAACAGAAAGTGCAAGATGACAGAGAGGCAATACCACGTGACAGAATGTAGATTAATATAATGGGCTAGTTTACATTTTAAGAGCTAGTTAGGAATAAGCCTAAGCTATAGGCCAAGATTTCGTAATTAATAAAAAGTCTCCATGTCATTATTTGTAAGTAGGCTGGTGGGACAGAAAAAGACTTATTACATTTGGTGCTCCCACGTGGGCATGGCACAACCACGTGAAGGGAGAAGTCATACCAGACGGTGGGATAATCACTTCAGTCATTGTGTGGGCCTCTCTGCGAGCACTCACAACAGTCAGCTCGCTCATAGGGACCCAGGAAAATGGGCTTAGTAACTTCCCAAAGCTGGGGCGGTAAACATGGCTCCTGCCCATACCCACGTGAGGCTAGGCTCTCAGGGAAGCAAGAGGGGTGGAGTCAGCCACCAGAGCTGCACCGGGTTAGACAAGCTGTTTGAGGCTTGGCTTACCTGGTCAGAGAACACTGCAGACATGCAAAAGGCCAGGTTCAGACACACACACACCTCTTAAAAAGTACAGTATGTTTTCAAATGTGCTTAGATGCTGAAGAAAGAAAAGAAAATGAGTATAGACAGACATAGGAAAAGTGGTTTAGAAATAACAAAGTCTTTAAAGAGAGTAAAGCAAGATAACAAGAATAAGCCACATAAGGATGGGAAATACACAGGCATCTGAGAGACAATAGATCATGGAAACCGCTAAATTAAACCAACCTACATATTTTAAGAATGTCTTAATGTCAAAATGGAAGTCAGAAAATATGTTATGATGAGGGAATGGTTATGTCTTTGTTTCCACAGGAAACAAAAATCTATGGTTCTCTTAAAAATTTGTAATAAAGATCAAATTTGATTGGGGGAGACCTTCTGAAAACCTAGGCTACAAGCATGATGAAAACAAGAAAGACTGCAGGACAGGTGACATACATGCTGATCCCTCTACTATGGGGATGGCTCTGAGACTGGAGGAGACATGATAGAGCTTGTTGGCTACAGAGTCCTCATGACTTATTATTACATACATCCTTCCATATGGCTAGGATAGAGGTTTGGTTATACAGGCCGAACGGACTTATAAAGTTGACAGATACCTTTTATCTTTAGCTGATTTGTGTGTGTATGTATATATATGTTACCTTTAAAAGTTTGTGTTTTCAGAAAAAAAAGAACCAAACACCAATAAAGATAACTAGCCCAGGTGATTCAGCTTCTCAGATGCCTCTGTTGCAGTTTCCTTAAAATTCTGCATCCAGAGCAACTTCAAAGCTGCTAACTGAGATGGTCCAAACTCATGCACTACACCAGCCAGGACTTCAGATAAGCCTGCACTTTCCCTTCACACAGAGACTAGACAACAAACAATACAGCTGCCTCTCCCAGGACTTGACCATTATCCCCATCTTCTCAGGGTCTCCCCAGACAACAGAAAGCAGTCTAGAGAACATGACTCACATTCCCAAGAAGTGGGGTGGGTGGTTTTCGGTCATTCGGTGAGTTTTGGATGCTTGTCATCATTTAGTGGGGTTGGTTACAAGTTGTTATTGGTAATGGTCAGGAAAAGCCTGAACAGAGATAAGATTCAGGAATCTCTTTCAGGAGGGGAAAGGGGGGATATAGTATAGAATGATGGGTGAGAGGGTGGATTGTTGGGTCTACTTTTGAACAACCACTAATCTCAAATATTTTACATTGGTATGGATTTTTGTATATTGATACAACAGGTTATTTTTGTTATACTTTATGTGTTTCTACTCTTGTTTAAGGTAAAGTACCTATGCAGCACATTTAAAAATATAATGTACAATTTTAGTTCTTGAAAGTTATTTAGGATAATAAAAAAGATAAGTTAATAGTCATTTATAACAGTCAAGCAGTCATGTTAGGTATGTTTTCAAGCTCAAACAGAAATAGATTTTAAATAGATGGTCTTTAAACACTTCAAAGACCTACAGATTATGGCATTTAAAAATGTTTTAATAACATAAGGCTTTTCATAACAGTGAGATATGTCTGCTCCTGGCAGCACCAATTTACTTTTAGAAAAAAAAAGGATCCTGGGCATTGAAGAACATTCAAATAGAGTTTACTTTCGATGTGGCAAAGCTAGTCATTTGGGCAAGAAAGCGCCCTTGCCTTGACTGCTAACAGAGCGCTGTCCAAACTGGACGAGCAGGACACTAAAGAAGACAACTGCTGGAAGTTGCAAAGACAAGGTAGGCCATCCTTCAAGAGTCCTGCTTTACAGAAAAGCCTGTAGGATACTATAGGCCTGTAGGTCAAAGGTCGATGCCCCAAAGTTACAGAGGAGCCTCGGGTGAGTCTCCAGGCAGGCAGATGTCTCTGTCATTTCTATAGTTTTGCACGTTGCTTACTCTATTCTTCCTGTTTACTCAGGTAATATTATAGCCTTCTTGGGTCTCTGATAGAGATTTAAGATTAGATAGTATACAGTTTTTCTTGTTACCAGACTCAGAAAAAAATATTAGATGAGAGATATAGTTTATAAGGTTGAGAAACATATAAGCTTAAGTTGTATATCTAAGGCTCTGTTTCTCCTTTACACTGGAGCAATTTCATGTAGCTCAGGGTGACCTTGAACTCACAAGAGATCCTTCTGTCTGTCTTCCAAGTGCTTGGATTAAAAGTGTGTGCCACCACTGCCTGGCCTCTATGGCTAGGCTTAGTTCTGCACTCTGATTTTCAGGCAAGCTTTATTTGTTAGATTACAAACAAAATATCACTACAAGTTCCCAGGTGGAGCTATGTATCAGGCTTTCTTTTGGGCCACCAACCAGTTCCCAAATTATGACATGGGGAATTAATAGTTATAAATGTTTGGTGCAATGCTTGGTTCTTGCTAGCTCTTACAACTTAAATTTTGCCTTGGAGATTTCTACCTACCCTCCCTCCCTCCCTTCCTTCCTTCCTTCCTTCCTTCCTTCCTTCCTTCCTTCCTTCCTTCCTTCCTTCCTTCCTTCCTTCCTTCCTATCTCCCTGTCCCCCTCTCCCTCCCTCCTTCCCTCCTCCCTCCCTGCTGTCTCCATGGCTGGCAGCTGCCTGGCTTCTGGCCCCAGGCATGTCCCTCACTCTCCCTCATTCTCTAGACACTTGGAGGGGTCGCTTCATTTCAGGAATTGAAACTCCACTAGCTTGCATTTTAGAAGGGTTCACCTGGCACTGGTGTGAAGGACTGGTTGAAGAGAAACCGTGGACAGCAAGGAAACAGTTTGATACTGCTGACATTCCTGCACAAGCAGCTGCATGCAGTCAGAAGGCATTTAACAAGGGACAGAAGACAGGAGGTGGTGGTGCGCACCTTTAATCCCAGCGGAGGCAGGCAGACTTCTGAGTTCAAGGCCAGCCTGGTCTACAGAGTGAGTTCCAGGACAGGCTCCAAAGCTATAGAGAAACCATGTCTCAATAAAAAATAAAATAAAATAAAATAAAAAAATAAATAAATAAATAAATAAATAAATGACAGACTCAGGGGCTGGGAAAATGGCTCAGTTGGTGTGAAACCTGACTCTGAGTTCCAGTAAGAGTGAGCTTGCCATCCATCCCTGAAGCTCTCCAGGCAGCCAGAGTCCCTTCTTCAACAAGCCCAAAGTCCCAGTGAAAGATCCCATCTCAAAAAAACAAGGTGGACAGCTCCTGAGGTTATTCTCTGGCCGGTACTCAGACACACACACAGACACAGCCACCCTTGTCACTAGTTTTGTGGCAACCAAGCCCTACCTCCAAGGCCTCCCTGGTACAAAGCAAGTCAAGTCTTGCACTATCCTTGAGAGTACTAAATTACCTAAAGAACTTTCCCGAAACTCCAGCAGAAAAGGCTAAAGACAGGTATGGGTATTTAAATCCCACAATCCATTGACCTTCCTAGAGGGTGTTTTGATTGGGCTCCCTCCCATCTGCTACTTCCCCTCCAGCGAGGCCCCTAGCCCACCTTGACCAGGCCCCTTGAGAACATCTTTCCCCATGTGGGCAGTATGAGAACACCTCAAAGAGCTGGTCAGTGAAACCTGGACCAGGATCTGAAGTTCTAGAATGCTAACAGGCTCTAAGTCTCCCTCCTGGAAGTACTTCAACAGGTCTAGAGCGAGACCAGAAATCCCAAGAATTCACAACCCCTACTCCCATGACACTGACTTGGAGCAAGTTTTGGCACAAGTTTTGTGACTTGCATTGAAGTGGACTGAAAACATCCAAGCTGTAGGAAGGAACAGAGCTGGACAAGCTACAGGGCCCCCTTCCACTAAGCGCTCTGTCCCGTTCTCAGAGCAGCTTACTGCACAGGTATTGAAGGCACAGCCCTTCACCCATCTCCAGGGGGGCTTTCAGCCTTGGCCCATCCAGTTTCTTCAGCAATCCTCTTCCACCGGTTCTGAACCAGTTGGCCCAAGTCCCACTC
Organism: Arvicola amphibius; assembly: GCF_903992535.2. Lineage (NCBI taxonomy): Eukaryota > Metazoa > Chordata > Mammalia > Rodentia > Cricetidae > Arvicola > Arvicola amphibius. The sequence continues at coordinate 64,692,632 of NC_052048.2, forward strand.
AGAACCACACAGAAAGCAGTGACATAAAAGTTGCTTTAATTGGGGGGTGAAGTCCTCAGTCAGGGAGACCTCACTCAATCTTTAGTGGAGGGGTGTCAGACCCCCTCCAATGCCCTGAGGCCCCTCGGGAAAGAGGGAGCAGCGGAACAGCGAATTAAGGAAGAGGTCAGGGGCGGATAGGCAAACCCAGATTACGGAAGCTGCAGGATCCTAACCAGACCTGGGGAAGCTGACCCAGGCAAGAGCTTTACCCAAGGGTTCAACCATGGAGTGGCTGAGGCAGCTGCACACTGGACAGTGGTGCCAGGGGGGTCCATGGGCCAAAGGGGACAGCAGGGAAGGAGCGCTTAGGAGACCAGGAAAGGGGACAGCAGGGAAGGAGCGCTTAGGAGATCAGGCGACTGTGGAGCCGGTGCAGCTGCTCCTGGGTCAGCACCAGACGGTGTCGCTGTCCTAGGCCGGCCGCACACGAGAAGGTCACCTTGCCCATATAGACCGTGTCATCCTGCTGCTCTTCCTTGGCCTTGTGTTGGGAAGAGAAAGGACATGAGGTCAAGGGCTGCCTTGACTATGGCCACTGAAGGCCCCTTGGGTACTGGCACTGTGGCAGTCCCTGGACACTGGGAACATCTTTCAAACTAGAACAGGTGGGTCTAACAAGGCAACCGAGTCCCTCCCGGTGTAAAAAACAGGGCAGGCGTTATTTATGTGCCGGGACGGTCCAATCTATAAAAGCTGGAAGCACTTCGGGGATCTGAGCAAGCAAGACGTGGCCCTGCCAGATAAAGGCCTCTTCAAGGCCCAGGAAGAAGGGCAGAAGCCACAGGAGCACCCGGCATGGTGCCACCATCCCCCGCCGCATGCTCCCCCTTACCCTGAGGAAGGCTGATGAAGGGAAGGTGGCAAAGTCAGTGGGAACAGTAGCTCCAGGACGCTGAGTTACTGTCTCCTTGAGGACCTCATCCTGGGGAGGGGGAGAGAGAGGGGTCATTCAGGGGACCCAGTGGTAGTTCAAGACACTAGTTCCAGAGGACTTGGCTTCCTGTCACCACACTTCCGCCGTCTCTAACCCCGTCCCCACCCAGCACCCTCCATGCTTTATGCACCGTCACTCTGGATGGCCGGGCTCAGCTTCCGTTACAGCCGTAATAGTACAGTGTAAGAAGCCACTGACAAATGCTCTGCCCTCGAATGGCTTCCGCTGACGGAAGCTGCGGCCACACATCATGAAGAACCGCTGGCTCAGCACTGGTGGTTCGGCAGCCTAAAGAGGATCCTACCAGGCGCTTTGTTGAGAAGCCTCCCTTCCCTCCCACCCTCTCCCCAGTGTGCCTCAAAGCATGGAGCAGGTGCAGAGAGACCCCAGAAGTGCCTGGCACCGCCAAGGGGTGAGCCAAGAGAGTCCAGTGTAGGAAAGGCAGGATGTGACTGACCTTGAGCTTCTCAATGGTGTCACTCAGGGACTTGAGCTGAGCCACTTGCTCCATAAGCTGAGCTGACGGGCTCTTGGCAGCTGTGAAGAGGAAAGGATGCTGAGGACACGAAGGTCCCTCCGAGCAGCTGAACTACATGGTCTGGAGCATCAGCACTGAACCCACGTAGCACAGGCACTTTAGAGAGAGCATGAACTGGGTCTGGTGAGAAAGCCTAGAACCCAGCTGCTGGGAGACTAGACAGGAGAATAGGTAGTTCAAAGCCTGCCTGGGCAATTTACTAAGACCTTGTCTCAAAAATAAACATAAAAAAAATTAAAAAGTGCTGGGCATGGTGGTACATGCCTCTCTCTAATCCCAGCACTCAGGGAGACAGAGGCAGCTGGATCAGAGTTCAAGGCCAGCCTGGTCTACAAAGTGAGTTCCAGGGCAGCCAGAGCTACACAGAGAAACCCTGTCTCAGAAACCAAAACAAACAAAAAATTAACAAGTAAAAAGCTGGGCCCACAGAGCATTAGTAGCAAGCGTGAGGCCCTTAGTTCAATCCCTAGTAGGAGAGAGGAGTGGAAGGAGAGACAGAGGACGGGAAGAGACAGCGGGAGAGAGTGAGGCTCAGGGAAGCTGACTCCGAGGCCGCAGCTGTCATCTCAAGCGGGGAGCACACACCTGGGCTGGTCCGTGTGATATCTATCACATGCGTGTGCGTGCTCAGCTGGTTTAGTGTCTCCAGTAGCTGGCTGGTCTTGCGATACAGTGTCCCAGCCACCAGCTCACCACCAGGGCCCTCGTGGGGCGGGAGGGAAAGCTTTGCGACGTGCAAAGGGGGCAGAGCGGCCAAGGATGCCTTCATCTGGGCTCCCTGTCAGGATGTGGGAGGGAACAGAAGCCGTGTAAGAGGTGCGGGTGGCCTTCGGTGCTCGTCACGGGCCATCACTGGCCGGGCCAGCACACCCCCCACGGGCGCCTTACTTTGAGGATGCTGTTCTCATGCTGGAGCTGCGAGATGTGCAGCCTCATGGCGGAGATCTGCTGGAGCAGCAGTGGCGAGTCCTTCACCAGCCCCTGGCCCGGCAAGGCGCCTGGAGCCTGCCCAGGCGTGCCCCCTGTCAAGTCACAGAACGTCGTCAGTCCTGGCTGCAGAGGCTGAGGACCGGCTCTCCCTCACACCTCCACTTCTGAAGGCTTATGGGAGAAGCCTCATGCTGTCCCCGTCCCAGTGCCCAAGGCTTGGTAAACCCCAGCTGGGGGAGAGTCTACCTCGCTGCTGTTCTTCTGTGTGCAGGAGAGCCCGTGGGGAAGCAGAAAGAGAGAGGGGGGATTAGACAATGTGGGGGCGCAGGACGAAACAGAGGAACTCTGGACACAACATGCAGAAGACTCTTCCTTACCACCAACGCCTCCTCTCTAAGACCCTGCTCTGCCACTGGGTGAGAGCAGACGTGTGAAAGAGGGCAAAACCCATGAGGAAATGGCGCAGACCCGCTGAGGGACCACGAGACCCTGACATGGGGCAAGGCTGGACACTTGAGCAATGTGGCAGGTCCAGCAGGGAGTTTCTAGAGTCTAACTTGGTTGTTCCTCTGACGTCACTGGCAGTCTTGGGAACACGCTACTTTACCCAGTGGGTCTCCAAACCTATCTTCATGGCAAGAGAAAACAAGTGTGTTCTTGGCTGAACACCGGGGGTATAAGCACCTGAAGTCAAACTGAGGCCAGAAGAGAGGACAGCCAGTCTCCTCTAGGCCAATGCCACCTGTACACTGTACTCACCACCAGCAATGCCAGAGACCAGGGTAGCAATGCCTGAGGGAGGGGGACCCCGAAGCCCCTCAATTGTGCGCTTGGACTGGCTGTTTAGCCGCTGCTTTAGCTCTGCCTTCTCTGCCTCCAACTGGTCGATGTCAGCCTGGAGTGCATCCATTGTCTCCTCAAAGTCTCTGTGATAGAGAACCTGGGCTCAGGCATGTCCCTCACAGCCCCACATGACTTTCCACCCTGACAGCAGGCCCTTAGATGCAACCCCAGCGATGCAGTGGTGTGCGCTAGGGAAGTCACACTACAAGGAAGAAGTCTCTAGTGACAGAAAGTGGCAGGTAGGAGGGATGGGTGGAGGATCAGGGCCAGGGATGGGATGGGTGGAGGACTCAGGGCCCAGGGATGGTGCTGACTTCTCCTTCTTTCGCAGCAGGGTCTGAGTCTCCTCCAGCCGAGTCTGGACTTTCTCAATGCGCTCATCTGCATCCTTGGCAGCGCTGTCCAGCTTCTTCTCCAGGAGGCTCAGCCGCACGTTGGCCTCACTCAGCTCCTCTCCCTGGACAAAGTAACACTTCTAGCTCCCCAACATCCTCCCCAAAGCCCCAGGACTAGGTTAGGCCATGGGATGTGGGGCTCCCTCCCCAGTGACCCCTAGCTGCAGGCCCCATTTCTTTCCTCAACTCCCACACCACCTTGATCCCCACTGCCAGCACCTGCTGCTGCCCAGGCCTGCCACACCTCCCAGTCTTCACCTTAACTATTTAATTAATTATGTTATGTGTATGGTGTTTTGACTACACATATGTATGTCTGTGTGCCATGTGTGTACCTGGTGCCCTCAGAGACCAGAAGAGGGCATTGATCTCCTAGGACTAGAGTTAAAGATGGTTGAGAGTCACCATGTGGGTGCTGGGAATCAAATCAGGGTCCCTTGAAGAGCAGCCAGTGCTCTTAACCATAGATCCATCTCTCCAGTCCTCCGCACCTTAATCTTGAGAGACTTCTTTAACTCCTTGATAACTGTCTCTCTATCTTCAAGCTTCAAACCCAGACCTTCAGCATCTGTGATCTCTGCACGCAGGGCTGCAGCCCGAAGTTCAACCGGAGGAGGCTAAAAGACAGAGTGGATCAGAGATGGAGGCAGAGGAAGGAGGATGGAGTGGGTCAGAGGGTGGAGGCAGAGGAAGGGACATCTAGTGCCTTCCTTTTAAAGACATCCAATCACAGGCCACTCATCCTGACTTCTAGGCAGGATGCTCCTCCTTCTAGACTCCTCACCCTCCACAACCAGGGCAGCTCTGCAAGCTGCACTTCTGCAGGCCCCTGGGTCCCCAGAAACCTCCACCTACCTTGCTGGGGGGCCGCTCTGCATCGTACTCGCCCTCCTGCATGGCTGTGGCCAGCTTGTTCATTGTGCTGATAAGGATGGTGCAGGACTGGCGCAGGCACTCGTAGGGACTGCTGGAGGGGCTCCCGTAGATCTGCAAGAGCCAGGAGCAGGTATAAAAGGCTCACAGTGGCCCCTGCCTCCTCAAGCCCCACAGCCCAAGGTTCCAGGCCAACCTGCTCGCTTGCTTTGAAAGCCAGCTCCTCCAATGCAGCCACAGGCAGCCCCTCATTCTCTGCCAAGGGGGCAATAAGCTGGGCGGCTGCAGCTGCCACCTCCTGGAGAACAGCCACCACCCACGTCAAGTGCTTCCTGCAGTCGAGGAGTGTGTCGGACACCTGTGTGATGGGCTGGAGTCAAGAGCCCACCCGGTACAGCACCACAGCTCCTAGCTTCCCAGTCCAGTCTCCTGACCAGACCCAGATCTCTATGTGATAGCCTCCCTCCCCCATTTCTGCTCAGCTTCCTTCCCTCACAATCTCAGCCCTAAACCTGTGATCCAAAGGCCAATGCTGCTGGGATCCCCGGAGCATCTGTCCCTGGCATTCGCCTTCGGATCTTCTTGCAGAACTGGCGGATGTCACTGCATGATGTTTCCAGGTCTCGGAGAAGAAGGGCAATATCTGTTGCCTCCTGCCCACCCTACACACGAAAAGGAAACAGGCGGAGCCAAGTCAGCACTGGCACTAGGAGAAGTAGGGGAGGGAAAGAATCGTCAAATCCAGATGTGCTTCACCTGCAGGAAGGCACGCAGCCGCACCACCTCCACACTCATACAGTCCAGGGCACTCTGGGTGAACTGTACAGAAAGAAACACGTGGTCGTAGCCTCTAATGTGAGCTCCTCTGCCCCCTCACTGTCTCTGAGGAGACCCCACCTTCTGATGACTGTACACATGGGTCCTGGACCTTCGCTGACCTCGTGACTGATTTCCTCCCTCATCCCTACAGTAATCTTAATCACTGATCTATGTGTCACCTTGATGTGGTCAGCCAGCTGCATGGTGGAATCCTCCGGCTGCTCAGCAAGGTGGATGCTGTACAGATGCTGAGGAGGATGACAGAGAGAGAGACTTTAGCCTATGGAAGGGCAAGGGCTAAGAGACCATCCTCGTCCCAAACTAGAGTTTGAACCCTGGATACTGTGGTCTTCAGAGGTAGGAACTTTCCCCACCTACAGGAAGCTACATCACAAGACAAATTCACATCAGAGGAAAGGAGAACTGCGATTGGTGGTGTAGGGCCATAATCCTAGCACTGAAGAGGCTAAGACAGAAGCATCACGTTCAAGGCAACCTGAGCTACAGTGAGAGGCTGTCTGATATGAAAACCACGAGTGGAACAGCTCAACAGTGAAGACACGTGCTCCCAAGGCACGCAAGCAGAGTTCAGTCCTCAAGACCCATATGGGGAAGAAAGGCATCAGCTTCCTCATGCTGTCCTATGACCTCTACATGTACACCGCGGCATGGGATACACACGCATGCATGCATGCACATATACTACACACAACAGTTGTTTGTTTCTTAAATCCAGGCATGATGGCATAGACCTATTATCCCGGCATTTGGGATGAAGGCAGAAGGATAAGGAGTTCAAAGTTATCTTTGGCTACGTAGCAAGGCCAGCCTGGGTTACATGAGACCCAGTCTCAAAAGAACTAAACAAAACACTAGTCCTACCTCCTCCAACAACAAACCTACCCCAAACAACAACAAAAACAAACCAGAGCAAACTGGATCTCAAGCAGCCAACCACAGACATAAACCCTGTATACCCTGGCAATAACTCCCCTTAGGTAGATGTCCCCTCCTGCCCTGCCACTTCCCCAAGCCTGGATTCTGGCCCCAGACCTGGTAATACTTGATGGCCTTGGTGAGGGGCTCCACGTTGACAGTTTCATCCAGCTGATCCTTGTGCAGCAGCTCGATGAGGAAATCTAGGGAGCGCTCGTGGGCACTCATCTCAGGGTAGAGGCTGCCCACCTTCTTATACACGTCCACACTGCACTGAGAGAGGGCACTGAAGACCAGAGAAGGGCTCTGTGAGGCCAAAGTCTCCAGGCAACACCTCCATTCCAGCCAATCCTGCAGCCACAGGCCAGGTGCGAGGGAGGGGAGGGGTGTCTCTTACTGCTCGTAACGGTGCAGTGTGGCCTGCAGCAGACTCAGTGAGTATACCAGCCCAGCAGCAAAGCTCAGCTGCTCCCCAGCAGCTCCGCGAAGCCCAGGCCGCTCTGAACAGTTCTCACTGAGGTCAAACTTCTCCTGGGCCTGCTTCCGGATGAGCTCTGCCTATAGGAAGAAGATCAGGGTACTGGGCTGGGAGTAGCGGACAAAGAACACAGACCCCGCAACCCATGGCACAGCTAAACAACCATGTGGAGGGTACGAATACACAGGAAGAGAAGCAGAAACAACTCTAGACGGCAAGGGACTCAGACGAGCAGGGTCACAATGCCAGGAGCTTGTGAATGCCCAGGAGAACAGAGGGCAGTAGAACCAGGTGACTTAAAGCTGCTGCTCTTGCAATCTGGCTAGACTATTACCCTGCCACTTAACCCCTAGCTAACTCCTGGCTACCTCTGGTCTAGCTTAAATGTTACTCCTTCAGCAACCTTCACCTGCAACTCCCTCACAAGAAGGCTACTTCTGTTTTCTGAACGGTTTCTCCTATCTGGAGGGGACTGGTTTCAGATCCCTCCTCTATACACTAGCACATGCTGTCTGTGTACCTCATGTAAAATGTACAGGATCTGCATGTAAACCACGTGCATACTCTGGTATACATTAAAATTAAAATTCCTCTGAGTTACTGATACTACCTAACACAAGCTATACCGGATTGTTTAGGAAACCACGAGAAAACAATTATACAAGGTTCTTTTCCAGGTATTTCTGATCTGCAGTTGGAGAATGTGGCAGCTGGCTCTGTACTCACTGAGACCTTGCTGCCCAAGCACACCCCACTATCTTGTAAGCTCTGTGGGCAGATGGTGCCTGCTGTCTTCCTTCCACACCCTCAATGCCCGGCTCACAGCAAGTGTAACAGGTTCCACCGCACGTGTGACTGACTGGTCATACCTTGCAAATGAGACGGGGCATAAGTAGCAGCACCAGGACACAGTCATGGTCTCCACCTGGCCGAAGGAAGCTGTCAGGCATGAAGGCCGTCAGCAGGGACATGTGCCGGTTGGCCTGGGCCACCTCCATCTGTCTCAACTCCATCTCAATTGCCTGTAAGGTGGACAGGGAGGAGGAGGGCTCTCAGCCTGGATGGGAAGCTGTAGAACCACCATGCTTGCTTCACCAGGCCCTTTGTTTCTAGGATAAGCCCAGGCCAAAATTCTTCCACAACTAGCACATAAAGCACCCCGAGTCCATAACCATGTCAGCCCCTAGCTACCCCCAGGTTGGGCTCTCTAACACCCCTGACTTCAGGGCCCACTTTCTGACCTTGGCATGAGCCTTGGTCTCAGCAAACTTGATTTTGAAATCAAAAGTCTCTGGAGGTGGCTGCTGTTGTCTCTCCACAGACGCTTCCTGCTGGTTCGTCAGCTCCCGATTGACATCCTGAGGGCAGACAGTAAAGCACAGTGGGTCCTGGAGCCCTAGCGTGACGGTGAGCCGAGAGCAGGGGCTAGGCAGGCACCTGTAGGTGTGCGGTCAACTGGCGGTACTTCTTGATAGTTTGCTGATAGTCCGCAACTGTCTCCTGGGCGGCTTCCACACGCTTCTGGGCCTCCCGTACTCGGGCGCCTGCCATGTCCAGCTGCTCCCGCAGCTCCAGCTCTGTCTCCCGTGCATTCTCCTGCAGCTCATCGTTCATCTCGTTCATCGCTTCCTGGATGCCAGAGTTGGGGAGGGCACAGACAGGGTCTGATGTCAATCTCTCTCTCAGAAGATCCCTTCCAAATACTCTCCGACAGGAATAGGAATCAAGGATCTGCTCTTCTCTTACCAAGTCCCCCACAGTCTCCCGCAATTCCCGCACTTTCTCTTCTAGATTCAGGTTCCGGTCAGTCAGCATCTCCACCATTTCCTCGGCACCCAGAGCAGCGTCCACCTGTGTTGAAGGGAACGGACAGGGAGGAGTGCGCTGTAAGGGAAGAGGGAAGAGGGCAGCAGAAGCACCAGTACAGGCCCGGAGGGAGGCTGGCGCAGACCTGCTCCTTGAGCTCATCGATGGTGCTCTCTGCCTGGCTCAGCTCCTCCTGGAGACGCTCGCGCTGCTGCCTCACAACCTCCAGCTCCTGGTTCTTCTTTTCCATGAGCTTTTGGAGTTTCACATGCTCCTGCTTCTCTGAGGAAGAGAGATCTCGCATCCTGTGGAGAAGCGGAAGGAGCAAGGGAGGGAGCCAAAGAGAAGCCAGAGATGGCAGAAAGCGTGTGTTAGACACAAGGTAATGAGTGCTCAGCCACTGAGGCAGGCCAGGGATGGAGGAAGGCCTACCTCACCAGGGCGTCTTTCAGGCGGGCATTCTGCTCCTCTAGCTGCTTGAGCTGGTAGCTTGACGCGGCCCCGTCTGAGCCTGTGAGAGCAACAGTGTGTTCGGCAGGTCCTACTCCACTAGCTGGCCCCCCTGTTCTTGGCCCCTTACCTTTCTCTTCAATTTCAGCCTTGAGGATCTCCAGGTCTGTGGTGAGCTCGTCCACGCGCTCCTTCAGAGCCTCCACCTCCTGCTGCAGAGACTCGGCCCGCTCTTCGGCCATCTCCTTGTCCAGAGTGGCCATCTCAATGGCGTCGGCCGTGTCCGCCATCTCCTCCATGTAGCGCTCTTTTGCCTCCAGCGCCTCCTTGGCTTCCTGCAGGTTGGCGGTAGGTGGGCAAGAGCAGATGAGTCCCACGCTGCCTTCTCCCGGCTCACCTCACCGCCCCAGACCAGCTTCATTCCAAGGCCCACCTTCCGCGCCTCTTTGAGGCGCCGCTGCAGGTCGGCCTGCTGCTCCTGCATTTTGCTCTTCCATTCCTGCACCTGCTCCAGCTGGATCTTGTGCTTCTCCAGCTCTTTCAGCTTTGCCTTGTCTTCTGATCGTTTCAGACGCAGGGTCTCCAGCTTCTCCTCCAGGTCCCGCACCTGGGCCCTCAGCCCTTCCTCCTCCTGCCAAGAAGAGGTCCCATGGTTTGTGCACAGCCCCCACCCCACCTTAACAAAACTGAGCTGGAGCAAAGACAAGAATGTATAAAGATATCTCTGTGGACTGAGAACCAAGAGCAAGCGGCATACAGACATCTAAGAGGAAAATGTGGCACACTACATATGGAGAAGGTATAAAAGGGCAGGAAGGAAGAACAGCCCAGCCAAGAGCTGACCGTCCACATGCTATGTCCCTACTAGTGCTTTCCGACTCCAGCCCAGCACCTAGCCAGGGTCACAGGCCCATGGGTGCCTTAATTCTATCCTTACCTTCGAGGGAGATGGAAGTGGAGGTGCTGCTCCAGGAGAGGTGAGGGCCGGTGTGGGGATGATGGGTGCTGCCAGCGGAGTCTGAGCTGGGGTGCTGGGCTCACTGCTGCTCAGTTCACCGGCTGATGCTGATCCAGAGGGGCCCAGGGAGCTACTGGCCCCCGTCACCCCAGTACTGGCTGGGCGAGTAGGCTATGAAGAGGACAAGGGCAGGCCACAAAGAGAATATGGGAATGTGGAAGAAGAGACGGAGCAGGGGAAGGAGCAGAGGAGAGAAGACAGTGCATATGAAAGCACGGTGAGACCAAAGATGTGGAGGGGAGGGACAATGACAGAGTCCAAGAACAGCAGGCGAAGGACAGTGGAGAGGAGGAGGAGGGGAGGAGAGACATAAGATTACAAGGCTCCTCCCCGGCACAGTGTCCACAACTCTCCTTGCTCTGCCACAACCTTCAGAGCAGGATCTTACTCCCCAGAACTCCCTTCTGTGACCCACATGTGATTATTCTAGCAACTTCTAAATACTCCCATTCCCGTCCTTGTGCTGGGTCCATGTCCAGCTCCCCCAGCAGAGAAGAGTGCTTCAATGTCATTCCCAGAAGCAAAGAACAGATTAGAGATTGTTCTCAATTGTCATGTTCTCACAGAGCGCTGGAACAAAAACGTGGTATCAGGCTTGCTCCTCAGTCCTGGGAAACAAGCTGAACAGCACTCCTTTGGTCTATGTCAAAGGATCCTATAGGCTACTGGGCTGAGTTGGAAGCTGTAGATAGTCCACCCTGGGAACACAGTAGGTAGAGTATACCCCTGTACTTCCTCCCCAAGTACAACATTATAGTTAAGTAACAGAATCCAGGCCCCCCCCCCCCGTAAAGTTAGAGTGGGGAGTTGGAGAGCTTCCAGGAAGCCACAAACCCAAGGGTAGACAGTGCTGCCCCTGGCAATGCTGAACCCCAAAGTTCTCCTGGTGAGCAGACATGTGGAAACCACAGAGCACCCACAAATACTCTCCCTGAGACCTTCAGATAGTCACCCTCACCCAGATACTGTGCACCGCCAAGATCCTCACTTCTTTTCATCTCGCCCGTCTTGATCAGCCACAGCCCTGCTTACTGCTCTTCCCTACTCAATCTACTGGCTAAGACGGCCTCGTAAGGATCCGAGGTTGCCAGGGCTGGAGAGATGTCTCAGCAGATAAGAGTTATGGCTGCTTTTCCAGAGGACCCAGGTTTGACTCCCAGTACTCACATGGCAACTCCCAAAAGATCTGACACCCTATCTTGGCCTCTGAGGGCACACATATGGTACACATACATGCAGGCAACATTCATACACATAAAATAAAAATAAATCTTAAAAAAAAAAAGGATGAGAAATCATTTTCCCAGGAGGGCCCAGTTACCAGCCTCATGCCACTCTTCTCCCTTAAGGGAGCCCTTTGTACACGGTAACCAACATTGACTTGCTAGCATGCATGACCACATACATGCACATGCCTGAAACGTGTGTGCACTTGGCAGTGGCTTACAGAGACCTGCTTGTTCTCACCTTGGGCCGTCGAGTTGTGGTCTGGACAGGCAACAGGAGCCAGAAGAGAAGAGGTCAGGAAAGAAAGGGTCATGGCAGGAGGACAGAGGTAGCAATGAGAGCAGAAACAGCAACTGATGGGGCTAGTCCCACCAATCCCATCCCCCTACATCCCTCAGGGAATCACCATACCTACTCCAGGAACTCCCATCTCCAGCTGCCCTGTTCCTACCCTCGTTTTTACCGAACCCTTGTAGGCCTCATCCCTTCAGATACCCTACAGATCCTAGAAGTCCTTCCCTAGGCTGAGCCACAGGAAAGCAAATGCAGCAGCTGGCAAGAAGGTCTCCAGAGACCGTCCTTCTGTGAAGGATCTCCCACTCCAGCCTAGGGGCCCCACCCAGACACCACTCCCAAGGACTTTATCAAGTCTGCCTCTTCCATCAAGTGCTAAACTCTAGAAAGGACACCCTATAGGACCTGGCCCATGACAAGAGTACCATACATTCAGAAATGGGAACTCAGAACCCTCAAGATCCCTAAGACAGAACAAGGCTATCGTGTGTGTGTGTGTGTGTGTGTGTGTGTGTGTGTCCGGGTCTTGCAGCAGGCTCCATCCCTAAGGCAGAGGGCTCAGGTGTCAGGACTATGAATACTGCACCAGTAAAAGCCCACAGCTCAGCAAAGTAACCCTCCGGCTGGAGGAAAGCAGTGGGGGTGGGCAGAGCACACAGGATCCACTGTTCCAAAGCAACCCAGGAGGCCTTTGGGTTACTTCGAAGTGGCAAGGGGCAATTAGCTCCAATTCCCAGAGGTCTGCTGGCTGTGCCTCAGGGCTATAGCAAAGATTCAACTTGAGCTGTTTTCAGCAGACACTGAGTCCAAGAAGACCAATGCCCACCCTCTAGTCAGAACTAATTCACCACAGCTGTGAGTCAAAAACTCTTCTAGGGTCCGCATCCTACCCTGATTAACTCCCTAGCACAAACTCTGGGGAGGCAGGATGATGGAAGAACAAGCAAAAGCTGGTAAGTAGGCATGCTTCAAGCACTGATCCACCTAGCCTGCTGCCTCAGGCTGGACCCCAGGAAACCCTCCCGAATGAGTCTGCAATAAAGGCGGCCTGAAGCCCAAGCCTGTGAGGCCACTGGGTACAAGGCCTGGAACAGGCTCAATCAGAGCCCAAAGTAGGTAGATCAAGAAACATACAGGGGTGGGGCACAGTAGTGACACACACCTCTCCCTGCCCCCCTCCTCTTCAGCCTTACCCTCCTCCCACAGCCAGGTAGACTGATGAAGTCAATCAGCCCCCACCCCCACCCCAGCAGCCTGCTTCCATCGCCCTGGCAACCCGGCAGCAGGACCAGAGCAAGCAAGAGTACCTTTCGGGCTGTCGGTGCCTGTCTCATCATTGCAGAAAACCACAGAAAGCAAGGAGAGGAAAGAGAGTGAGGGGCAGAGGAAGGTAGACAAACACAGGGAGGAAAGACAGACGAAGGGAGGGAGGGAAAGGCGGCGGAGACAGGAGATTAGTGCATCAAATCCCAACAATGCAGCCTTAGCTTCCGGGCCTGCAAAAGACTGCTGCGGTGACACAGATGCCCTGGCAGGTACGCAGCGAGTCAGCAGACGATTCCGAGCTCCGGCAGGCTCCAGCAGGCTCCCGGAGCCTTGCCTGGCCCAGGTCGCCAGCTTAAGCTGATGGCAGCCTCAGTGGCCGCAGCAGCGGCAGCAGCAGCAGCTCCACCTGACGTCATGCACCCACCCTCTTCGGCTCCATGGGGGTGGAGCTACCAGTCCTAGGTCACCTAGCAACCACCCAGAACCGGGAGGCTCCTCCTCCTCCGGATGGAACTAAGTCCTGCGCAAAGCTGCCCTTCCTCTCCATCAAACACAAGATTCTAGCCCCGCCCTCTTTTTCCCCTCCACCTCCAAGTCCTTGCTTCAAAAAGCTGGGCCAGGGCCACTTGCAGAAATGGCACATTAAGGAGTTTGTGGACAGGAGCAGAGGGCCTGACGGCTCCATCAACCTCTCCTAATTACATTCTGGCCCCTGACAACCCCCTTGCATCCACTTCTCATACACACATTAGAGATACCCTTAAGTCTCTTATCAACAAGATGGTCAGAGCACCCCTCCAGCACCCAGCTCCAGCTCTGAAGAGTACACAGTAATTAGGGAGCCCTGGCACATGCCACTGGCAGCGGCAACAGCTCTTACAACAGTGTTGGGCTCTTCCCTCACTTTTCCAAGCTATATGGAGATGAAAGCCTGTGTCTAAAGCTTTCTAGAAAGGGCAAGTATTTTTAGAGGCACCCATGTTCTCTCTTGCCTCCCTCTCAAAACACTAGTTTGGGGAGCTAACGGCTCACAGGTTAAAAAGCCTTGGCTGCTCTTACAGAAGACACAGTCACTTTGGGGTTCACACCCATGTATAACTCCAGTCCCGGGGGCATCCATCACCCTCTTCTGGCATCCACAGGCACTGTTCAAACATGGATACTAATAAACATGGAAGCAAAACATCCATACACATAAACACACATACACTGGATTTGCTCTAGATCTAGCTCCCCGTACTGTAGGGATGACAGGAGAGAACTCTGACTAAATGATCTGCTTTGACTGAACCCCCTGGGTGCAAGACTGGAGACAGCAGGGGACACCACCGCTGCATTTTGTAGCATAAGCAGTAGAGGTTGGGCTGTCCCATTTCTCCAGAACCTGGGCATTGCTCACATTCCTACCAGGGCCATGTGAGCCTGCAGCCAAACTCGGCCAGTCTCACACGGCAGTTTCATGTTTTCCTCTACTCAGGGACCTGAGGTGAAACCGGAACTCCAATCACAAGACAAAAAAAAAAAAAATCAAGGGATGAAGCAAGTCCCCATGCATCTGGAACGTGTCCAGCATTCTTTACAGCGATATCTGCCTTAGAATTCTATCCCTACCGGGAGCCAGGACTGAGGATCAAAAATAAGTACCAGCATGTGGCCTCTACCAAGGTAAAACTCCCAAGTCTTTTCAACGTCCACCAGGAGTTGAAAAGATGCTCTTCCCCCTTCCCACCCAATCCAGAAGCTTCCCGTGCAACATCAGGAAAGCCTGAGACAGCCTGGCAACAAGGAGCCCACAGAACTGCACACATGGCTCAGACAGGGGCATGCAGGGCAGAGGCCCAAGGCAGGGGCTGGTCATGGCAGCAATTTAAGTGTGAAAAGTCTCTGGAGAGGAGCTGGGCATGCGGTGGCCATATGGAATGCCAACACTAAGGAGGCCGAGGCAGAAGACTGCCATAAGTTCTAGGCTAGCCTGGCCTACACAGTGAGTTTCAGACTAGCATGAGCTACGAAGTGAGAGCCTCTCAAAGACCTACAGAAAAGCCTGTGGGAGGGGTGGCACGGTCAAGACCCTGAGGGAGAGGGGCTCGACACATACTAGACGAGGAGACAGCAAAGGACCACCAGGCAGAGTAAAGCCGGCACTCGTGGCAGCACCGACTCAAAGGCAGGCAGGCAAAGTGCTGACTTCCAACTGCTCTTCAGGAGTCTGACCTCCTCTCTGCACAACCACTCTACTTCTGGTACTTTCCCCAGCTCCATTCCTTCACTATGCCCTGCCATCCCCCTAAGTCTGGCTAAGTGAGGACTCACCGTAAACTAGCTGCTGTGATTGCCATCAGGCACCTGCAGTCTCTAACTGGGGGGCGGGGGTGGGCAGTGGTCTAGAGCAGGGAAACTGTCTCTAGTGAGGGCTGCCTTGACCTGGTCCCTGAACCTATGTCCTTGTTCTCCTCAAAGGCACTTTGGAAGACAAACTGCCATGTCCTCTGGCCATCCCAGCCCCATGGTTACACACACATGCATGCAGTGGTGGGGGTGGGGGGACATGCAGGAGAGAGGGATGGGCTCACAATCCACCCACCCACCCACCCAGATACAAACAGTAAACACACCACCTTCTTAGGCTTCAGTCCCCGCTGCATTAGGAGTAGGAAAGGGCAGAATTAGAGAACAAAGCGCCCAGGTGTTAATACCAACTGAGGTGAACACAGGCAAGGGGTGAGGAGTTGGGCAAGCTTCAAGGGATCCCTCAAGGACCCGCTTCTAGGGTGTTCACCCCAGCTCAGAGAAGCTGGAGGCCAACCTCCCAGTCCTCTGCAGGGGAGAGGTGAAGGGAGCTGGACAGGCCCTCTGTATGCATCTTACAACACTTGTGACCAAGAGTCCCTCCACCTTACCCTGCCCTAAACCCTCAGGCCTTGGCTTCTTTGGACACCAGAAGGTCGTAAGCTGGCTACAGCACTAGGCTGAAGCCTGTCCTTCCCAGCTCCCTCAGCTCAATCCTACTTGACCCTAGCAGTGTTTCCTGCCACCATTACTTTAGCCCTAATGTAGCAATTCATTAAGGACCCAGAAAGTGTTCTTCCTGGCGAGGTTAGGTGCCTGGAAGTTCAGTTCAGACCCGTCTACTGCTTTGACCTGCCTAGCCCTGGATCTTCCTCCCTCCCAGCCCCCAAACCACTCACCAATTTGCTGGTCTTTGTAGCTGCATCAGCTCCCTCTGTAGAAAGCAAATAGCAACAAAGTACATTTATACAGAGGGTAAGGGGAAAGACCCCCTCAGTGGGGTGGGGAGGACAGGACAAGGGAGCACAGAGCTGAAGCCCTGTTGTCAGGGGATGGGTGGAAAACTGGGATGTGAAGATGCAACTTCAGTGTGTAGCTAGTACCTCTCTTGAGGACCTTTGAAGCTGAAGAATCAGGAGTCTTCGGGGAAGTAGTATCTGCTCCATCTTCAAATACCTGGATCTGAAGCCAAAGAGGAGACTCCGCAGTCAGATCAAGAACGCTGTGATCCCCTCTGAGCTTCTGAGCAAGTGGGAGTACCGGAACTTCCCTTTCTCCCAACCACCCAGGAAAAAGAAGCACCTACACACTAGTGGCACAAGTAATATATGTGCATGTACACACCACACACACATGCATATGCGTACACACACATACGCATGCATACATGCAAGCATGGTGTGTTACCTGGGACTGGCGCACAAAGATGCCATGGCCTTCGTCGCACGTGAAATACTTCCTTCCCTGAACAGTGCCGTCGTTCTTGCCTTTTGCTTCATCCAGGATCACGCCCACCCATTTGCCAGTGGCAAAGAGTGTGGCTCCAACATAGGCCACAGTGCCTCGGTGGCCTTTCCCAATGACCTCCACACGGGAGCCTACCCGCAGGGGCCGGGCACCCGCCTCCGCACTCATCCTGCTGCCGCTCGGAGTCTGGAAAACACACGTTGCAGACATACAGTCAGAGGCTGCAGACAGGATCCCAGATTGAAAAGCACAAGTCATCACCTTCAACTCCACTCTAAGGGTGGAGTAAGTCTACAAATTTCCCTTGGAAAAACATCAGTGACATGTCCAAAATTTCCCCAAAGACAGGATCTCAACACCCAGGGGGTTAAGACAGGAAGATAGCTATGAGTTTGAAGTCAACCTGGACTATAATGATTAAGTTAAAGGTCAGCCTGGGCTACATAATGAGGCCTTGTTTCAAGAAAAAAAAAGCTTGTTTTGATAGCTCACACATGTAATCCCAGCACTTGGGAAGCTCAGACAGGACTACCATGAACTTGAGGCTAGCCTGAACTACATGGCTGAGCTCTAGGTCAACCTGGCCTAAAGTGAGACGAACCTCAAGGGAAAAAAGTCACAAAAATGAATAATAACGACAATCTTAAAAAATAAAAAAATTAATGAAATTTAAACAATATTCCAAAATCCTCCAGAATCTACTAGAATTAATTCTTAAGAATTTAAATTGAATAACAAATCAGGATTCATGGGTAGATCTTTGAACGTCACCATATGGCTGCTTCATGAGTGTACTGCCCCCAAGGAGAGGAAGTAAGAACAAGCAAACAGCTCAATTCAGATCAGGTTCCCCACAACCCTGTCTGAGGAACCAGAGCTGAGAAAGTCGGTGGCTCAGTAGTGTTCATGCACTGTCCTCTGTCTTCCTTGGGACTCACATGCCCTTCTCTGAGCTCTCCACCATACTCCACCCATTTCTTCTACTGTGTGTGTGCATGCTTTTAAAAAAAATTCTTGTTATTGTTCTTTGAGACAGAATGTCAGTATTACCCTAGGCTAGTATGGACCTTGCAATCCTCCTGCCTCAGCTTCCTGAATGCTGGGATCACAGGCACAGACCATTCCATCAAACTAGACTTCTCTTCAGAAGCGGAGAGCTGCACCTATGTCCAGGCCCTCAAGCCACCGTCACTCCTTCCTGATCTGATTCCTGTCACTCCATCCACATGTATACTGTGACATTCCAGGGTGGCTGACAACACCCATTCACCACACAGCTCCCTCTTTCTGGTCCTTGTCCTGCTGTCTACTCTCCCTCAAGCTCTGGAGATCCTTCCCGTTCATGCTGTCACAAAGAGGAAAACACAGACCAAATAAACAAAGTCCCTCAAATTAGCCCCTTACAGTACTCAGACCCTGCCCAGCAGTTCAACTGGGCAGGCAAAGGAACAAGCAAGAACACTGTCCTTGGGAGGGAAGTTCCCAGCTTCTTACGTAGCCGTGATGACTGAACACATGAAATTAGGTCCCAAATCAGACCATGATTTGAAAGAAAATCACACCTAAGCCATTTTTAGCAATAATTATTCCATGAACCAGCAAGCTTGCAGCAAACAAATAAGGTAAGAAAATGTGACCCCATGGGCCTAAAGACTGCAGGGTGTCCTTCCTGATACCCCCACACTCAGCACAGCTGGCTTCAGAAAGGAGTCCTGCCAGAGCCAGGGAAGTCAAAACACTTCCCAGGCTGCCACTCTCTAACTCCCTTCCTCAAAAAGCCCAGCCAGTAAGATGAGGACATAGCTCCAAGGGATGTGGGGATCGCAAATCATACCTGGGACAACGTGGATATCATGGGTCTAACAATAAGGAAACTGCCAATGACATCAAGGCTGGACACAAGCTCAGGAAAGACCCTCCCACACCTCCCAACATGCCTCTCAGAATCAGGTGGCTGGATCAGTGGATGCCAATCTCATCTCAGACAGGAGAGAGCAGGGACAGACCGCACAGCCTCACTGCAAGGCATTCTGACCCACAGCCCAGTAGGAGACTGGACCCCTTAAGCGCCTAGCTCAGGGCCAGTTGGAATTAGAGATCAAGTCTGGAGGGTCCCAGTTAGGGCCCAACTCAGGAGGGGGGGCTGTCCAGCCTGCTAGTATCAGAGCCCTGAAGGCTCCTTGGAAGCCCAGTGTGTGAGTGCCTCAGCTGAGGGCCAGCCTCTCTCCCCAGCCCCCACACAAGTGATGTCCACAGGCACCGGGCCTGCTCTATCAGCCCTCCCAGGGCCATCCCACACTGACTGAGGCCACTTACCCGACTGTACGTGTGCCTCTTGCTCTGGGCCATGTTGCTCACCCGGACTCTACCCCTTCCCCCAGCTAGCCAAAGACAGAGAGAAAAGGCAAAAACCTAGGCAGGAGGGGTCAGGGTGATGATCGGCCCGCATGGACCAGCTCAGAAGCCATCAGGCACGAACCTCCCTCCGTCCGTGGGCCTCCCTCGGTAGGGGTAGGGACAGTAATGGGGCCGAGATATATAAGTCCCTTCCACTGCCCAAGGATTCCTGAACCCAGAGACACTGAGCCCCGCTTGCCAGCTGATGAGTCTCACTCTGCGCTAGTGCTGCTCTAGACTGTCAGCAAGCATGCTGGCCTCTGGGTCCTAGTGCTCCCCGGTTTCACCTGGGCCAGATAGGACATGCTAGAACCCAAGGATGGATACATCCACACATCCTCAGCACTGGAGAACAGTGCTCTGGCAGTCCTGACCCTTCTTTCTCACCTGCACCCCCCATCACTGCCCCCATCCCCAGAATGTGAAGCCTCAGCAGGTCCCCAAACATTAAGTGCTACTTCCAAATGATCAGCTGCCTACAGCCTCCACGTGGACAACTCCCCTACACACAAACACACACACACTTTCTGTTGCTTTTCTGTGTCAGCCTCCCCCCCCCCCAAAATTCTGGACTCAAGTCCAAATCCTAAGATTAGGGTCTGAATTTCATCTCACACTGGACCAGATGAAGAGCAAAGAAGGGACAGAAATGGAGGCGTGCTCACACAGAGAGAGACAGTAAGGTCCCAGGTCCCTATCCCTGCAAGGGAGAGGTCCCCACATTCACTTTCTCTCTTCTGCTTGTTGTGTCAGGCCAGGCTCTGATCCCCAAGACATCACACTCAAATGGACTATTAAAGACAGTTTTCAAAAGCCAAGAGCCTCACTGTCCCCATCTCTCATATCCTTGGCTTTGTCTCCTAACATCAGACCCAACAAACTATTTTTTTTTTTTTAGACAGGGTTTCTCTGTAGCTTTGGAGCCTCCCTGGAACTCACTCTGTAGATCAGGCTGGCCTTGAACTCACAGAGAGCTCTGCCTGCCTCCGCCTCTTGAGTGCTGGGATTAAATGCATGCACCACCACTGTGAGGCTAAGCTAATCTATTTTTTATAGTTGTGTATTTCACAAAATTTCTTAACAATGTTATATTACCTTCATAATTAAAGAAAAATGCTGTTAATTTATTGAAACTACTCATTCTAGTGAAATCTCCACATATGACCCCATTTACGTATCTGTCAATGACTAGGAATCAACAACAGACTGGGTCCTTACCCTGCAAGCAAAGTCTGACTGGGGTCTGACCATTGGGTCCCTGACTATATCGTGTCTGGATCCCCAGACCTACGTGTCTTCCTTCAACAACAAAACCAGTTTCTGCCATTCTGCCCACTAGCCCAGCAGCAGAATGAGCCACGCAACAGGTTTCTAAGGTGATGAGTAAGTGTGAAATGCCATAGCGAAACCCATCGCTTTAGATGCTAACTTCAAGTTTAATTAAAATATTCTCAGCTGGGCAGTGGTGGCTCAGGCCTTTAATCCCAGCACTCGGGAGGCAGAGGCAAGCAGATCTCTGTGAGTTCGAGGCCAGCTTGATTTGTAAGTGCTAGTTCCAGGACAGGTCCCAATGCTGCAGGGAAACCTTTGATGGAGGAGAGTTATCTGTCTATGTTTCTTTCATTGGTTAATTAATAAAGAAAACTGCCTTGGCCCTTTAAGAGAACAGAAAATTAGGTAGGCGGAGTAGACAGAACAGAATTCTGGGAGAGTTGGGGAGACGCTTCAGGCAGTCGCCATAGTGAGTCTCCATGCTTCTCCTCTCCGAGATGGATGCAGGTTAAGATCTCTCCTGGTAAGCCACACCTCGTGGTGCTACACAGATTACTAAATATGGGTTAAAGGAAGATGTGAGAATTAGCCAATAAGAGGCTGAAACTATGGGCCAGGCAGTGATTTAAAAGAATACAGTTTCCGTGTAATTATTTTGGGTAAAGCTAGCCGGGTGGCGGGACATGGCCCCGCCGCTTCCCACTACAAACCTTGTCTGGGGGGTGGAGAGTGGGGGCAAGGGGAGAAAAAACAAAAACAAAACAAATTCTGTCTCTTCACTTCTGCCCAGAACCTTTAGAACTCACCTCCCTGCTTCCCTGCAGTCCCAGGTAGCTTTCCTTCCCTCATTCCCCACCGCACAGGTGTGCAGGGCCATTGTGGCCCAGGCAAGCACACTAAACCATCCAGAGTATTTGCAGTCCACAGAACACACTTGAGGGCTCAGCAGATGGCTCAGTAGATAGGACAGAAATTGGGGCTGGAGAGATGTCGCAGAAATAAGGACCACTGGCTGCTCTTTCCAAGAACCTAGGTACATCCTAGCACCCACACAGAGGCTCACAGGTGTCTTCAGTTCCATTCCTAGAGGATCTAATGCCCTTTTCTAACCTCCAAGAGCATGGCACACAGTGCAGACATATATGCAGAAAAAGCACTCATACATATAAAACAAAACTTCAAAAAATAATAAATTCTTTAGGACAGGGGTTAATGGCATTTGCTCTTCTTGATGAGGACCTGAGTTTGGTTACCAGCACCCATACTGTGCTACTCCCAACCACCTATAACTCCAGCTCAAGATATGATGTCTCTGGCCTCCGCAGGAACCTACACTTATGCATGCACGTATGTGAGCGCGTGCGCGCGCACGGCACACACACACACACACACACACACACACACACACACACACACTTTTTAAAATAAATCCTTTTAAAAGATAAAAAGCATTAGAGGAGTGGCTCAGTTGCTAAGAGCCTATGCAGCTCTTGCAAAGGACCTGGGTTTGGTTCCCAGCACCCACATCAGGTAGCTCTGGGGAGTCTGACTCCTTTGACTTCCCCATGCATACATGTGCACATGCCCACACACAGGCACACACCATACACATATTGAAGAATAAACCACCAGGCAGTGATGGCACATGCCTTTAATCCCAGCACTCGGGAGGCAGAGGCAGGCAGATCTCTGTGAGTTCGAGGCCAGCCTGGTCTACAAGAGGTAGTTCCACAACAGGCTCCAAAGCTACAGAGAAACCCTGTCTCGAAAAACAAACAAACAAAACAAAAAAAAAGAAGAAACCTTTAAATTTGCCAATGAATATTTTATTTTATATATGCATGTATATATAAATAAAATAATTTGGGAGGTTCAAGACAGGATTTCTCTGTGTGGCAGCCCTGGCTCTCCTGGAACTTGCTTTGTAGACCAGGTTGACCTCGAACTCACAGAGATCCACCTGCCTCTGCCTCCCAAGTGCTGGGATTATAGGCGTGTGCAGCCACCACCTGGCGAATAATAACTCTTTTTAAATAAATAAAATAAGAACATGTAAGACAATAACTGTCTTGTAAATCTACGTGCTCAATAAAAACTACCCAAGAAGGCCATCATCACCACCCGTGGATATCACAGTAATCTGGGGGCAGGTCAGGGATGACAGACAAGAACACTGAGGCTGAGAGATCCACTCCTGCTCAACTTACACAGGAGAGCCCCAACCTGCTTTAGGACACTCGGTACTTCCTACTACCCTCACTGTCCCACACTTACCTCCAGGCTTCCAAGAGCAAGCTCTAAACCATACTGCTTTCAAAACTCACACACACAAACAGAAACCTCCAATCCCAGCACTAGGAAGGCAGAGGAGAATGGTGAGTTCTCGGCTAGTAAAGGCAACACAGTGAGAACGCAGGTCTAGAACAGCCTCACTGTGCTCGGACAACACACGGACACAGCTCTTCTTGAGAGTTGTTTATTCTAACAAGTGGGAGTGCCTGACACATCGACATTATACTGCAAGACTCAAACAAGAGAAAGCAGGGTAAGGAGCACTAAAACTATAGCATTACAAAGAAGTACAGCCTGGCAGGATACTAGATATAGATAAGCCTTCAAATGCACAGACAATAAATACACAAAATTAGCCGGATGGTGGTGGCGCACGCCTTTAATCCCAGCACTCGGGAGGCAGAGGCAGGCGGATCTCTGAGTTCGAGGCCAGCCTGGTCTACAAGAGCTAGTTCCAGGACAGGCTCTAGAAACTACAGGGAAACCCTGTCTCGAAAAACCAAAAAAAAAAAAAAATAAATAAAATAAATAAATAAATAAATAAATAAATGCACAAAATTAGACAGGAGAAAGATGGACTGGGAAAAATTATGACTGTGCCTTGAATTGTGGGGCTTTTTGTTTGGCTTAAGGCTATACAGAAGCCCTGTAAGTTATGAACTCAGAATGGACAGCAAGAAAATTATCCTCTTGGGTTCTTCTGTCAAACTATAAAGAGTTCCACGGGGTAGCCCACAACGTCTTTTTATGATGCAACTGCCCTCCGTGCAGAAAGTCAAGTACTTAACTGAGTAAATAAACACACTGAGATGCAGGAGATAGGCAGGGACAACGGAAAGTCGTCTCACTCCTGAGCTGTGGAGAGGCAGAGTGAAACTGCTCGAGGAAGATCAAACGTGCAGACAGAGTGGACACATGAGCAAGCTACAAGGGCAGGATTACAGCAAAGAGCACACTGCAGTACTGAGCATGGGGTGAGAAGGAGGAACCGAGAGACAGGCAGACAGACGGAACAGATGAGTACCAAGGGAGTCCTGGAAGACAGCAGACTGGCATGAGCCCCACACACAACCCAGGACACAGCTCTGTTCTACGTTACCTCACCAGCATGACTCTGGGCAAGGTGGTTAGCTGACTGAGCCACAGTAACCCAATCCATACACAAAAAAGCATTCTTTACCTTATGGGTGTTACAAAGGATAAGGAAAACAAGACAGGTGTGGGAAGCAAGACATACTAGCACTTGGAGTACACAGAGGAGAGCCGATCTCATAACATCAACCTCCAACCCCTGAAGATGTTGCGATTTAAGCAAAGGATCTGTTATGATGCCTAACACAAACTGTGCTCAGATGCAGGTGCCTCTGTGGTTACTGCATCCACTCATCATTGTGACCTGCTCACAACAGAGACTCTAAAGCTGCAATAAATGAAGAGATCAATGAATGTAAGAATCGGCAAGTGAGGGGCTAGAGAGGTGGCTCAGTGGCTAAGAGTGTCTGATGCTACTACAGAGGACCTAAACTGGTTCCCAGCACCCACCCCGTAAGGCTCACAACCACCTGTAACTCCAGTTCCAGATCTGACTCTCTCGTCTGGCCTCCACAGGTCACCCCACACATGTACTTACACACACACACACACACACACACACACACACACACAAATAAATGGTAAACATTTATAAGATAACACACAAAAATTAAAATTAGCAAATGAATAAATTAACTGGGAAGCCCTGAGGTGTGAATAATAAGAATGAGGGTTTAGGTTGGCGAGATGGTTCATGAGCATGCGTCCGTAGTTCCACCCCATGGAGACTGGGGAGGCAGGAATCATACAAGGTCTAAGGCCAGCATCAGTGACAGAGGTTGTCCTCCGACTTCCACAAGCACACTGTGGGGTATGCCTACACTGGAACATACAAATGCAGACACTCTTTCTGTAACAGTCCTGGCTGTCCTGTAATTTGCTTTGTAAACCAGGCTGGCCTCGAACTCACAGATCTGCCTGCCTCTGCTTCCTGAGTGCTGGGATTAAAGGTGTGCATCACCACCCAGTCACAAAAGCATTTTTTAAAAAACAGAAAAAAGAGTGGGGAATCAAAGCAGAATTGGGAAAGGGAAACTGGGCAGTTCTCGGGGCCTTTTCTGGGGCCAGTTCAACTGCGCACACTAAAACGTGTTTCTTCACCTGCTCCAATGTGAACCTGTGAGACAGGTGCTTGCCGTAGTCAAGAACTAAAGGAGTGGAAAGCGGAAGAGACAGGAATCCTTAAAAAACAGCAGGAGGGATCCGCAACGGAACCATTCAGCTGTCATGGGGACAATGCCTGTGTCCAACCTGGGACACCATGCACAGCTTTACAGTTGTTAAACACGGGGCCGAGGAATGAACTAAGGAAGAACACGTGTGATTTCTATTATTTTTTGCATGAGTCTGTATGCATATGTTTTGCTGCAAACTTAACCGCCACTCTCAGGTGTTAGGCAAGCACTGTACATACATAGCCCGTTTTCTTTTCAACTTTTTACTTCTTTACTTGTGTGCATGTTTACAGGAATGCAGAGGCCAGAGGTCAGTATTAGGTTCCTTTCTCAGTTACTTTCAACCTTAATTTTGAGACAGGGTCTCTCACTGAACTGGAGGTTGCTGATTCTAGCTAGACAGACTAGGGAGCAAGCCCTAGGAATCCTCCTGTCTCTCCCATTCCACTACTACAATTATAGGTGCACGTACACTCGTGAGTCTGGCTTTTTTACGTGGGTACTAGAGGTCAAACAGGTTGCTACTCCTGCATGACAGCATTTCACCAGCAGAACCATCTTCTAGGCTGCACACTTTTCATTTTGAGTCAGAATCTCAAAAAATTGCCCAGGCAGGTTCATAATCTTCCTGCCTCAATCTCTCAGGATTACAAACCTAAGCCAGCAGGCCAGTTTTTCAATGTTATTCCTTATACTTTATGTAAATGTACTAGTTATTCCAAAATAAAATATTTCAAGCATAGCTGAGACACAGGTTTACCATATCACTTGCTTGGCCTGTGACAGCAGGTCCATGCCCAATACTGTGAAGCAAAGTTTCTGATGTTGCCAACAGAAACAAAAAGAGGGGCTAGGGAGATGGCTCAGCAGTTAAAGTGCTTGGTACGAAGCATGAGAAGCTGAGCTCAGATCCCCAGGACCTGCTAAAAGCTGGGCATGGCCATGTGCATCTAAAGCGCAGTGTTGGGGTAGAGACAGGCAGATGGAGGACATTCTGATCAGGGATACATTCTGATGTCAGCCTCTGGTTTACACACACACACACACACCCTGTGATCAGTCAAACAAGACTGTGTTTCCTCCGTCCCTGAGTGACACCAACTCTCTGATACCAAGCCTAGCTACAGAGATGCATGCTTTCCAGAGCATCGCTCAGTCCCTGACACTGCCCCATAGGATTCTTCACATTCCTTCAGTAGAGAGCAACCGTGTTCGGATTTCTAATCCATTTTCCTCCTCAACAATGTTTAGGAAAGTGGGAAGAGTCCTCACTATATGGTAATTAAGTCCTGGAGAATTTTAGAAAATAGCAGGAAACAAGCAGACCTGCGGGGGTGGGGGGTGGAATGGGGCAGCAGGGAGGAAAGTCTCTTTATCTTTTTTTTTTTTTTTTTGATCCTTCTTTTCTACCACTTTTTTTTTACACCAATACCTTAGGATCCCTTAATACTCTAATTCTCTTTCAGTCTCATGCTGCCAAACTTTGATCCTGGGCTGACTATGTGGGCAGTCTGACAACAGAGTCAAACTCTCCGAGCACCAGTGAAGAAGAGGTGACTGCACACACATCTCCCAGAGTCTAACAGGGGAAAGGTCTGCTTGCCTAGAGAACATGCTGGAGGCTGAACCCAATCCCGCAAAACAGAATCCAAGATCTGCCTTGCCAATCTTACAGAGACGGGAGTGGATCCTAAATGGACTTCCTTCACCGCTCCAGCTAATTATCCCCAGACATGTCTGAATCCTACTCCCAATTTGAATGGAGCTCACCCCACCCTCAAAGCTTCCTTCACTCCAACAACTACCCAGGGATTTCCAGGTCCACCTCCAAGAACCCCTTACTTATCCTGAGAAAGGAACTTCTGCAGGAGTGCCAGAGGCACTCGGGCCCCATGCTCAACAGTAGCAAACCTCACACTGACAGTAAGAGTCCCTGCCTGTCTAGTTTCCAAGTCTCATTTAGTTCTTTCCCCTGAATCAACTAGCGAGATCCAGGCATTAGGACCCAGCAGGCAGGGAGCACAGAGACTGCGCTCTACTGAGGTAGATGCACCATTCCACAACTTCAGCAAAAGCCAAGGCAGCCAACAAAGGCAGAGCCGAGGTGGCTGCGCCTCTGCCGCTCGCTCACCCGCTCGCTCTCGCTCGCTTGCTCTGGCAGCTCACCAGCCACTCCTCTGAGCAGACCATACCATCCTTTCTTTCTTAAACCCCACGCCATCACCTGATCACAATGGAGATCAGTCTCCTTAAACCACCATGCAAAGGCGTATCCATAGCAACCCCAAAAGGAAGGACACAGAGATGCTCCAGTGGCTGCAGAAAAAAAGGTGAGTTTGTTTCTCCTCTATCCCATGGACCATTCTCTTCCACTCACCAGGGGTCAGTCCTGCTGCAGATCCTACCCATCACACTGACCGGGAAACTCAAAGGTGAGCTAAGAATCAGACTGTAACATAAAGATATAGGTCTACAGCATCCTAACACTGGCTGACAGAATGCATTCTTGCTTTCTGGAGGATGCGAACAAGGTCTCTTCTTATTCACTGCTTCAGGTGATAGTCTCATCCTTTGGGATCTCACAAGGACAAGGAGCCATCAGGTACCTGTCTTTCTAGTCAAGATGCTGGGCAATTTCTCTAGAATTTGAGAATTCCCCTATGGCAGCAACAGACCCCACCTCCCTGCCCACTAAATCGCTCCCTTCTCTATTGCCTCGGGAGAAGGACTCCCATTTCTGCAGAGATCCTCACGAAACATGAACACTAAGCCTAATAGCCCTGCATGCTCAAGTCCCCTCTCTGTAAACCAGTAATATACTGACAGGGCTGTTGTGAAAACCACAGGAGGGATTGGGCAACCAAACAGCATGGACTGCATACTCCCCTGCTGAACAGCACTGAAAACTGAGTCTGGGGTAAAGCACTCAATAGTGTCAGCCACTGTCACTGCGATGAAGATGGAGAGGCCTGTGAGCACAGGACTCCAGCTCTGGGTGGCCCGGCCACACTCCTGGGCTTTGCTCTCCACTCTGATCAGCTGCTTTGGCTTCTTTTACCATGTCCAAGCAGCTGTTCCTGATGGAGCTCACCCGAGCACCCTAGCCCTCAGCAAACAGCCTTGCCAAGAAGGAAAGTGAGCCTATTAGGTAAGTGTCCCTTTGCATCCGTCACTGCCTTTCTCCCCAGACTGATTCCCTCCCACTGCTCCCCGCCCTTTCACCCCCTGTCCTGAGGACTTCCATTTTGGATGCACCCTCTACTGGTTCTTAGACAGCATCACAAAAACTTGCCCTGGCCTCTTCAATACTAGGAAAAACTATTTCTAGACCTCGCCGTGTCCTCTGCCGGCTGCCACCGCATCTGTTCTTTTTCTGTTTGCATCCCTCAGTTCCATCACGGCCTGCACCCCCATTCTGCTCCACTGAAGCTGTTCATAGTCACAAATGAAAGAGCCCTGGTGTCCAGAACATCTTGACTCCCCAACCTCCAGACGCACTTGTCAAACTTACCCTGGGTCTACGCTGAGGCAACTGAACATGGGGACCCCCTCCCTAGAAATGTTCTCCTTCCTCATAGACACACCAATCCCTGTCTTCCTTTGTTAGCGCCCCCTTCTCTAGGTGTGGCTGGAAGAGCTCATCCCCACCCCACTTCACCAACCACGCTCTTCTGAGACTCAGAGCCCACACCTGGACCTGAGGGCCGGGCAGCACAGACCACTCAAGTCCAGCATGCCCCAAACAAACCCGCATCTTCCCCAGACTCCGCTTCCATCTTTCCTCTTTGCTACTGGCACCACAGTCTACCTAGTGAGAGAGGTGAGTCACCTTCAACAGCCCCTCTTCTCGGAAGCAATCAGTCAGTTAGGTTAGTTCTGCTGCTACTGTAGCTTCTCAGTTCCTTCCACTCCTTTCCATCCTCCTTGGCCTAATTTCAGCTCAGCCATAAAACATTTGTTATCGCAAGGGTTTCCCCTTTGCATCCATCTGAAGAGTTTCCCAGCAGCCCAAACCCATGTTCTCCTCCTTCAGCCTCTCCATCATCCGCCTCCCAAAATACACCCATGCCACTTCTTGTCGAAAACCTCCCATAGGGCCAGTGAGATGGCTCAGCAGGCAAACCTGCCACCAAATCTGATGACCTAAGCTTGATTCCCAGGACACACAATAGAAAGAACCAATGCCTACAAGTGCATATGCATGCGGGGACACACACACACACACGCACACGCACAAAGTGTTTTTATTAACTTTGCTGTGAACAGCAATAACCTCCCCTTTGATCCAAAGTTCTCACATTCTGGCCACTTGCCCTACACATCTGCGAGCATCCCAGGTCTGCACTCCAGTCACCTCTTTTCTGAAATTCTCCACTTTTCTCTGTGCAGTCTGCTGTTTCCTCTCTGCCCTTATAGAGACAGACACTTGGACAAAGTGTTGTTATAGTACTACCCTTTACTGAACATATTGCCTATTATCTCTGTGCACAGTGCTTTGCCCAGACAAACACAATATTCAAAAGTTACTGTCCTAGCCAGGCTCTAGGCATACGAGCATGGCCGGATTTCAGAGAAGAATGCCCACCCTTACAGTCCACACGAGTAGGACTGGAGAGTTACCTCAGTGGTTAAGAGGGCTTTCGGTGCAACCACAAAGGCCAAGTTCAGACGCTAGCACCCACCAACAAGCTCCAGCACTGTGAGAGGTGAAGAAAGGAGTATTGCTGGGGTTTGCTGGCTGCTTCTAAAGGAATAAGACATCACAGCACTTGGAGGCTGAGAAAAGCATATATCCCTATGAGTTTGAGGCCAGCCTGGCCTATATATTGAGATTCAGGCTAGCCAAGGCCACACAGCGAGACTCCGTCTCAAACAAGCAAAACAGAAGAGCAGGTTAGAGTGTTAGAGGATGCCACAGGGGTATACACCCTAACCCATATATCATACCACACACACACACACACACACCACCACCACCACCACCACCACCACCACCACCACCACCGTGGGGAAATATACATGTTCATTCATACATACACACACAGCAATACATGAAGCTCTTTCAGATAGGAGCCTAAGCCCGGGTCCTATGGAAGTTGGTACTAGCACACAATCTCAAATTAAAGGAACTAGACTATAGACTGGCTGTATGTAAAATGCAGACCTTCTGAGAAGGCATGTTTGAAAGGCTCTGAGGGCACCAAAGCCCCACTCTCTGCTGCCATGAGGCCCCTGAAATAAGAAGGGGCAGGGAAAGATCAGGAAGCACATGAACTTGACCTATCAGCCAACTTCAACTAGTACCCCTGAACGTCAGAAAGAAAACAATAAGCCAAAGCTAGAATTTCCAAAATGGGAAGGCCCCTAAGACAGATTTGCATCAGGCAGTCTCTTACCTTGTCTTGGTCCATGGACATACACTCTGAGTAGCAAACATCATAGGACTGATAGTCAGACCACCAGCTTCCAGAACAAACTGTAGCCATGGGTGACAGGGGACACTGAGATCCCAGTTTCCATCTCCCTTGATATGCAACAGATGTCTGAAGTCCCCCCATAACTAGCTAACTTCCAAAGCAGGTCACATCAACTACAGTCCTAGCCTGCACCTCCTGGTAGCCACTACCGCCAGCGGAGCTGCCCCAAAGGGACAGCAGTTGATGGGATTCTCCCAGCCTCGACTCTTCCATTTCTGTCGTCTCTGTGCCCTCATCCCCAGCCAGGCTTAACTGAGTGCCTGCACCCTCCCTTTCTCCTCCATTACCACTGTCCGCACTCTGCTCTGCCACTTGATAGCTTTGAAGATTAAAGCAAACCGTTTCTCCTTTTTGGTGCTTCATCTGCTGCTCTGCCATCAAATTACATCAAATGAGATCATGCCCATAAAGTGCCGTAATCTACAGTTAAGCATAAAAGCAAGGCATCACTGTCATTACTATGCAAAACCTCTGCCTCTCTCCTCCCCCACTTCCCACCACTCTGCCCCACAGAGAGACAAATACATCCTCAAACACTGCTTTGCTTACACGCATCTGCCTTCTCCTTCCTGCTGTCATCTAACAATCCTGGCTCTGGTGTGCAGAGTCTCGTCTCTGCACCACTATAGCTGCTTCCAGAACTTTCTGCAGTCTTGCACACCACACCCATCCTTCAAAGTCCAGCTAAAGTCCATTATTTATAAAGCAAAGACAAACTTAAGAACGAGTTTTCTTAAATGTGGTGAAAGAGTCACCAATTCAGTTTGAAGAAAAAAGCTGGAATATCTGTCATCAGATGCTGTAAGAATAGATTCCCTTTCCACTAGGATTTAGGCAGGGCCTCACTCTGTAGCTGAGGCTGGCTTGGAACTCACTATATAGCCCATACCATCCAGACTCAAAGCAATCTTCCTGTATTGTTCTCCCGGGGTCTGGAATTGCAAACATGTATCATATGCATGACTTAAGAGCTAACTTTCTATTTTATTTTTAAGTACCTGGGGCTACGCTGGAGCTCAATATGTAGAATAAGCTGGCCTCAAACTCACAGAAATCTGCCTGCTTCTGCCACCCCAGTGTTAGGATTAGAGGTATATGCCACCACATTTGGCAAAAGTTAACTTTTTTTTGACACAGGGTCTCTCTATGTATCCCCAGCTGTCCTGGAACTCAATACATAGGCCAGGTTGGCCTCCAACTCACAAAAATCCTCTTACTTCTGCCTCCCAAGTGTTAAAGTTAAACATCACAAATGTGGCGGCACACACCTTTAATCCCAGGATCTGGGAGGCAGAGTTTTACAAAGAGAGCACCAGGACAGCCAGAACTACACAGATAAACCCTGTCCCGAAAAACAAAAATAATAACAACAAAAAAGTTGAGTACTACCACACCTGGTAAGAGTCAACTTTCTAAAAATAAGTTGCTTTTCTTTGCTTTCATTCCAAGAGAGAGCTTGGACAAGAAGCACGGATGTAGGAGGGGTTCACTTCATCAACCTCAACATCTTTAGTGTGTTATCCCATGAATACGATGAAACGTTTTATGTCAGGAATCCTAGCAACTGGGAAGTGCAGGTTGAAGCAGTTGCTCAAGGTCAACCTTGGCTACACAGGGAGTTTGAGGCCAGCCTGTACCACAAGACCATATTCAAAAGGGGGGGGGGGATGAAAGGGAGAGGGAGACTTTATATCTTGTTATTTCCCCACTGTTAGAAATGTTCTGACCAAATTGCAAAATCTGCCAAACTAACAAGGGTGTCATACATGAAAGTCAACAGCAACAAAAGTAGCTGGGTTAGAACCCCAGTATTGAGACGAGAAGAGGCTAAGAGTTCTCCTAGTCTTGACTCCTGATTCAAGGTTTGGACAAAGTGACTGACCCTTGGCAGCAGACTGTTCTACATAGCAGTCAGCAAAAATGTGTTGGTCAATTCAGTGATCTGCTACTAAGAATCTGGTCCTAGACCATCACCTGGGAACCTATTACAACCGCAGACTGGATTAGATTTGTGTTTTCACCAGACTCTATTAAACTAAGTATATACTCCCATTGAAGTAAAACCCACTGGCAC
The DNA here is from genome assembly GCF_903992535.2 of Arvicola amphibius. Taxonomy (NCBI): domain Eukaryota; kingdom Metazoa; phylum Chordata; class Mammalia; order Rodentia; family Cricetidae; genus Arvicola; species Arvicola amphibius. The sequence continues at coordinate 64,725,016 of NC_052048.2, forward strand.
CACTGCCCTCTACAGTGATGGGCTTCTATTGCTGGAACTTCATTTCCCAAACTGCACCAGATGTTAAGCAGAGGCACAATCAAAAACAAAACAAACACAAGCAAGTAAACAAACAAACCAGTATTTCCCAGTCTATTTGGGGAAATTTTCCATATATACCCTAGTTGGAGAACCTTGATAAATACCACGAGCATAAAAAAAGTTCTGAGTCTGTAGTTCAGAAAACTTGAACCATAAACTTTCAAATATATGATTGCAAAACGCCTTTACAAAATAAAAATTATGGGGGTTGAAGAGATAACTCAGCACTTAAGAGCACCTACTGCTCTTACAGAGGACCTGAGTTCAGTTACCAGGATCTACAACCAGCCCTAAGTCCTGCAGCAGGGGTCTGACATCTCTGGCCTCTGTGGGGACCTACACTCATATACTTTACTTTTTTTTCTTTAAGTTATCCTTATCTCTTTAAATGCTTTGCGGTTCAGGCGTTCGCACCACAGCAGGCTAAGAATGCCACCTCTAGACTCTCAGGACCTTAAGTATACTAAGGTACTAAGCAGCCAAGAGGCGCTTGGGGCTCTCCACACTGCTACAAATGAGGGTTCGGTTCTAAAGATGTGCCTCCTTCAAAACAGCAGCTTCGCCTCTGTGTCCTTTAGTCGTTGTCCAGCCCACGGTGAAAAGGGGTGTAAGAACAAGACGACTTCGCAAGAATCATCTTGCCATCCTAGTCGGACCCCAGGACAGGGAGTAGTCACACACCAAACGCATTTCCAGACCTCTACACGTTTACACCCTCTAGGACTGTTTTTTGTCTTCGTTTAACACAAATCCCCAACCACGTGTCCATAGGAAACCTGGGCTCGGTACGGGTCAGGGCAAGCAAGGGCCCCTTGCAGAGCTGGAGGCTAGTGGGCAAGCCTGGGAGAAGCGCTCACCGGGGCCCCAGGCCCGCGGCCGGCCTTCGAGATGCTACCCACCCTCCGATCCCACCTGGCCCGAGCCCCGGGTCCCTGCCAGCTCCGCGCGAGCTCAGGGGCAGCTCAGCAGACAGTTGGTGGGGTCGCCACCCGCGTACCTGCTGTCAGGGCTCCGCGCCCAACTCGGCCCCGCCGCCGCCCGCCGCCCGGGACTTGCTGCCCCGCCCCGCCCCGCCCCACGGGCTGCCCCGCGCGCAGCCCGACCCCGCAGAGATCCCCGGAGCCCTCGTCCCAGGAAATTCTAGAGTTCTGGGTACATTCTCCTCATCCCGGCAGTCCTGCCCTGGCTGACAAGGTCACGCCGAGAGCGGCAGAGAAGACAGGACGTCGGTAAGGCACTGAGCTGGACACCTGCGGCAGGGTGCATACAAGCGCACGCGCACTGCGACTGGGAAGTCGATTAGGACCACGGTGGAGAGGCGCAGCGGGGTGAGCGCCATCTGCTGGCGGAGGACCCTGGGGACGCATTGGGAGTTTTTTGTTTTGGCCTCTTTAAAGTGCCAGTATATGGACTTGAGGAAGGGAGAGATAAGCTAAAATGTCCACGCCTTTTCTAGTCCCTCTTCAGCTGTTCCTCAGCCCCCCAGAGTTGAACTGGCTAGTGCCAAGAGGTCAGCAGCACTGAGGGGTATCTCTTCAATGAAGGTGTTGTAGGAAGTCTCAAAATCTCAGACTCTTTTTCCCTCGGTATCTCTTTGCTAGCTTCTGAGTATTAGTTGGCTTGTTAAAACTAACGATAACCCAGTCCTAGGAAGGGGATGGAGCTAGGATTTCACAGATGGGTTCCAATTCTCCTTTCACTAGTTGCATGAAATCCTGGGCTGGTTACTCAACCTCTCACTGACATTTCTTACTTGGAAAGACTCAGTGGCAGGGTCTAGAAAGCATTCCTTTCCACCCCCACTTCATCCTCAATGTTTCCAATTATTCTGAACATCAGTGTATTCCTACCATTCAAAAACCAAACTAGAGCCTGTGAAATGGCTCAGCAGATAAAGGAACTTGCCACAGGCGCCTGACAAGGTTAGTTTGATTCCTGGAAGCCGCACGAAAGTAGACGGAGAGAATTGAGCACAGGCACACCACAAACACACACACGCGTGCACACACACAATTATACACATACCACACACTGCTAAATAAAATACAATAATCAAACTAATACTTTAAAGTATTCACTGAATCAGGCACAGTGGCACATACCTTTAATACCTGCACTCTGAAGGCAAGGGCAGGTGATTCTCTATGAGTTCAAGGCCAGTATGTTGTTTTAGCAAGTTCCAGGCCAGCCAGGATTACACAGTAAGGCCCCATCTCAATCAAAAATAAAACAAACAAACAAACAAACAAACAAAAACCTCAGGAGACAGAATCTCTGAATTTGGGGCAGTCTGATCTATAGAGTGAGTTTCAGGACAGCCAAGGATACACAGAGAGATCCTATCTTGAAAAACCAAAAAAAAAAAAAAAAAGAAAGAAAAGAAACCCTATCCCACCAACCCTCAAAAAGTATACACCAAGAATCCTCCCTTTAATCCTATTTCCTAGTTATACAAGCCCATGTCTGCAATCCCAGCACTTGAGAAGTTGAGGGACTAGGCTACAAGAGACGCTGTCTTGAAAAACAGAGAGAGGTCCTTGTTTGTGCCTATGCATAAGTTACTAACTGGATTCCTCATTACTTTGTGTCTAGCCATGGGTATGTTTGTGTGTGTGTTTGTGTGTGTGCATGTGTGTAGGTGCATTTGGAGGTCAGAGATCATCTAGGTGTCATCCTCAATCACTATCTTTTTTTTTTTTTTTTTTTTTTGAGACAAGGTCTCTCACTGAACCGGAGCTCATCAATTCTGGCTGGACTGGCTGACCAGCAAGCCTTAGGGATCCTCCCATCTACTTCCCCAGTGCAGGGAATATAGGCTGGGACCAGTACTGAGGGCCTCAATGCTTGGCTTTGCTGTGCACAGCAGGTGTTTTACTGGCTGAGCCATCTTCCAGGCCCTGTTTCTAATCTTCTGCTGTTGCATGTTGTGCACCCATAGGGTACATAGGACATTTCACATGAGCAGATTTATGTGTATGTTGTAATTGTTTAAGATTTATTGGAGGGGCTGGAGAGATGGCTCAGTGGTTAAGAGCATTGCCTGCTCCTCCAAAGGTCCTGAGTTCAATTCCCGGCAACCACATGGTGCCACAACTATCTGTAATGAGGTCTGGTGCCCTCTTCTGGCCTGCAGGCAAACACACAGAATATTGTATGCATAATAAATAAAATATTTTTTAAAAAAGGTTTATTGGATATGTATGAGTGCTTTACCTGTAAGTCTATATGATACAATGTTTTCCTGGCATATGCAAAGTTCTAAGTTCAATACCCAGAGCACCGGAGCAAAAACAAATAGAAAAGAATGGATTTTTTAATCCAAGATGAACTGACTAAGCTCCAGAAGTCAGAAAAGCAGGGTGAATTCATGTACGGAATCACTCTAGGTTTATAATTAGTTATGCCCGTCTTCCCCTACTGAAAAGACTAAGTTCTCCCTAGGAGCCAGATTCACCCCACCCCACCCTCCACCCCCACCCTCACAGTCCTCACATCTTCTTCTTTAAGGTGTGTTTGAGGAGACAGGGATGTGTCTAGAATGATTCCGCTAGGGAACAGCCCTGATCCTTAAGGCATGCCTCTGCCGGCTAATAATGATAACTGCGCCCTCTGGAGTCCAGTAAGAGACTACACAGCCTTGGAAGAAATGGCACCATCTCGGCGGTCAGTTCCTGCGGCCAACGCATGTTTATTTTGGGCAAGGTTCAATTCCCAATGTGGAGGCTCAGGACCCAGAGTGGGGTACAGGTTTGGCTGGGAGCAGCCAGGCTTTGGGGGTTTCCTTCTTTATTAGCTGTGTCATAATCACCTGCGGCTTGGACACACCTGTCTGGATGGGTTGCTGCTCAGTCGCATGGGAGGTGCCTCCTTCAACCTCCTCCTGGATGGCAGCAGGGCTGAGCAGCTCCTGGGTGCCCCGGTTCCACATACTCACACCAGGGACCAGCTTCATGTTTTCTGAAAGAACCATGGGCTTCCACAGAACCTGGGACGTGGCCTCGAGGACCTGGGGCGCCGCTAGGGGCCATCCAGAGTCCTCCGAGGTGTCATCTTCAACGGGTTCCTGGCCCTGTGGAGGGACGCGAGTCCGACCTGCCCACAGCTCGCCCAGCTGCTCGGCCTCCCGCTCCCAGCCACTCGGCCACTTAGCTCGAGGCCATAGTTTGGGACTGGGACTGCGGGAGACTTCGGGAGGGTTTGAGTTTCTGGCGAGGAACCGGAACCCGGGGCTGAGGAATGGCAACTTTGACCCGAAGGTTGGTGAGGATTGGGCCAAGTTTAAAGTGGGATCCAGGCCCAAAGCACGGAATGGAGCAGAATACTGGAGAGGGAACTTTAAGGTAGAGAGATGGAGTTTGGGGTGCGCATGCGAGGAGAGGGCTTGGGACCCGCTTGCTGAGGTTCGGACCCCAGCTTGGCTCTTTTCACCCCGCAGGCGCCCGCGATATATTTCCAAAGGGCGAGCTTCGGTGTCGGGGATCAGGACCTCGGCCACAGGGCGCACCCAGTGGCGGGGCAACCGCGCGGGATCCAGGCGCACTATGGGCGTCTTGCGGCTATGCCGCGTATCCAAGCTTTCAGGCTGTGGCGACCCAGAGGGCTTTTCTAGGGTGAGCGTACTGAGGAGAGGCATAGACCCGTCCGAGGAGGTGCGTGTCGTGCCCTTGCTCTCGGGTTTCAGCCGGTCCCCTGCCGCGTCTGGCTGAGACACGCAGCGGTAAAGATCTTCGAGGGACAGGTGGGAGCAGAGGGACGAATCCTTCTCAGAGGCCTGGAGGTTGACTGCTTGGGGCAGATCCAGGGAAGGATGGGGACTGTGGACTCGCACCTCTTCCAGCGAGTCCTTCGAAGGCACGGCCAAGACGTGACTAGGCCGTAAAGATGTGTTTGAAGACGTGGCCAAGATGTGGCTCTGCTCCTGGTCATTGGGGTCTTCCAAAGCTTCCTGAAACACCTCCAAGGTGGGCGTGGGTCTTGGCTCGGCAGAAGGCCCTGAAGATGCTGTTGGCTCCTGGGAGTCTTTGTCCAACCACGGTGAACCTAAAAGGAACTGGTCCGGGTTCCCAGGTTCCTGGGGAAACACATAAGGGTAATGAGATGTAGGAAGAGTGGGGAAGGACCTTACTTCATGGTCCTGAGCGGCTCCGGAGGAGGCTTCTGTCGGAAGGAGGCGGGGGCTTGGGCTTACTTCGCCTTGGAAGTGCTCCTCTACACCAACGGGTGCCGGTGCGTGCAGTACAGGCACGGAGCCCTGGGCCCAAGCATCCGTGATGCATGCCAGGGGTTCCTCGTCCTCGCCCCACGTGGGGTCCTCGGCCACTGCAGATTCTCCCTCATCCCGGGCCAGGAAGCGCCACTCAGTGATCTGCAGCATGGCTTCTCTGGCCTGACTAATGGTGAATGGGACACACTGTGGAAGTGAGGGAGTGTCTCAGCCTCTCCAGAAGGGGCGGGAGTGATTAAAAAAAATGGGTCTGGAAGACCCAAATCTAGGCCCACCTGCTGGGTCAGGTAGACTTTGAAGGCACACTCCATAACTCGCGTCAGAAGGTCGGCCAAGATGTCACCCACTACTTCCTCGCCCTCCTCCAGGGACATAAACGCAATCCATTCTGCCTCATTGAGCCGCCCGGGCACGATGTCCACCTGCGGCACCGGCTGGGTGGGCGGCCGGGCTTTTTCAGCCTTGGATCGGGTCACCCCACGGTCTCTCGCCTGCCTCTGTGGGGAAACGGAACAGGAAACCGAGGGGATGGAACTGAGGGACTAAGTGCTAGAAAGACGCTTTCTTGAGATGTTTACTAGGTAAGAAAAGGGACTAGAACAAGGCACCTAGAGTCTGCGAGGCGGTGGAGGGAAACTGAAGGTATGCACACCTCAGAGTTGCAGCAATGCTCCTGCCTCTGGTTTGTTTGAAACAGTCTCTTTATATAGTCCTGGAACTCTCCTTGTAGAGAAAGACTGGCCTCGAACTCAGAGATCCACCTGCTTCTGCCTCCCAGTGCTGGAATTAAACACCTGTGCTGCTACCCCCGGCTCTCTTTTTACTTTTTATTTTGAGATCTCACTAAGACGCCAAGGCAGGTCTTGAACTCACTCTGTAGTACAAGCAGGCCTTGAAATTAATTTGTGATCCTCTTTTCTTTTGTAATTGAAATTGATACAATACATTCTGATCACAGTTTTTCTTCTCCCATCTTCCAGTTCCTCCCCACGGCCACTCTCACCAACTCTAGGCCTTCTTCCTCTTTTTCTCTTTAGAACACAGGCAAATTAAAAAGGCAAACAAACCTAATATAAAACAGTGAAAAAGCACAAACACACCAAAACAAAAACCATAGAAACACAAAATCACAACCCGTAATATACAAACAAAAGACCAGAAAGATTTAAAAAAAAAAAAGTTCAAATGAAACAACCTACAAAAGCACCACTGAGATAGTTTTTGTTGGCTATCTACTTCTGGGGCATGGGACGTGAGACTCCTTTGGGTAACACTGATTTTTGCTTTGTACGTGTTTTCCAGTTGTAAAGAGCTTCTTGGATGGGGATGGGAGCCTGTGTTCATTTTCCCCTCACGGCGCTTGGGGCCCCATCTGGCTCACACTTGTGCAGGCCCTGTTCATGCTACCACAATCTTCTTGAGTTTATATGTTTATCAGTTTTGTTGAGCTTGAAAGACACTGTTTCCTTAAAGTTATCCCATCCCCTCTGGCTTGTGGTCCTTTTGCCTCCCAAATAGAGTTGCTAGGATTACAGGCCTACACTACAAGGTCATCTTTAACCATTATTTTTATTCCCATTTATGTATTTTGCCTAAGATCACACCTGGGAAATAGTGTAGTTAGAATTCATATACAGATTTGTCTAATTTCAAAACCTGACTCTTGCTTCCCAAATAAAGATTATTTGCAAATATATAGAAAAGAAACACATGCCCAGATATATTTTTAAAACTTTTGAAAACAAAGAGAAATAAAGACAATGAGGCTTGGTGAGATGACTCATCTGGGCAAAGGTGCTTGCTGCCACATGTAATGAGCAAAGCTTGGTTCTCAGGACCACAAACAGAGAACAACTCCACAAGTCGTCCCCCAGCCTCCATCCACGCACCATGGCACACACCCTCTCTCACACACACAAATAAAAGTAACAAAAACATTTTAAAAACTCATTAAAGAACCTTGTGATGGATTGCATAAGAATATTCCCCATAAGCTTGATCTCTAGTTGATGTTACTGTTTGGGAAGGATTAGGAGGTGTGGCCTTGTTGGAAGTGAACAAGGAGGGGCCAGTTTTGAGGCTGCAAAACCCTTCCTTTGCAGTTAGCTCTATTTGCCTTGTAGTTGTGGTCTCAAGATATGAGCTCTCGGTGCTCCTCCAGAACGATGTCTGTCTGCCTGCTACCATGTTCCCCACTATGATGACCCTCTGGAACTAAGTCCCAAATAAAACTCTTTTATACATTGCTTTGGTCATGGTATTTTTTTGACAGCAATAGACAGGTAACTAAGGCAAACCCAAAGGTAAACTAGGGACATAATATTTGATGTAGATGAGTGATAACAATTTGTAAAAATGGCTAGAGCCAGTTGTGGTGGCTTATACCAGTAAACCCAGCCTTCGGGAGCCTGAAGCAGGACAGCTGCCATGTGTGCAAGGCTGGGCTGGACTACAGGGAGACAATGAAGGAAGAAGGTTCCTTCCAAAACTCACCTCCAAATATAAACCCTCATCTGCCTACCTCCAACCCTACTGCATCATAGTTTCCATTTCCCCAAATCCATCCTCCCAGGCAATCTGGAGTCTCCTGTTCCCTACTCTCCCACTCCCTAGCCTTAGATTCCCAGAGACCATCTGCCTAGTGCTGGGGTTAAAGCCCGGCTTCCTTGTGTTCAGCCTAAATCTTTAAACCCAAACAAAGAACCAATTCTTTAGGTGTCTCCTCCCAGCCTTGCATCTCACAGAGACGGGAGGTACACCTGACAAAAGAGGACAGTGTTTTTTTTTTTTTTACTCTTTCATTTCCCCAAGGTTCTTCCTATCTGTTTTATTTTTTTAAATGCCTTGACTTTGGGAGTGGGAGAGATGGTTAAGCATTTAAGAGCACTGGCTGCTCTTCCAGAGAACCTGGGTTTAGTTCCTAGCATCCATATGATGGCTCAAAACGGTAGCCCCAGTTCCCTTTCCTGGTCTCTGCAGGCATCAGGCAAGAACATACTACACACACACACACACACACACCAAACACCCATAAACATAAGATAATAATTTTTTTCTTAACTTCAACAATTTGGCTTTTGTCAGTGGGATGGGAGGGTGTTGGTATGGGAAGAGGGCTATGAGTGCAAGGGTAACCTGATCTACACAGTGAGGTTTAGGCCACCCAGGGCTACACAGTGAGACCTTGTCTCAAAATAATAGGCCAGCCATAATAGCACATGTTTTTAATCACAGCGCTCTGGAGGCAGAAGCAGGCAGATCCCTGAGTTGAAGGCCAGCCTAGTCTACATAATCACACTCTGTCTCAAAAAATTATAATAGCCTTTAATCCCATCACTCGGAGGCAGAGGCAGGCGGATCTCTGAGTTCGAGGCCAGCCTGGTCTACAAGAGCTAGTTCCAGGACAGGCTCTAGAAACTACAGGGGAACCCTGTCTCGAAAAAAAACAAAAAAAAATTATAATAGTGGTAACACAATAAATTAACTCTTAAGGTCAGCCTCTGAATTGTTTAATCAATTTCATGATCCTGAAACTGTCAAGATAGAGATTCACCCATCAAGCCCTCTCCCTAGTGCCTGATACTGTTTTACCCACCAAAACAGGTTCCTTGGCATAAATGAATTACTACTTGCACTAGCAGGTCAGCTGTTTCCAAATTCACTTGCTCTTTGCCTGGTCCAGCCATTGACCCTTTTACTGCGGGAACAGAGGTACTTCATGCCTTTCTTGAACCCAGAGCTAGACCACTGCTCCATACACCGGCCAACCCCAGATCTTGTGCACTCCCCAGTCGAGCTGAAGCTCACCGAGCCTTCGTGTGACATTGTCGCGACAGTCGCTCCAACGCGGTGTCTCAGCTGCCTCCAGGACCCTCCATTGCTTCAGCCTCCGCGGCCGCGGCTCAACGGTCGCCTCGGCAACCAGGCAGCCCTGAGGGTCTCAAGCGCGGTCCACGGTTGCCCCGGCAACTGCGCCACGCGCCGCCCGTTCCAGCCCCAGGCCCCGCCCAGAGGCCGTGCGTCAGTGCGTCGTCTCTATGGTGGCGGCGGATTCGGAGGGACCTGAAGATCGCCCGTCAGGCAAGACAGACTTGGGAGTGGAGGTGGAGGGGGTTGCAGGTGTAACCTCTGACCTTGACGTGGATTTGCAGGTAACCAAACTGTGGGAGGAAGGGCTGGAGGCCTCCTTCTGCCTTTTTGGCTGGAGCGTTCAGTACTTATCAGGTTCTTCCATCACCATTATTCCTTTGGGATTCCCTGGTGGCCTCAATACTCAAGCCTGGGCTTTCTCCTGCTCCATGGGATTCTCTCGTCCTTGTGACTGTTTCCCATCGCTTTCCTCGTGAAACCCGTCAATCAAGGGTCTCTCTCAGTATCTCACGATTGCATCTCATTGCCCTTCTCCCCTGTCCAATTACCCTCTGTGGCCTTCTCCTGGTCCACTCCGATGACTCTAGTATCTCTCTCCCAGGATGTACCTCCGCGAGCGCTCCATCCCACTTCGCGGCTCTGCCGCCGCCCTGTCTAACAACCTCAGTGTGCTGCAGCTTCCAGCCCGTGATCTCACGCATTTTGGAGTGGTTCATGGACCGAGCGCCCAGATTCTCAGCGCTGCCTCTGAGGGTGTGCCCTTGGCCCAGCGCCAGCTCCAAGTCAAAGTGGGCGTTGGAGTGAGCCCCCCACTTATCACTCAGGTGAGGCTAGGAGTTAAAGAGGCGTTGCTTAAATCTGCTCTACCTTTGTTCTTTAAACCCTATGCTCTTGGTGCCTCATGCTGTGATGCCTATGCGTGTCTCTCCAGGTCCACTGGTGCGTCCTCCCTTTCAGAGTACTGCTTGTTCTCACCTCACATCGAAGGATACAGGTGAGAAGAGAGTCCCCCTCCCCACTCTCCTCATCCCACCCTCTCCAGTTCCCTATGAATAAACACTTCCGAGCTTCCCGCTTGTGTAGCCCACCCTTTCTCCCAGTTTCTTCTTCCTGCTTTCCGTTCTCTTCACTCTTCAAGTGCCTCTTCAGCCATCTGCCTTCTTCAGCCATCTGCCTCCTTCAATAACTCTGTGACCTTCGGGACATGTAGCCCGAGTGCCCTCCTCTGAAAACTAGGGATAAGAACGGTGCCTGCCTCCCAGAACAAGTTGGAGGGTTCCCTGAACTCAGGCTCACAGGGCTATGTGGTCAGTGCGGGGGGGGGGGGGGGGGAGCAGAGCTCAGCAAGGGTCAGCTGGATCATCCTGCCATCCTTCCCCCATCTTACAGATGTACGAGTCTGACGGTTCCCTCATGGTCTATTGGCATGCCTTGGATTCAGGAGATGCATCTTCAGGTACCTGCAGGACCAAGTGGAGCAGGGGTGGAGGCTGGGAGAATTCGCTAGGGCTGGAGGAAGTGCTGTTTCTGAGAGCTGTTTTTCTATTCAGCACAGGCCATGTTTGCCCGAGGAATCGCTGCCAGTGTTCACTTCATCTGTGTGGGTGAGTGGACTAAGGGCGGGGCGTTAAGGTGGATGTGGTACATCAGTATGGGTTCTCAGCCAGGGGGATGCTGAGGAACTGACACACTTCTGAAGGGTTGGGGGAAGGTGAGGAAGGGCGGGTATCAGAGACTCATAAAAACATTTACAGAGGGATAGTGAACGGAAAGTCAGGGCTGTTGGAACAATCAGTTTATTCCTAAGACTTCTTGGGTAGAAAGAGTGTTGGGTGGTGACTGGAGGCCCAGAACTATCAGTGGGACACTGGTTCTGGCTTCAGGAACATGGTCTGGCCGGGTACTGGTGTTTGACATCCCTGCTAAGGGTCCCAACATTGTACTTAACGAGGAGCTGGCGGGGCATCAGACACCAATCACAGACATCGCCACTGAGCGTGCCCAGGGACAGGTGAGTACACTTCCTCTAACTATTCTAGTGGCCTCATTTGGGTCTTAGCTCTGCCACCAAGTGGCTTTGGGATCATCTGCATTCTCTTAGATGTAGTAGGTTCCGGTCTGAGGGAAACATGCTTTATGTTAAGAGTTCTAGAAAAATCACTAGCACTCTTCAATGCTGGTGTGAAGCTGGAAGTTAAAGCTGACTGTTTCCCAGACACTGCCAACACTGACAGCTGTAGCTTCCTTCTCTGGACTCGAACAAGTGACCCAGCTCCAGGGCTGGCCTTTCCAGAAAGCTGTCTCCCTGGTCCACCCTGCCACCCAGCTTCACTCTGAGTAGGCCCTGTTCTCACAGAAAACTCTCCCCTTCCCCCAGCTTGGATTGCAAACCTCTTGAGAGCAGGGTGTGGGGCTTATAATTTGTACCGTTCATAGCACCTGATCTGTCTGCCTGCATCAGGTCAGGAGGCCTAGGGACCAGTTGTGACTGTGGTTGGCTCATTATAAAGCCTCCAAAAAGTCAGGAAATGGTGGCTTTAGCATTGTCACCTATCCCAAAGGAACAGTTATATACGTCCTCTCCTGCTCCGTGATGGGGGCATGGTGGGTGGTAGTTGTGAGAAACCTATAAGGACCTACAAGGAGCCTGTGATTAAGAGACTTGGCAGAGAAGTGTCTGATATCTTGAGTTCTTGCCCTTTCCCTGTAGAAACAAAGAGGCAGGCATGGCTTCCCTTCCCCTCCTGCCCTGGACCCTGGGCCACACAGACTACAAAGGGAAGAGCTGACCCCGACTTTCTCCTCAGGATGGTGTTGCTGACATGGTGACAGCTGATGACTCTGGTGTTCTCTGTGTCTGGAGGTCAGGAACTGTGTTCACATTACTGACCCGAATACCAGGATTCGGGTAGGAGACGCAGAAGAGGGTTATGGCCTTTTTGAGGGTAGGAGATATGTTGGGGTCTGAAGAAACAAAGTTGAACATTGCCCTTGCAGGGTCCCATGCCCCTCTGTGCAGCTGTGGCAGGGGATTGTAGCAGCAGGGTATGGAGATGGGCAAGTGCGTCTGTATGATGCCACTACTGGAGCGCTCCACGTCCAGATCAGTGCCCATGCCCGGACCGTCTGTGCTCTGGACGTAGCTCCAGAAGTAGGCAAGGTCAGTCTCCTGCACCCCTAAGTACCTTCCTGGTGCTTAGATGCCTATAGCACAGGCTTGTCTCTGTACTCAGTGTGACTCCATCCCCAGGTACTTGGACTGGGCATTCTGACTCCCTGCCCATGCCTCTTGGGTTTCTCTCTTTTAGCTACTCTCTGCAGCTGAGGACACCTTTGTGCACATCTGGAAGCTGAGCAGAAACCCAGAGAGCGGCTCCATTGAGGTATGTTTGTAGAGGGTGGAGTGGGGACCCAAGCAAAGGGTGAGCAGCAGGACTGACCAGTCTTTCCCCCCACCCTCAGGTTGAACACTGCCACGGGGAATGCATTTCTGATACCCAGGTGTGTGGGGCTCGGTTCTGTGACCCATCAGGCAGCTCCTTTGCGGTGACAGGTTACGAGCTTGCTGAGATCCTGAGGTTCAGCAGTGTCTGACAGAGGAGCAATCTTCCCTCCTCCCTTCGTATTTATAAAGTATCCCTCCACCAAACCCTTGTCTGATCACTCGCTCTCACGGACACACTTCTAAGGGGCAGGCTCAGAGCGCGCAAAAGCCACTGGTCCTCAGAAACCATGCCCTCAAAGACCAACTGAAGGCAGCGAGCTGTTAAATAACTTTAATGGTCGGGGTAGGAGTCCCAGGGAGGTGCCTTCCACCCTGCTCCCTAGTGCCGCCCACCCTCGAGGCTGGTTAGTGCAGGGAGGCAGGGCAGGGTTCTTCCAGTTTTCTCCCAGGTAGAGAGCTAGGGGATCCCGACCAGCTCCAGAAATGGCCTACTCAGTACCATGGTAACCACAGCTTGAGGGGCTTCTGTTACCCCTCCCCAGCTTTCCTTCCTAGTCCAGTGGAGGAAGAGGAGCCCAGCGCCCTACAGTGCTGGACCTAGAACCCAGTTGCCCTTGGGTCGTTTTCTTTCTTGGCCAGATCCTGATGTTGGTGCCTCTCTCACACTGGGGACTGGAGCCATGTGCGGAGCTGACTTTTGCTGTAGAAGCCTCTGGATTGTGGGGATCGCTGCGGGGGGAGGGGTGCAACCAAGCGAGAAGCCCCGAGGGAGTGATCTGGGGGTGCAGCATCCAGGGAAAAGGTTCGGGGTCGCCCCCAGGGCAGGGGTTGTGTCCAGGTTGGGACTGGGGCCACTGAGGCAGGTGCACAGGAGCTAGGCAAGGCAGGCTGGTCTGTAAACATTGCTAGCCAGGGTGGGGGCGGCTCCAGCTTTGTGCCCTCCCGCTGGGCCAGGATGTCGGTCACAGCAGCGATGTCGTCTAGTGGCTCAATAGCTGTGGCACCAGGAGGAGGGGAGGGGAGGGGGCTAGTCAGCGCTCAAGCCCTGGCCTGCTCAGCCCTGACTGTCACCTGTCACTGTAATATGAAGAAAGCAAGGCCCGAATCTCAGCTGAGATGGTATTGTTCTGCAGGAGCAGCCCCTCACCGGGACCCCCTGAGGCCACAGGCTCTGATAAGACTGTGTGACATTGGGGTGGGGGTGGGGAGCAGAAGTGGGTAAAGAAACCAAGATAAAAAGGAGAGAAAGCAGTGCCGGGCAAGTGAGGTCAGAAGAGGAGGCAGGAGTCCACATGCACAGAGGGAAACAGAAAAGAAGGAGTTAGGACAGACGTCATGGAATGAATCTGGCTCTTGGGGGTTTGTTCTGAACTTGGGTGGAGGTGGTTTTCAGAATTGGAGAGAAAAGGGGAAGACAGTAGGGCTGAGTGAGACCTGGACCCCACTGTGCTTTCTCTCTAGTACCTGGATCCCCTTGAGGTCCCCAACTCCACTTCCCATCAGCTCCCCCACTAACTGCCCCTGACTTACCCATCTCGTGGTATAAGGACCCCTGCTTGGCCAGTGCTTGTGGGGGTTTCCGGGGTGCAGGAGCTTCGATTTTCATGACTTCATCACAGCAATGCTTCACTGGCCTGCGAGGAGAGCGCCAGCTGCAGGAGCTGCCTGCTTGCTCCCGCATTCCCAGCTCTCAAGCAGCATGCAGCCCTCCAGCCTTCCCAGAGGTTTAGCCCAGCCCTTTCTCTTACTCATGTCGAAGAAGAGCTGCCACAGTGCCTCCATCCAGTTCTGCAGGGCTTCTCTGCTCTCCACCCGGAGGGTGTTGGTCACCTCGTCATCTCCGTAGCGGTTGCTGATGCTGAGGGTGAAAGGCCATTCCCGGGCCTGTTCCAGCTCCCCTGCCCGGACCCTAGTCTCCTGCAGGAGAAAGCAGATCTGACTTCACCCCTGCCTTAGTTGAGAAACAACCATCACCCTTGCCTGGAAAGTACCTTTGGGACTTCTGCTGAGTCTGCATTTGCCTCCTGCTAACTTTGGGAGGGGTGAGGGGACAGTGAGGATGCTGGGGATAAAGTATCTATGCTGAGACAGTAAGCCACAGGTAGAGACAGAGAAGAGGGACCCAGTAAGGCAGGGAAGGTGCAAAGGCGGACAGGAGTCACCAAGACCCGGGTTTGGGTTACCCACCCAGTACTTGCAAAACACAGACAGGGCTCCTGGGGTGCAGTGCTGGGGCAGAGCACTTGCCTAACACACTCAAGTCTCTCGCGCAAACAGAGGAAAAGCAACCCTAGGGCTAGGGGGCATAGCACCCCAATTGGGCCTGTGTAGGGACAGACAGCAAGTTATCAGCAGCTATAAACTGGAAGCCCAGAGGACTGGAGGAAGAACTGGCTGACCTAGCAGGAGAATCCCCTGGGATTTGGAAAGGGCTGGGGATGCTGAGCGAGCAGAACTTTCTTAGTATTGTTTGAGGGGTGGGAAGATCTCTGCATCCCCAACCCTGCTGTGGAGCTTGGTGCTCTTAGAAACAGAGTCCACCCAGCCTGTCTCTGAGGCCTGAGCCCAACTCTCTAGGGCCTTGAGAAAGAAGTGCCTGGGCCTAAGCACCAGGTGGTCTCATGACCACCGGACTCATCACCTTGTTGATGGCGACAGTAAACCGTGGTTCTTGCCCGGTGTCTGCATCTTCGCATCTCCCATAACAGAAGAGGTTTGTGCCTTTCAGGACTCCGTGCACGAGTGTCCCATTCTGTAGCTCCC
This sequence comes from Arvicola amphibius, assembly GCF_903992535.2. Lineage (NCBI taxonomy): Eukaryota > Metazoa > Chordata > Mammalia > Rodentia > Cricetidae > Arvicola > Arvicola amphibius. Next base: position 64,740,399 of record NC_052048.2, read on the forward strand.
CAGCTTGCTGCATAAAGGACCTGGTGTTTTTCTAGGGAGTCTTGTCTCCCCACCACGGACCTTCTCAGTCACCCATTTACCCCATTTCCCTGGTACTCACCTGGCTGCTTTCCCATCCCACTTTGTCCCCCAGAGCCACACTTTCATCATCTAATCCTTAGGAGCCCCTTTCCACTCATGTAGGACCCCTCACCTGCACCCTGAGGTACCGCTTTGCAGTGGCTGAGTCATGCAGAGAGGCTGGGCTGCCAGGCGGCAACACACGCTACCGTAAAGGGGCAGCCAGGCAGGGTTCTCCTCTGGGGGAAGGAGGAAGTACAGGGTAAGGATGGGAAAGGAGCAGGGGACAACCCACCACCCCTTTCAGCGCTGCCAGGGCCCCGACACACTCATGCACACACCAATGACCGGCGAGGGTGAGGTCATGTGTACGGAAATCCATCTTGCACAGCTGCTAAGGTGAGAGTGGTGTGGGCCAAGAGGTGGTACCGCGGGACCCTGGAGGGAGAAGGGGGGCATCAGTGGAGTGTGGTGTGTGAGCAGATCTGTCCCACTGCCAGGCTATGCGGACAACTAGCCCCCTCCTGTCTCCTGACCGCCCACTAGGCACCTGGTCCTCACTCATACACTATTCCAATGAAACTCTGCTGGCAGCGTCCTGAGGGTGAGTGTTCTTCAGTCAACAGATGAGAATCCAGCCTATAGTCCCCTCAGAATCCCAGTAACTTCAGGGGACTATAGGCTCCACATACAGAGCATGCCCAACTCAGCACAGTTGTAGATATATCTATTTGTTTGGTTTAGGTATATCTATGGGAAGCACACGTCTGTACATATGTATGTAGAGGCCAGACATTAAACACTGGGTGTCCTCTTTAATTGCTCTCTACGTTCTTTATAAAGGGAGGATCGCTCACTGAGCCCAGAGCGTGCTGGGTGGGACTTGTCCAGCCAGCTAGCATGCCCTGGAGATTACATAGCTCTCCACCCAGGTGATCCCTGGGATTGGGTTTGGGGGATCAGAACTCCAATCTCCATTCCCTGCATAGCAAGTGTTGTGGCCATTGTGTCGTTCTTCCCATCCCTGTTTTGGGGGTTTTGAGGCAGGGTCTAACTATACCAGGATGGCCATAAACTCACTATGCAGCTGAGGATGACTTTGAACTTTCAATCCTATTGCTTCTACCTCCCAAGTGCTGGGATGACAGCTGTGCACTACCCCACACAAAGCTTCCTGTATGCTAGGCAGGCACTCTACCAGCTGAACTACACCCCCAAGTCCTATAAGATGTTTCTGTGACTGTTAACCAGGTAAGACCCCAAAGCCTAGCTCTCTCTGCCCCGGCCCCCACTGTCAGGTTCGTGGACTGACTGAGGCCTAACTCTAGGGCTGGGCAGAATTGCCTGCTCCATTTCACGGTGATATGGTCACCAGTGGGGGGAGTTGAAGGCAGCTGAAGACATTGGGTACTACGTGATCTTACCCCACAAGCTGGGGTAGGCAGCAGGATGGGACTGTTCCGGAAGCCCCCAGCACTGTCCAGCGAAGCCCTGACACGCTTCCCCGAGGAACGGCCCAGGGAGCTGCTGAGTTTGGTGGCAAGCCTCTTGGGGGCCACCAGCCAGGGCCCCCTCCTCTTCCAACAGGCCCATACAGCTCCAGCCGCAGTTCAAAGTCCGGCCCTGCCTCAGCACTACACAGGCACAAGAGAGAGGAGTGCCATAAGTGGGAGGCTCAGGAGGGTGTGGGGAAGAAGAGCATAAGTTCAGGACGACTCTACAGAGGTGCCCAGGGGCCATCTGCCTCTCCTTCTCCACTGCCACCTCCGCCCCCACCCCCAGAGCAATCCCATAAGGAGCTGGAGTGGAGGAAGGGAGGGAGGGAGGGAGGAAGGAAGGAGCAAAGGAAGGAAGGAAGGAAGGAAGGAAGGAAGGAAGGAAGGAAGGAAGGAAGGAAGGAAGAGAGGGAGGAAGGAAGGGAGGAAGGAAGGAAGGAGGGGAGGGAGGGAGGAAAGGAAGGGAGGGAGGGAGGGAGGGAGAAAGGAGCAAAGGAGCAAAGGAGCGAAGGAGTGAGCCACAGGCAAGGAACTCACAAGAGCACATTGTTTTGAAAAGAGATGTCTGTGAGCGTCCTGTCCACCAGGACCATCTCTGTGTCCTGAATCTGTTCCCGAGCTGCAGCAGCAGGAACACAGCCAGCGGTTGCAGGTCTGGGATAAAGAGAAAAAGAGAGATAAAAAGCATTAAAATGTCAACAAGATCCTCTGCCTCAGGGAGCACTCCCTCTGCCCCAGGGAGCACTCCCCTGATTTTGTCCCGTTGTATGTGGCACTCACCGCCTTTGTTCTTGAAATATTCTGTGTCCTTCCACATGAGTGGGATCCGGAGGGTCTAAAGGGCAGACGGGAAGGAAAGAGGGGTTAGAAGGCAGCCAGGCGGTGGTGTGGTGGGGTGAGGGGGTACCAGCCTCTGTGGCAGCTGTGTGTTTCTTACCAGAGATGCAGACCCGGCCACGGCAAGGGGAACGCTCAGGGGGCGGCACACTGTCGGAAGGTCTGTGGGCAGATCACAGAGTCCTGGCCTGGTCTTCCCCTCTCCTCCCCTTTGTTTGGACTCCCAAGGGCTCTAAGGGGCCCCTGATTCCTAGCCTGATTGACAGGGCAGGAACAAGGGACTGGAGGAGAGCTATTGACAGCACTCAGAAGTTTGCTGGTCTTGGGAACATTTGAGCAATGTTAGCACACAGGGATAGTACCCAAGCTCTGGGTCCTCATCCTAGCATTGGTCCTGGCCATCCAGACCCCTGTTAAGGGACAAGTGAGGCCTTGAGGGGACAAGGGTGCCAAAAAAAGGATTCCCTTTTAAACCTCTCCCCAACCCCCACCCCAAAACACATACACACACACATACACACACACACACAACACACACACACACACACACACCACACACCCATTAAACCATGGACTTGGAGAGACTGGGAGGTTTTCCATGCAATTCTAGAAGCTACTTGTTCCCAGTATCTCAGGTGTTTGTTTGAGAGTGAAGGTCTCACTCTGTAGCTCAAGCTGGCCTCAAACTCAATAATCTTCTCACCTCAGCCTCCCACATGCTGGATTAGGCATAAAGCATCTTGTCCAGCTTTTATCTTGTCTTTGATATGAGTACACAGAATAGCATAATTAGCTGCTAGGGAATTAAATGTACTTTATATCCCACTCTGGGGGCTGTGTGGTCGATTGCCCATGGCTGCCTGAGCGAGCTGCTCCCTGCCTGCTTGGCCTCTTGCTAAGTGAAGCAGCAATGGAATGTGTTTTCTTCTTCTGTGGACTTCCTGGGGAGCCCCTGGCGACCTCTCCTTCAACTCCTCCATGCCAGTGAGGGCTGGGACCCTCTTCCCATGCAGCCTCAGTGAGGTAGGCGGTTCCCAAATGACTCATTTACCAAAATGGCCAATCGTCAGAGCAATCCATTTGTCAAGTATTTCTAACATTTCATTTGACTCCAGCTGAACAGAGTGGCCCTGTAGCACTGGCACTGTGTGTAGGTCACAAACTCATGTTGAGCACCACTGCACAACCAATTCTACAAATGGGGAGCCTTCCTTTAAGTGATTTTCAATTATGTGCTTTCTCAAGTCCTGCCTCTGAGGTACAACATGCTACTGTCAATTGTGTGGTAAAATGGGCCATTTGGTGAACTGGCTTTGAGAAAATTAGTTTTCCAGACAGCCAGCCGGACATAGCAGATCATGGGCAGGCCATAACCAATTAGCATGTTTGCATTACTTGTGGTTTGACTGCCAGCCGCCCTCAGATACCTTGGCTTTCCTGAGTCCAGCCCAGCCACTAGGGGATGACCCACCACCATGGTAAACACTAGGAGTCTTTCCTGGCCAGGACAGGTGTTTGTGAGGGGGTCCCCATCAGGAGGTTGATCTGAGCCCCGAACACTCCACACAGCCACTTGCTGTAGCACAGATAAAGCTTCCCTCCCTCAGGCACATCACCTCCCTTGCTCACCGCCGGCCTGTCTTCTCCAGCACCTGGGCCTCCTTGCGCCTCTGCAGTTCGCCCATGTAGCTGAGAATCCGGCTGTGCACACCAGCAGACTCTTGGTGGCCTCCAGAGCCTGCTCTCGCTGGGAGCAGGCTGCCAGCAGCTTGCAGGCCCCTTCCCTCATTCCGGATCTCATGGTCTAGTTTCCTCTGTAACTCTGTGTCCTAACCAGAGTCATGGGAAGAGAAGAGGAAATGGCAGTCAGGATCAGGCTGAGACATCTCCCCTACACAACCCCAGTCCCAAGTGGCTATGTGGGGTGGGGGAGGGCAGAGGACACTAATGCTTTAGCAAAGCCTGTTGTCTTACCCTCAGCTGCCCAAGATGAGTCAGAAAAACTTTAAAAAACTACAGATACTCGCATCCATTTGATTGTGAGGAGTATAAAGTCTTTCTACCTTTGATCGCGATTTGGAGAAATCTACAAAAACTACAAGTTCATATATCCTTCGACCTAACTGTCCTAAACACTCTACTCAAGTGTTCAGCATACAGATGCATACACATGTAACTGCCCAAGCTATATGATAAAAAGATCACTTAGCTCTGTTTTACTTATGTGTACATATATTACACATGAGTGCAGAGCCCACAGAACCAGAAGAAGGCATCAGATCCCTGGAGCTAGAGTTACAGACCATTTCACATGGGTGCCAGAAAAGTGAACTCGGTTTCTGGAAGAGCAGAATTGTTTTTTTTTTCCCCACTGAGCCATCTCTCCAGCCCCAGGCATTGTTTTAAACACACAAACTAAAAAGACAGCCTTTCCATAAGACAGCGGTTAAATGAGTTGTATCTGCACTGGTAGACAGGGCAACAGATGAAGGTAGCCATGTGTCTAACTGTAACTCTCCAGAAAACAGAGCACAAGAATAGAGCAAAACAACATTGTACATCAAGCCAGGCATGATGGTGCACATCTGTAATTCGGCACTTGGGAGATAGAGGCAGGAGGATCAGTAGTTTAAGGCCATTCTTAGCTACACAGTGAATTAGTGGCAAGCCTGGGATACACGAGACTCAAAAACAGACAAAATATATACACCACCATTTGTGATATATGTCATATATTTGCATGTGTATATGTATATATTTACATATTTGTGTACGATTAGGAATGAAAACAGATGTGTGGGATCCTTCAGATGCACACCACCTACAGAGTGCACTCATACTGCACAGAAGCCTATACAGACCTCAAACAGTACATCGACCACCTCTGGCTCCCTGAACTTGGGAGAGGAGCCAGAGGTAAGGAATGAGGAAAGGAAAGTAATTGGGTCCAGGTATGAGGGGCTGGATGGTGGGGGCTAGGCATGCAGGAGGCACTGGACAGGCATGGAAGGGCAGAGGAGAGGCCCTGAGAGAGGATGCACAGGTATTCGCCAGGAAAGAAGTCATCTTGGAGCTTAAAAGGCAATTGGCATTGGGCTGGGAGTTGGGCATACATGGCTCTGGGTTTCACTCTCCAGCACTGTATAATCGGGACCTGGTGGGGAGTGCTCAGGAGGTGGAGGCAGTGGAATTAGGATGCTCAAGGTCACCCTCAGCACCATAGTGAGGATGAGGCCAACTTGGGCTATATGAAACCCTGTCTCAAAACAACAAAGTATTAAAAAGCCCTAGACAGCCAGGCATAGTGATGCATGCCTGTATCTCAGCACTCAGGATGTAGAGGCAGGAGAATAATCATGAGTTCCAAGTCAGCCTAGGCTACATATTTAGCTTGTTTACAGTTCCTTTCTCCAGGGACTATTTTCTGGGTCACTGTACTAGGCCAGATGTTCACCCCAGCACCATCCACATGATTCTCTTCCAAAACAGGCCAATTCAGCCCCAAACTCCTCCAGGAAGTCCCCTACCAAATAACATGGCAGCTCCTAGCTATATGGGGCATTTCACCCCACCTCCCTGAGTCTTGACTTGATTTTCCAACGGATAAAATGGGGTAAAGAGTGGGGGAGGTGGCTCAGTGGGTAAAATATCTGCTGTGCAGGGAAGACTACCTGAGTTGGGATCCACAGTGCCCGTACAGAGGCGGGTAAGGCATCACTGGTCCCAACCCCAGCCCCGGGGAGCAGAAACAGACAGAGAGCCCTGGTGGCCGGCCAGTCTAGCCACAGCTTTGCACCAGGTTCAGTGAGAGATTTTGTCTTCAGTGAGGACCAGTGAGACTGACTCAGTGGACTGACAGGCCACTGCTACCAAGCGTGAAAAACTGAGTTCTATCCCTGGGTTCCGCATGGTGGAAGAGACAGCCAAACCACACAAGTTTTCTTCTGACCACCACACTGTGCTGTGGCATGCATGCACTCCATATACAGAACACACACACACACACACAAACACACAAATATATATTAAAGGCATGGTGACACATACCTTTAATCCCAGCACTTAGGGGCTGAGACAGGCAAATCTCTCTGAGTCTGAGGCCAGCCTGGTCTACATAGCCAGTTCCAGACCAGACATGGCTATATAGTGAGACTTCCATGTCAAAAACAAACAAACAAAAAACTTAAAGTTGACCTCTGGTCTACACACACTCATAGGCAACATACATGCATGCACACACACACACATACACCACAGACACACAACATGGGGTGAAAACAGTCATGGCGTCTTAGTTTTCAAAGACCAGTGAGATCCACACTCAAGGCCTGATGAAAAGTATCCAGCACAATGGCAGGGACACAGGCTTTTTTCACAAGGAGGCTGCTTTGTTAGTAGACTCTGTTCAGCAGCCAGCACTGGAGCTTCCCTGCGCTGACCAAGGCTCCATATTTAAGTCCCGGCTGGGAGGTGAACACGCAGAGATGAATGGCTGCTCCCTAAGTGCCTTGTCATGGCATAAAAACACAGGAAACAGCCCCTACTGGTTTCTGCTGAGGTGACAGCGGAAGGCTTCAGAGCGGAGGTGCACAACATTGGTACAGGAAGCCAGGCAAGTGGAGGCATGCAGTTGAAACAGAAGAGCAACCGACTACACACACCTGTCTTCTCCATCACACCGGCTCTCCTCCATATGCTATGTCCTGCTTCTGTCTCTGGTGCCCAGCCTTCCCAACACCTCGAATTCCTTCTCACCAAAACCTTGTCCAGCCTGTGTGCCAACTATTCCTTCCCTATCTCTTTTGGGGGGCTGCTTGCTAGGCCAGATGTCATCACAAACCACTCCAATACCACCTCAAAGCCCCCTCCATCAGGAAGCTCTCCCAAACTCCTCTCTCTCAGCCTCGCTTCGGATGCATCACTCTCCTGCCTTTGCTAAGCCGACTGCTTGCCCACCCCTCCCCGACTCTGCACTTAATTTCTGTCACCAGTTTCGCAAATGAATGAGATCAAGGATGCGTCCTCAAGCTCGCTCCTAGTTAGCTAGTCCCCTCCGGGGCCAAGCACTCACCGATCCTTCCCTAGCCCTGTCCATGGCGTTTACAATTGGTGCAGAGTCCTGGGCAACAGTAACCCCTGTGGCCGGTGTGACCCGAGGACCGCCTGGGAATTGAAGGATCCCGGGAGTCGGAGCTGCCTCACCGACTGGGTCCGCTGAGCCCGAGGGCGCCCGTGACATCAGCTCCCAGTTGCCGCGAGATGCGCCGAGGGCACCAGGCACGGGCGGTCCCTTCAGGCTCAGAGATGCCTGCATCTCCACCACCGGGACCCTGTCGCGTCCCTCCGCGACTTCAAAGAGCACCTGGGCCGCCCAGGAAACTTCTCCCTAGCGGGTTTGTCTTTCCAAGGTGACCCTTACCAGGAGCAGGGTATGAAGTGAGGTTTCTGGATCCAGCACGGACCAGCAGAACTGGACTTAGGGAGAACTAGCCGCCTGCTCCATGTGCACATCACTTCCAAATCCACTCTAGCTCAGTCTACAGTCAAGAATGCCCTGGAGACAGGGTCACCTTTTCAGGTGGAGGGCTTTGCACCCCTCTCCATACCCATTGACACAGGTTTCCCCTCCATCTCCACCACCCTCACTCTCTCCCCAAATGGACGCTGTTTGTTCCCCTAGGATGGGAAAGATCCTAAATACTGTGCTCCGACCTGGGTGACCTGGGTCAGCTCCCCAGGGATGACAGAGAATGAGTCACAGTCGCCCATGATGACACACTCCTCTCTCTCCCACACTCTCTCCCCAGCTTCCTGTTGTGCTTCCCATCACCTTCTGTTCCCTTCAGAATTCCCACTAGGGCTAAGTCCTAGTGTAGGGACTTGACAAGCGCACCGCGGCGGTGGTGGGGGAAGCGGGCGGCGTGGGGTGGGGGGGTGGGGGCGGGTGTGTCATTTATTCTCTAGAGCTTCAGTCTGTAGACTTGGGAATAAGTGGCTTTCTTCACAGTATTACGTGAGGATTTAACGAAGAAAAATCGAATCTCTACCTGGGCCTGGCACATGTTCTAGCCTTGCTCCGGGGATGTAGCATACATGGCAGCCTGGGTTCCATCCTGAGCACCCCGTTCACCAGAAGTCATGCTTGCTGTGACCCTAGCACTTGGGAGGTAGAGACAGGAGGATCAGAAGTTCAATGCCTTCCTTACATGCACAGCCTGGGCTACTTAAGAGGTTATTAAAAAAAAAAAAAAAAAAAAAACCAAGCAAGATAGCTTAGTGGGTAAAGCTGTTGTCAACCTTGAGGACCTGAGTTCAATCCCTGGCTCCCACCATGGAAGAAGAGGATCAATTCCCCAAAACTGTCCTCTGTGTGTGTGTGTGTGTGTGTGTGTGTGTGTGTGTGTGTTTCTAAAAAGGTTTTTCGAGACAGGGTTTCTCTGTGGCTTTGGAGCCTGTCCTGGAACTAGCTCTTGTAGACCAGGTTGGCCTCAAACTCACAGAGATCCGCCTGCCTCTGCCTCCCAAGTTCTATAATTAATTTTTAAAAATATTTTTAATTAAATAAAAATAAGCTTTTTTGCCAGGTCCTGGTGGTGCATGCCTTTAATTCCAGCACTCAGGTAACAGAGGCAGACAGATCTCTGAGTTCCAGGCCAGCCTGGTCTACAAATTGAGTTCTAGGACAGAAAGGGCTGTTACACTAAGAAACCATATCAAGAAAAAAAAAAAACCAACCTTTCATTCTCATTCCTTCTAAACGTGCACCTTGCAGCCTAGGATACCGCCTTTAAAAAGTCTTTTTGGATTTATACTCCAGAACTAACTTTCCTGCCATTCCTAAATTATCAATGAGTCTGTCTTTTTGAGGACGTGATGAACTGGGGAGGGGGTTATGCAGAACTCTCAGCCTGCGGCTCAAGGAACATTGTTCAAAGTAAAAACAAAGTCATCCTTGTGTTGCAGATGCTGGGCAGGGCCTCCGGAGGGGAGAAGGTCGGTGTGTGTGCGGGGGGAGGGGTGCACAGGGGTGCAAGAACTTAAATATTTACGTGGCCTAACCAGCTCTGTTGATGCAAGCAGTCAGCATGTACCTTGCAGTTGAATGTGACTAGAGAAGCCAAGAAGCTAACTGGTTTCTTCCCCCTCCCCTTTTAATTAACTAAAATAATTATAACACAAGTTTATACAACGAATAGCGGGGCAATGGAAACCAGATGGATGCAGAGGAGGTTTGGAGTATCTTGCTTACTTTTTTGTTTGTTTGTTTTTGTTTCATTTGGCGTGGTCTCCTTCTATAACCCAGGTTGACTTTGAACTCACAACACTCCTTTCTCGACCTCCTGAGCACTGGGATTATAGGCATGAGCCTCCACACCATGCTTCACCCAGTAAATCGGTTTTCTCTTGTGCACCAACATGGGAAAATTAGGCAATGCCAGAAACCCAAGGGATTCACTTGGCATCTTTCTACAAAATAGGAGGGGACCCTCTCCAGACAAGTACTGAGGTGTATCTTCCTGGTACAGAAGCTGGACATGGAGGGTTTCTTCCTCTAGATGGCACCATGTGAAAGTACACTCGAAATGTGTGCCAAGGACTGTGCTACAAAGGGTCCTGTGGCTGTAACTGGGTTGGGCCCATAACTTGCTAGCAATATGCATTGATCCAGAGATGGGGGCGGGACTAGGCAGGCAGCATGTGTGCAGTAAGTTACCCTTCCTGACTGCACTCAGAATCCCTGCCTCTGCCCTCCGACTGCAGCCTCCGGCTCTATCACTGCCCCTCTCAGCACGGTGGGGTGCCGCACCACCGGGAGGCTCAACCACACACCTAGACCCACCTATTCTAGAGGTCTTTCTGCTTCGCCTGCCACATCCAATCCATCAGCCGGCTCTGTCGGATCTACCACCATCATCTGGAATCTCTCCTCCTTTTCATGAACGCCATAATCTATACTCCAGACCCAGTCCCCTGATGTGATATTTGGTTGCCCGCTGGGAAAACGTGCAGACTCTCTTGCCAACCTTCCCTGCCCAGGCCTCACCACCACCAAGCTGATCTTCCACAGCAATTACCCGAAAAGCTTAAGGCACAAGGTCATGTTGTGGCAGACACCTTTAATTCCACTACTCAGGATATAGAGGCAGATGGATCGCTGTGAGTTAAAGGCTATCCTAGCCGATATAACCAGTTCCAGGCCAACCAGGGCTATACAGGGGACCTGATTTCAAACACAAACAAGCCCATAAACAGCAAGGAACTTGAGATAGGTGCTAGAGATATCACCCAGTTGGTTGGGTGTTTGCCTGGCATGCAGGGACTCTCAGGCTGGATCCCCAGCATCAGCTTGGTGATGCACACTTGTAATTCCAGCACTCAGGAGTTCCAGGCAGGAAGATCAGAAATTCAAGGTCATCCTTGGCTACGTACAGAGTCTGAGGCCAGCCTAGGCTAAGAAAACCTTTCTATGCTGCAGAATTCTGCTCAGAGTACAACCTAAGTGATGAATTACAGTCTTTCTACCCCAGCATGGTCTATATCGGCCCACCAGCTCCACCACAAAGACAAATGCCAGTGTGTGTGTGTGTGCGCGCGCGCGTGCCGCACACAGACACACACAGACACACACACACACACACACACACACACACACACCACCCTCACCCTCATCAAACGCTCTCTACCCTGGCCATGCTGTCTCTCTGGAAACCCTTGCCAGCTTCAGCACTGAAGACCCTGTCAGACTATCTAATGCTGCCGTCTGCCTCATTATTGCTGCCTTCCATTTTTATAATACTTGCACTATGTGACGTTGCTCATACTGAGCTATTATCTGTCCCCTCACAAGAAAGGACCTTTCCTGCCTTCTCCAGAGATATTTCTACGGCCTAGAAAGGAGCTTGGCACCTAGAATGAGTTCAGTTTGTGTATTTAAGAATAAATGGGACAGGTGTGCTGGCTTACTTATTCTTAAACACATGCCTGCAATTCTAGCACTTGGGAGGTGGTGGTAGGGAGATCAGGAGGTTAAGGTCACCTTAACTACACAGTAAACTCAAAGAAACTGTCCTAGAAAAAAAAAATGAAACCACAGAAGGCCAGTGAGATGGATCAACAGGTAGAAGGTGACTGCCATCAATTCCAAGGACCTGGGTTCAGTCCCCAGAGTCCACATGGAGGAAGGAAAGAACGAAACCCCCAAAGTGTCCTACACACACACACACACACACACACACATACACACACACACACATACACACACACACCTATCCTCATTGCCCACCATCTCCTTTCCCTTCTCTTCAGGCTTCATCTTTCTGCAAGCCTCCTTCACACCGAAGGCTCTTCACTCCCTCTCTAAAAGGAGCCGTTGTCCCCAGGACAACATCCACACCTACTTACACAGCTCCCAGAAATAGGCGCAAAGACCCTCTTGTCAACGTGTGGTTTTGTGGCTAGTGCTGTTGTTTAACCCAGGCTGGCCTGGAACTCAGTCCTGCTTCTCCTTCCCAAGTGCTGGGATGACAGGTATGTGCCCCTGCACCCAGTGTATGCAGTGCCAGGGGTGCTGGTAACCAAACCCGGGACTTGGTCTATGCCAAACAGACACTCGGCCAGTGGAGCCACATCCATCGCTCTCCAACGTAATGTTCATTCTGCTCAGCAGAAGTAGGCCTGGGTCCACAAACAGGCTCAACACAGAGCATCCATCCACCTGCTGCCCCTCCTATGCAGGCTATGGGCACCCCCCCCACACACACACACAAGGCCCCATTAAGGCTAAGACAGTAGAGGAAGAAGCGTATGGTCCAGGGGTCAGGGCATTACCTCCAGGCTGAGTGCCATCTGCCGAATGTAGAGCATATTGAGGTCCTCCAGGATGTGCAATCTGTCCTGCATCTCTGTATCCCCTAGAGCCCTTCCCTTGCTGCCCAGAGAGAGGTCAGATAGGCAGCAGGCTGTCCCTCAGTTCCTCCTCCCACTGCTCCCTGGGCTTGAGAGAGGTGTCCAGCTCAAGACAGAATGAGGAGGCTGTCCCTGTCCCTCTGCAGTCCTGTCAGACCCCTCTGGCTTCTGTGACAAAACTTCCTCTCCTAGGGCTGTTCCAAGGCCTTGATAGGAGCCAGGCAGAGGAGGGAAAAAAGTGAGGTGAGAATGAGCAGGGGCTTCTGGGAGGAGAGGCCAGCTGCAGAGGGGGCTCTGGGCACAGAGTGTCCAGCCTTGCTTTGGTGGCAGCTGTTCTCCCAGCTGTGGAAGAAAAAGGTCCTTTCATTCCCATTTTGGCCCCTCCCCCGCTCCCGCCCACATCCCAGGCCAGGCCGACTGAGAATGTGCGTGCCGTGAGGGCAGTGAGGGGCAGGCACAGCTGGAAGGGGGCAGGGAAGGGACGCCGCTGCTGATTCTACGGAATCCTGGGGCTGATCCGGAGATCAGAACCCACTGAGGGAGTTCTGGCTTAGTTTGAAAAAGTTAGCGACAGAAGTGAGGCCTTGAGGAGCCTTGAGCCCAGGGAATGGGACAAAGGGGTGAGTCTGTAAAGCGGCCCAGACCCAGGGTCACCCCTTCCAACGCCGGCCCCCATCCAGCACGCCCCACCCTGGGCTCACAATTACCTCGCTTTTCCAGCAGAAGGGAGGAGAGAGAGGGAGAAAGGCGGGGGTGTGCCTGGCTGCTGCTGGCCCTGCTCCCCTCTGCGGGCCCCTTCCCTTCCAGACAGGAAACCAGCCCCGGGTCCCAGCCAGCTGCAGGGCTGTCCGTCTCCCCCTTACCCCCCCATCCCGGGCCTATGGAGTCACACTCTACCCAGCGGCAGGCCTGGCCCTGAAGCTCCGCCCTGACTACTCAGCTCTGGCCCCCAAGACCTGGCATATCCTAGCCTGCTCAGGATCACAGGCCCTTCCTCCTGGTCCCCGGCTTCGTCCCTGGCTCCCCCACGCCACGCGCGGGTTCCTTGAGTCTAAGTAGCTGGGGTGGGAGGATGACAAAAGCTCTCCACTAGCTTCTGACTCAGAGAAAGCCTGGGACAGCGCAACACGGGTGTGAAAGAGCCTTTGTTCTGGGCAGCCTAAAGGGAAAGGGCAAAAGCCAGGCCTGGAATCCGGGGAGGGTGTGTGCGTGAGTGTGTAAGAACCACTTCGTTTAACTCTTCCCAGGCACGGGAGGGAGGGAGACATCGAACTGGGACCTCCTTGAGCATGTGGGAGGCTTACTTTGGGGATGTAAGTCTCTTTGGGGTGGCTAAGCGCCTCTCATTTCTGGCTCCAGCCATGGGCTTCCAGTGCCTCTACAGTTTAGGGACTTTTTAAATTAAGCACAGGACTCCGAACATACAAGCAGGGGTACCCTGCTGGTGGGGATGGTAACTTTCAGTCTAGAGGCTGGATTCCTTAGATCCAAGAAGGGAGGTGGAAAGTTTGGTTGTGGAAAACTTCTCCAGAGTGAAAACACACACACAGACACACAGACACAGACATACACACAGACACACACAGAGAGACACAGATACACACGAGAGAGAGAGAGAGAGAGAGAGAGAGAGAGAGAGAGAGAGAGAGAGAGAGAGAGAGAGAGAGAGAGAGCGCGCACTAGAGTTGGAGGTTACTCTGAGAGGTTTGTTGCCCTTCAGGAGTAAGGGCACTGGGAGGGCTTCGGACAAGTCACAGAACTAGAGAGCCCACAAAGGAGGCTGGCTTAGGGGGTCGGCACAGAGTGTGGGATGCTACTGGCAGCTCGTAATCAGTTGGAAGCCAAGCCAAGAATACAAGGATTAGAAGATGCCTGACTGCCCACTGCCTTTGGCCCGGGATGCTGGAGGGACTTGGGACAGTCATAGTTCTGGAATTGAGTTTAGGGCCCCTCGTATGGAGGACCTTTCCAGTCATAAGCAAATTACCCCAACCAGGCAATGCGTGGGCTAGCACAGATCAGACGGATCCGCACCCTGTCCTCATCTGGCTTTCTAAGTCAACAACTTGAGCTAGAATGGACCCAGATCGCGGCGCGCCCAGGAGGCAGGATAGCCGGGGCCACCTGCCAGTACTGGGAGGGGAAGGCAAGGACGCGGCCTCTCACCTCCGGCGGGTCGCTGAAGACACTAAGTCGGAAACGGCCGCGTTTGAATTCCATCTCCAGGGCGGAGCCCCTGGCCACTGTGACCCGGCTCCGATGGTTTCGAGAGAACATGCTTGCAGCCCCTTGCTCAGTGTGCTCCCTGCGCTCCTGGCATCGGTCTCCCGCGTTCTTGGGCTCCGGTCCCTCGACGGCCACCCTCCCACCAGTGCAGCCGGGAATCTCCCCAGCTGCCCGGTTCCCAAACCCCGCCCCCGGAGACGACACCTGGGCTGGGCAGGGCGCGGCACCCTCCTCTTCCACCCCCGCTAAAGGCCCGGCTCGTACCCGGGCACCAAGCCAATCTGGGTCGACAGTTTCAGAGCCAAAGGCACCCTAAATCACTCCAGTACTGCCTGAGAGCTTCCACCCTTCTAGTTGGATTAGCTCACCTGAACTTGGGCTGGGTCCCCGAATCCCCTCCCCAGCTGCAGCCCCCACCTGTCAGCCCGGGGTTCTGGAACTTAGAAAACACTAGTCACACGGATGGCTCATTATGCTCCCTGGTTCTAGCCTGACTTGGTACCGCCCAAGTCTCACCTTTTAGGCCACAACTTCCTATAGCTGACTCCATCTCTCCCTTTTAAGCTTCCCTGCATAGCTACCTGCCCCTCCACAGTGGCCTCAGTTCATAAAAAGGATTTAGGAGGGTCTTGAAAGTTCAGTTGCTTCCCTATTGGACCACAGAACCTTGGTCCAACCACTGTGAACTTTCTAGTCTATTCTATGAGGATACTGTAGTCTCAGTTGCTACAAAATTCATAGATGGCAATGAAAGTGAAGCCCTCACAGGGAAAGCACCCTATAAGCAGAGCTACAAAGACTAGGGAGCAGGTCCTCAACGACTGCATCTTTAGATGCAAGTGCTTCATCTCACCTGACCTGGACCTTAAGTGTCTTAAGAGTGTTAGGACTGTTCCTAGTATGATGGTGCAAAGCTTTATTCCAGATCTCAGAAGGCAGACATGGATCTCTATCAGTTTGAGGCCAGCCTGGTCCACAAAGCAAGTTCCAGGACAGACAGAGCTGTTACACAGAGAAACCCTGTCTCGAAATACAAACAAACAAAAAAATCCAAAAACAAAACAACAACAAAAAAGCATGTAAATCCTGGCTATCTCTACGCTGCTTGCCAGGGAGCAGAGCCTGGGGTTCTCAAGAACAGGACTCCCTCCTCCCTAGCAGAGCTCAGTGAGACCGAAGGGTATGGCAGAGGACTAGTTGGTTCACTGGCCAACTAAACAGAGTCTCCTGGAAACTTCAGAACTGGCTGGGTAGAGCTTGAGACAGGGTGGGGCTACTACAGAGCAGATGGCAGGAGCCAGCTTGCAGGGCAGCCAACTTGGAAGCCCTGTGCTGCAGCAAATGACGCAATAGTCTGTTAGAAAGTGGACTTAAATCACTTCAGCAAAAGATGGAGAGCTCTGGCTTATACACCTGATAAGTGCAGGGGTCTGCCTTTAGGTGTGGCTTTGACCCAGGCATCCAGAGTCACAAAGATTTGTGTTTTGTTCACACGTGCACACGTGCACGCACACACACACTATTTTGCTCTACTTCCCTTCATATTGTTCTTATCCTCAATAGCATAGCATAACAATATTGCTGCCAAAAATCCTGGTACTGCCTCTTTTCAGATAGAAGTTCAACTACCACGTGTACCCCCCATCCCCCGCCTGTAAAACAAACATCTGCTGCTTGAGGCTTCTGTACATGTCTGGGATTCATGCTTAGCCATCTGAGATCATTCAAGCATCCCAAACACATCCTGTAGTCAGAAGATTAACTAGACCTGAACCAGTCACCTTGGCAAAGACTCACAAGGTGTGCTTGCGGTCACACCTGAGTCACTTGGTCACTCCTAGAGAGCAACTACAACCCAATCATCTGGAAGGGGGAGAGGATGGGAGGGAGAGGTTCCTCAAAGGATGCTTCAGATACTACCAACAGGTGAGGAAGTGGATGGGAGGCAGGAAGAAAGACAGCCATCCATCTTCATCCTCCTACACTCACACAGCTGTGACAGTTGATATAAACTCAAATGGATGAGGGATAAGAAGACAGGCATGTCTTCCTCCTTCACTCCACAGGTCCCCTACCACTGCTCTAATAGATGAGCTTTCCGGAGATGGGCAGTCGTCTCGTTCCTCTTCTGTCCCCTGTACATCACAAGTACTCAATAAACAAAAGCCACACCGGATTTAAGATGGCTCATTAAAGCCATGTCATGGATTAAAACAGCTCATTACCCCGCCATGAATAACAGTGAACACCAGTAATCCTAGCACTCATGAGGTTAAGGTAGGAGGATTGCTTGGAGTTTGTGGCTAACCAGTGCTACATAGTGAGACTCTGTCACAAAAAGGGCAGGGGCTGTGGAGATGGCCCAGCAATTAAAAGTCCAAATCCTCTTCCAGAGAACCTGAGTTCAGTTCCCAGCACCCAAGTCAGGAGGCTTACAACTGCCCCTAACTAGCTCTAGAGGCATTCAACGCCTCCAGACTCCTCAGGCACCTACACTCACACACACTCACACACTCACTCACATACATGCACGCACGCACGCACACACAAACACGCGTGCACACACACACACACACTCTAAATCTTTTACAAAATCATTCATCAAGATAAATATTAATTGGGGCTGGAGAGATGGCTCAGAGGTTAAGAGCACTGGCTGCTCTTCCAGAGGTCCTGAGTTCAATTCCCAGCAACCACATGGTGGCTCACAACCATCTGTACTGACATCTGGCGCCCTCCTCTGGTATGTGGGCATACATCAAGGCAGAATGTTGTATATATAATAAATAAATAAAAAAAAAAAAAAAAAAAAAAAAAAGATAAATATTAATTGGATTGGAGAAGTATTTCAGTGGCAGAGTACCTGCTCAACATGTACAAAACCCTAAGTACCACAAACAACTAAAGAGGTTCATTTCTAGCTGGACATGGGTGGCACATGCCTTGATCAGAGGCAGGGGGAATCTCTGTGAGTTCAATAATACATAGCAAGTTTCAGGACAATCAGAATTAGACAGTGAGACCCCGACTTAAACAAACAAAACAAAATGTTCAATTTCAGTGTTTGCTTTTCAGCACAGAACCAGTTTTTCCCAGATGAAATGTGACCTGGGATGGGTGACACCACTCTGAGTCCAGGGTGGGACAGAATCAGGTTCTGCCCCTGTGGGATAGAGTACAGGAGCTTCTAGG